>NW_024881610.1:600000-1088068 GCF_019059575.1 Amphibalanus amphitrite | reverse complement strand
AGAGAGAGAGAGAGAGAGAGAGGAGAGAGAGAGAGAGAGAGGAGAGAGAGCGAGAGAGAGAGAGAGAGAGAGAGAGGAGAGAGAGAGAGATAGAGAGAGAGAGAGAGAGAGAGAGATGAGAGTGACACTCGGGAGTTGGCGAGAGTGGCGGGCAGGGGTAGAAATGCTCAAAGGGATTTAGATACACGAACGTCTACCAAGCAGCCTGATCAGGCCGATTGATCGTGTTCGCGGCCCTTGGGAGACCTTCGTGCAAAAATCTTAAGGTGATTAGAAGGACCACCATCGAAGGCCAAAGATGGCTTCAAGGGGCCACAGGGGGACCGCAGAGGGACCCACCACCGATGACCACCGAGGGGCCGGGAGGGACCACAGGGGACGGCGGGAGAGGGTGGCGAGGGACCCCACCGGCGCCCGGCACCTTGACGAGGGTCGGTGCGATGTCCCCGCACTGATTAACCCTTCCCTCCCCCTCCCTCCCTCCCACCACATCCGCCACAGGACCCCCACAGATGTGCGTGACGTCTTTGTTGGACCGATATGAGGGAGTTGACTGCTTGTGGGGCGGGCAGTCACTAATGAATGCCTCACTTTTTCGAATGGGTTCAGTCAGAGCTAGAAACCAGTGCACCATTCACCTTTTTAACATTTCATCAAGCAAGTACATATACTCTTCATGCGAATTAGATGTACTTGCATTCATTATGTCAGAAAACAGCTTGCAGCAGCCAGCAACTTACAAGCAACGAAGGAGTAAGATATCATCAGAAGTAACACCGCACTTTTTTGTCCCACCGCATCGCTTGCGGCGCAGGCAAAAGGGATGGCACGTGGATTGCTCGTTAGCGTGCTTGCTACGACACACGATCAGCCCGAACCTGAGTTATTTGCCTCGGCAAAACGGGCGGTAATAGGACCCACGCACTCAACACTCGGCTGGGTGACCCCAACACTCACAAATCCACCCCAAACAACGGCCGCGCGTGCCCCTGTTTCAGAGAACAGGTCGAATCGGCATCCAATTTGCTTTTTTTCGCCGATGTTCTCCGGAACGAGCAGCGCTAATCAGCCGTGGGATTGGCACAGGTCGGGTGGGCCGGGCGCGCGCGACGCCGCCGAGCCCCGGCTGGAATGTGTTTTTGTCCCGTAGCCGGGACCCGTCACGGCCACGAGCCTTGTGGCTAGATCGCATGAGAGATGTACTTGTCAATCGCGGAGAATAAATAGTCCATCGCAGGGAGGCGATGCGGCGCGCCGATAGACGGTCGCTGGTGTATTAGCCGAGTTTTTCAGTTAGAGGTCGGCGCCTTCCCCAACATATGGTAGGTGATACAATTAGACAGCTGCCAGGGCTGACAAGTCACCTGGCCTTCTGAAGCGTCAGACGCTAAACGCGAGGTGACCGAACAAATTCATTGTGAATTGTAGAGCCATCATAAATGACGCAGGGATTATGCTTGGCACAAAAGATAGCACCGAGATCAGAATTTCGCCATGCGTTAATAAAAAGGCCAAATGCATTGATAATTTGACAGACGCTTATGACGTTAATGGTCATTGGAAATCAAAGTTAGGCAATACCATCAATGAACATCTGACTGTTCGGGTGCCTTCACACGGCACCACAACGCATGCCGGTTGCCACGATTTGAGCCGAAAGATTCATTTCAGCAAGGACCCAGCTCATTAGGCTCTGTGCCCGGTTTTTGTCGGGCTCCGTGTCCGTTTTTATGTCCATATCTGCCACTCGGCTCACCTCACTATTAGTTTATCTGCTGGCAATTATCATATGCATTCGGACAGCAAAAAACAGTCCGATGCTAAGAGGCCTATAATTGGGGTCGGCCCGGTCAGAGCCAGCGGGGCTTTATGGGCTGTAGGCAATTAAATTTGGAATAGCCGAGTGCGGCGCCTTGTTTCGAACGGTCCGGGCTCTGTGCGCTCATTAGATGTTTGTGTTTTGACGATCCAGCCATGGAAGGTGGTTGGTTTTTCCCCAGCGCTCAGTTTTTAAAGGAATGCAAGACCTTTTGGTCTTCACAAAGCCATCTGAAGATGTGAACAAGAAAGGAGCATCGTCGTCAACGAATGCACCGATGGGCTGTAAATCGCTTCCTAGAAATGACCACAAAGCATTGCTATCAAGCAGGTACCTTCTAAATGATTTATGACTGATGCCGACTTGAATCAATCTATATTTCAGTTTTCCTTTTGTAGACACGAGAAAATTTATTCCATGTCAACTTACGTATTATTCTACACGGATTTAAGGTAAATATTAACATTATAATGCAGCGTACAATGGATAAAAATTACTTGAATCGTAATTATGCAATGCTATAAAAGAATTGCTCAAGCGCAATTCTTACTTTTGAAGCATACCTTAGTTCGAGAGCAGTGTCATATAATATTGTTTTAATCCTTTCCCAGCTAATCTCTGCGGAACAGTCGCCGTGCAGTTTAAGTCAATCCACACCGTGGACTCAGACCGTGATGAATCATGGCGCCTCACCACCCCTCCGCTCCCTCTCTCCGCTGCCGGTAACTGAGCCACGGCACTGTGACGCTCTCCGCTGCCATGGGAAGCAGTCCCCGATCTCATTAGAGTTCAGCCGCCGTGCCAGGCTGTATGGCGCGTCTCCGCCGCGGCACCGATAAATTATCGGCACAACGCAGCCGACGGCCACGCCACCGACTCCGCCGCCATGTGTCATAATATTTATTCGCCAGCGGTGAGGCCGACCTGTTTGGGTTTCACACGGCGTTTGATCCAAGTCGCGGCGGGTCGCCAGGCTCTGAGGCGATCCAGGGAGGTATTCACAGATCTAGGGGCGGGGCTGACGCAGACAGTTGTGAAGAGGCCGACGTCGCCACCTTGCCTTTGGTAGCCCGTGTGTGGATTTAGGCGGCGAGGCATTCTCGATCGGCGGCCGTATTGTTGTGATAGTCTGCTACGGACGGCAGCGGGGTTCGTGCACCCCTGCGTGCCTCAGGAGACGGGGTGAATCGTCATCACAGGGGCCATGGGGAGAATAACGCCACTGAGGAAACGGGTCGCGCAGCCTTGGAATCTTTTCCAAGGGTCGTGTTTCGAGAGGGACTAGAAACTCTGGAAAGTCCGCTTTGCGACCCGATTTTCCGGAAGAAGTCATGAGGCTATCGAAGCTTACATGCCTAATCGGGCGAAACGGATGTGGATTCTTGGTGGAAAAAGAAATTCCGCTATCTCTCCGTGACCGAACAGATGTATGGACAAGAAAGAGTGACAGACAGTATCACAATCTAGAAGAAGAAAAAAATCCATCGCTTGGCGCAACAGAATGAACATTTTCTGGTTGGTATTTATCCAAGAAGGCCGTAGCACCCACGAAGGGCATTTCGAGGTTGTTGCATTGTTCGGGACATTTCTGGGATTCATCTTGTCCTTGGCGTCTCAGAATGTGATAAAGTTCTTTTGACGGGATTGAAAACAATCTTGATGAATATATTTAGCCAGTAAGTCCGAGTGTATTATTAAGGTGTCTGGAGGTGACTGAGTCATATCATGATTGGGCAACAGTGTAATCGGCTCGTAATAAAACACGGATGTTGTCGAAGTTTACCCGGGGTTTTGTCATGCGGATGCTCTAGCCTCGAAAAATTATATGCTGCAATGGCTGAGTATTGTGCTGTTATGAGCTTTTACTGATTCAAAGGAGCAGTGAGCAGTTGGGAGCCAAATTAACGCTTTGAAGTGCATGTTACGGTTATAAATTTGTTGTTGTCGAGGTAGCCTTGAACTTCAACAAACAAATAAGAGTTGATGGGCAAGATTAAGGTGCAGTGGTCAGAAGAAGCACATCAAACAAGTAGGCCTGTAAAGTACGCCTGTCGCACTATTCCGTTTGCTCGGAATTGTTTCCTTTATGAGCAATGCGTGATTAGTAGACCCATTTCGCATTGTGATAGCGGATATCCGTCATAAGGCTTATCCGGGTTATTTCTTGTCAGACGATCATTGACCAGAATGAAATTGTGGCAACGAGATCACATCGCTTGGGTTTACTAGGCATTTACCGTATGTCTAGGGCTGTTTTGATTACCTGATGCACAGATAATGACTTTATCGAGTCTGTTCTGTGAAAAGTAAGAGATGTGACTCATGGTATAACGGAGGCTGACGAATTGGTCTCCAGGAACCGAATCACATTTCACATTAGGTGCTGTTTTACATCATAATTGGTGCCAACTCTAATGTTTTATATAAGGCATAGGACAGGTTTTCCACTAAAGCGTGCTTTTTGCAGTGCTACTGAAGTCGGCATTTGCCATATAGACATGTTACATGGGACTTGTCCTGCATTGGGCACTGAGCAGTGAGCACCCTTCTCTTGCTTTTGTTGCAACGCAAAATCAATATCCGTGATTGATATGTTCACTCCATGAACCAATTATTTGTCAGACTATATCCATGGTTTGTGTTAGCTTATGATATATTTATCATATTCGACTCTTAATGAGCCTGTTTGAACGTTTTAAAATGTTTATTGACGTTCTCTAGTTCCCCTCCTTACCCCATTGTGAGCGAGCGTTCAGCTCATTAGCGTGTTTTCCATGTTCTCCCACTAGCCACCCATACCGGGTCGCCTCCTTACGGCTTACACCCTCCGTCATTGCCCCGCACCTCCCGGCAGGAGGCCGGCAGGGGAGGAAGGAAGGAATGCGCCGCCCCTGCCCCGGAGTCACCGATCAGCCGGAAAAGATCGCCACAATAGGGCGCAGAGATAAGGCAGATTATGTCAGTAGGTGCACATAACACGGTACACCATCACTTCACGGCTTCGGTTTTACGAGAAAGATTGTCAGTTTTAATGCGACAATTATCCGTGAAATTAGGTACTAATGACGAGTGCTCGTTGAGCGTAGTTACATGTAAATGGAATAAGTTCAAGGCTCAAAACAAATAAAGGCGACAGAACAGTCAGCAATGGAGCAGTGCACACGGACTTTGCTATTCCCCAATCATCTATACTCCCACCGTCAAAATAGCGCAGGGGTCTTATTGAGTGGACAAGGTAGGTATGTATATCTTAGATAAAACTGGTTCCTGGTTGGTAAATGGAACCAGTAACATCGAGGAATGTAATGTTAAATAAATGGAACCAGTAACTACGGAAGTAATGGGCACCAAAGAATGAGCCCTCTGCACAGTTCTCCAGCATGTGTACGATTTTGCTCAATTATCGCGTCATCTAATTATATTTTCTCTTTTTTGGCATATTTCTGGCAATAGAGAATCAACAACGATAAGTTAAGACGCATGTATTTCCCAAGAACATTATTATTAGATATCACAATGCCGAAACGCGCCACCACTGCACTGGTGTGTGAGCCGGATGCTTGACAAATATTTGTGGATTATTATTGGTGTGTCTAATCCCTGAATTCTTATAAAATTGCCGTTCGCAACAATTTCTGATACACGCGGACTTTTCCTTTCTGACAAGCCACGAAACCATAAAACATTGTTTTCGTCCGCTGCTCGTCCAATTATTCGCCACACCGTGACAACACATTTCAATATAATCCATCCCGTTGCGACCTCACAAGGCCGGTTAGGCCTGCTTCACCCTGACTCACGGTGAGATAGCCTCGGTTCGGCGAAAATCCACCACAAATCCCGTCTCTCGCTCGTGACACGGATCTCGACACGTGGCACGTGATTAAGGACGACACATGATCGGCAGAGAGCAGGGCGCGCTTCCCAACAGTCCCTCTGCCATCCTAGCTTCTCGCTCTCTTGAGAGATAGTCCCTCGACAGACCGCGCGGATGGATTTTGCAGAAATCGCATCAAGATCAGCGCAGGTTAGCGAGGCGGAAAGCCCAACAATAGAAATGCGGAGTATGCATTGACTCATGTTAATTATTTTTGGACTTCATGTAAAGATGAGACAATCATAAAAATCCAACACTGGATTATTATCAATTTCTTGGAAGAGTTTTTATTCACATTTGACAACGGAAGTTATTTCTGACGTGCTATTCTGATCCAGAGTAGATTAAACGTTATGTTCAATAATAGGTATTTTGGGGGTCTATTCATTGCACATTGATGTCGCTTTCTTCATGACATGCTGCATTACTACATCCTGCATCCTGTTAACACACAACAAATAATGCTCAGATAATGTATATTTCATATGCATTTGTCAATGCACCTAATTGGTAACAAACAAACCGTTTTCACACATATCATTGTCTGCTCCGCATAATACTGTTGTGTATGCCTGAATTAGTAATTCAGTAGACAAAATAAAATTAACATTAGGGGATAAATTAACTGACGTCTTACTAGACTCGTCTCAAACAAAAACAATGACAAACGGCCATCAAGCAAACACAGAGCACCCCTCTTGAATAGCCTCTGCTGGTCTCTCCGCTCACGGAATGGGTACGATAACAAGTGGCCTGCGCTCGACACGCCGCGGAGCGATCGGGGCCTCATCCTCCTCATCAGCAGCGCCGTCACCTCTCTCGGCACGGTAGAATTGCCGCAGATGGTTAATCACGCTCAAAGTGCGTCCGCGCAGGCCTCTTGTTGGCAGGCGAGGACCGGCGTTGTCCAGAATAAACAGGCAAGCCTTGCGTCTTTTGAAAAAATGGTTGTGTTGAAGAATACCCAGAGACATAGTGCATCCAACGAGCGCGGCCATTGGAATGATAAATTGCGGCAGCGGGTATCCAATCAATCCGACGGTCCAGAAGTGGCCTGTGATGACACCGAATCGCGTGGCCAGCGCCCAGAAAGAGACGCCGCGTCCCATTCTGATCTTTGGCACCATCTGGGAGAAAAACGACAGCGCCACGGGCTCGAACAGAGCCATGGCCACTCCCTGAGCGCACAGTGTTACACGCAGCACCCACACCCAGGCCAGGTGCATGTCAGACGGCGGCACTGGCGCGTCCCAGTCGAGGCGGTGGGCGTGCAGCCGGGCCAGGGCCAGCCCCAGACCGAGGTGGGCTGCCGCCATCACCGCCAGCGCTGAGGCCACGCTGACGGCCGCCAGCGGGTCGGAAAGCAGCACCGTCAGCACCAGGCCGCCAGACGTCAGCAGACGCATCACGGCCGACATGCCGAGCATCCAGCGCGGGGTGACACCCACCGGTCCGAGCTCCTCCTCGTGCGGCAGCAGGGCGCTCAGAGCCGACTGGACGCCGTACACCGTCAGACAGGCCGCCAGCAGGGCTACCACCGGCGCGCACAGCACGCGCAGCCAGGAGCGCATCATGCGCCGCATCAGCCGGTGGGCCAGAGTGGAACGCCGCTCGCCGCTGCGCTGCATGGCGTACACGAGTCTGGCCAGCACCGCGCCGGGCTCTCCCTCCGGCGCGTCAGCGTATGGACCCTCCAGCGGCCGGCACTGAGCTGCCGGACCGTCCGGGTCGTCTGCCGGACGGTCCGGGGCCGCCGCCGGACGGTTCGGAGCTGCCGGTGGGCGAGCTGGCTGGCCCCGGCGGCTGGCGCGGCGGCGGCGGCGGCGCGCCGGCCGCGCTGGCAGGTCCGTTGGTAGGGGAGTCGGTCGACGAGGCCAGCGCGCACGGCGGGTCGAATACCGGCGCGGGACCGACTGCCCTGCACCCTCTGGAAGAGGCGCCGCAGCCAGGGTGGAGGACGACAAGATCTGGGCGAGCGCAGCAGCTGCCGCAGCGAGAAGGTCGGGCACATACGGAGGAGTTCTGGCCACGGGCGGGCCCTCTGGAGGTGGTGTGTCCGCCGAGAGCGCCACCTGGACCGGTCCCGCCGCCGACAGCGCCATCTGAACAGGATCACCGCCCGCCGCCGCCCCGATGGAGGACGCCTCAGAAGTAGAGGACGGCTTGTGTAGCTCGCCAGTATCTGTGGCTGAATCAGACCGCGGCTGGGAGGAAGAATGGGCACTAGAGAGTGGTCTGGGAGGCAGTTCAGCGGCAGCAGCAGCAGTTGTGGCCGTCTTCTGCGGCGGCCCAGCGGCAGCTCCTCGTGCCAGCTCAGCGGTGGTGGACCCCTGTGCTGTAGCCTCAGTCAGAGGCCTCTCCTGTCCTGTTGCAATGACTCCCAGCCTCCTTTGAACCGTGCCGGGCGTCTCGTCGGGCGTGAACCATCCCGTCTTCTCTGCCGGTGTCATAGGACTGGTGGGTGCTTCCACAGCGAGCTCCGGAGACCCCGGCCAGCGGCGCGACCTCAGGCTGGGGTCACCAGAGCCGCCGGTAGATCTCACCGGCCTCTGGGATGGACCGGCGGCGGCACCCATGCCCGATTCGAGCTCCTGCAAGGGGTTCTTCTCCTCATCAGTGGTAGGGGGTCGCGAGGATGCCGGGAACTGCAACTCTTTTTCCACCGAAGACGTGGTTGCGAAGCCATCAGTCTCCTCTCCGGATTTAAGAGACTCCGCCGTCGCGCCGGCGGGGGCGGGCTGAGAGGCAGGCACCGCCACCGCGCCGGCTAGAGCGGGCTGAGAGGCAGGCACCGCCACCGCGCCGGCTAGAGCGGGCTGAGAGGCAGGCACCGCCACCGCGCCGGCTAGAGCGGGCTGAGAGGCAGGCACCGCCACCGCGCCGGCTAGAGCGGGCTGAGAGGCAGGCGTCGCCGCCGCGCCGGCTAGAGCGGGCTGAAAGCCAGGCGCGAGCCGCACCGGCAGCCGCGCCAGCCACCCCTCTGGCATCATTGCCTCCGGTGTACCCGGGTGGGCGAACTCGTACCCGATTTCGGCCAGATCGCTCTCAGTGCGCGGCAGGCCGGGGGCCGGGCTGGGCGTCGGCGGCGGCCGCGGCTCGGCGGCCGGCTCCTCTCCCACACAGCACTCCTCCATTGACAGCTCGTCGTCCTCGTAAAACTGCACGGCCAGCGCGTGCAGCTGCGCCTCCGCGTCCTGGGCGTACCGATCGGGCGGCCCGTCATCATCCGAGGTGAGCGTGGCGTACGGGTTATCAGTCTCGGCGGCGTCCGCGTCCGTTTCGTCAGCGTACATGAGCCGCCGTAGACGGTGCAGTTGGGCCTCCCGCTGGACGGTGACGTCTGGGTAGAGCAGCAGCAGCACCAGCAGGTAGACCAGGTGGCAGACGAGCAGCAGCAGGCCGGCCGCGTTCCACGGCGTGGCGCGGTGGCGCACCACGTCCGACGGCAGCTCGGGGAACCGGTCCAGCAGCTGGGCCACCGTCGGCCCCACATCGGCGCCCAGCTCGCGGCTGATGGCCAGCCCGGCCAGAGCGGCCACGCGCAGCCGTGCCGGCGTCACGCGCAGCAGCTCGCAGAGAATGGCCACCGCCGCTCCGGCACCCAGTCCCGACAGCAGGCGCGCCATGATCAACTCACCGAGTGTGGCCGCGAAGAAGGAGAGCGTGGCGCCGAGCAGCTGCGGCAGCGCCGCCATAATCACCAGCGAGCGCGTCTCGACCACCGAGTCGGCCCACAGGCCCACCGCGAGGCCGGCGAGCCCGGCGGCGGCGGCGTGCGCGGCCAGCAGCGCGGCCAGCACCAGCTGCCGGCGCTCCTCCGGCGTGTTCAGGAACGACAGGTACGGCTCGTCGTAAACCAGCATCAGACCGAACTCGAACCCTCCCAGTAGCCACCCCAGCCAGGCGGCCACGTAGAACAGAACGGCTCGCCTCCGCGGCCCTGCCGACTGGACACAGGTCAGCTGAGGACACATGGCGCCCTCCGAGGCACCGCGCGGAGACGTTAGTGCTGCTCTGTCGACACTGGCACCACCGCTGGTGATACCGCGGGAAGTCACTGATCACCAATCACCAGTCCACGCCGAGATCACCGAACGGCGGTTCCACACACTGGGCACGCGCTGGCGCGCCCTCCCCACAGTCACAGGACGGCCGACCAACTGACCTGATGCTGGCCGCCCCGCTCTGTCTACCGCCCTGCCCCAGGCGGTAGCCGAGCGATGACATTGGGTCAGAAAGAATAGAGATGCAGACTTTGACTTAGAGATGTCATGTCGCTTACGTCTTATAAGAGGGTGGGTGTGAGAGAGAGAAAGAGAGAGAGAGAGAGAGAGAGAGAGAGAGAGGGAGAGAGAGAGGGAGAGAGAGAGAGAGAGAGAGAGAGAGAGAGAGAGAGAGAGAGAGAGAGAGAGAGAGAGAGAGAGAGGGAGAGAGATGGGCCACATGTCATCAAAGTAAGAGAGGTGACTAAACATAACTATTTACTTTACCGTGCGGCCAAATAAAAAAAAAAAAAACGTTCCGAGCTTTGGAGGCCTGTATCTCAAATTCGAGTGCAACTAACAAGCCAAAACTTTCATCGAGGTTGCGTCACTACTTGGCGCATTGGTATGCCAAATTATCCCTCGCATGTGTGCGGCGTTTGCCAGCTTCTAATGTGTAGGGGGGGGGGGGGGTCGGTTGGACCCCCCCCCTTGCCGTTTGGCCCCTGATCGAGCTAGAGCTTCGCGGAAAAAACGAGCGTGTTGCCCGTGACGAGACGAAGCCGATGATACCCAATTTTAAGGTCCTAGGTCATTGGTTGACCTTCCAGGTCAGGTCAATGACCCAAAGTCGGGAAAATCGGGACCTGTTAGAAAGTCGTAAAGTGTGGCTGCTAAGGGGTTTTTCGGGGTGCTGATCACGAATATCGTGTTAGTTTTGATCACAGATGATGTCTTGAAGCATTTAGACCAGGTCGGGTCAGGTCAGGTCAGGTCAACCAGTAGGCGTCGTGACGGGTATTCGTAGTACGTGTCAACCGCCTCTGACAGCTTCGTAACATGTTACGAAGTCACCAAAACTACTTCGTAAATGTTCAAATGGTTGCTAAATTCGAATTCAGCTCCAAAAACTAGCCTAGAAACATGTAAAACTCGAAAAAGTGACCCGAGGTCACCCGAGGTCACTTAAGGTCAATGACCTGACCTGACCTTCAGGTGACCTTGACACACACGGGAGTAACATCAAATCACATGTTTGAACGTTTGAAACCACGAAAAGCTTGCAAACACGCGGCTAGTGCGAGCCGACATACGCTAAATCGCGATTCCGGCCAAACATGGTCTCGGAAAAGAGGTCACAGGTCAAAGGTCATTTGGGTCAGGGTCATGAAATTTTCAGGGTAGGTGTCAAATTGATCAATGCGAGGGTACTGAAAGTTTCGTCGCGATCGGCCGCTTTTTACGCGAGTTATTCGCGAAAAACCATGGGGGGGGGGGTCCATCCGACCCCCCCTACACATGCGAGGGTTATAACACTGTACCATAATTTTGAAGCCAGCAATCTTATGTTGAATTAAGTAAGACGTTTTTGCTTTTTTGTTGCCGATGTTGAACGGTATAGTGATGATTGGCTTAGAAGTAGGGGAAGCCGGGGGAAGCCCGGTATAGTAAGCTCTTTTTCATTTTTTATTAAAAACCTTACGTGCTGTATAAAAATGTTGATATCCTGTTAGCTAGAGAAGTTAATTGGCCGTGTTTTCCCAAAAACTTGGTTTTGTGGAAATAGTATACACTATACAGCTGCGAAATTCGAGTTTTAAAAAAGTATTGATTTTTCTGGGGCATAGGGGGGCCGGCATTACCCCGGCATAGGAATAACGCCTCTCCTCTCTCCAGCGCTTTATAACGAGTTGATGAAACCTTTATGTGTCTTCCAAATCTTGACGGAAAATGAAATATTAAGGTATCGTTTAGCTCTGCACATCTTGGAGCTTATGTCACTTCTGGTATTTAACCCTCGCCCGCACATGGGGGGGGGGGGGTTGCCACCCCCCCCAGGTAGTCTTCCTGCTCTGCACTCCAACATTTTTAACCCGGCAGGCGGTGGGCCTACCAGCCACCTTCCGCGCGGTGGGGGGGGGGGCATTTTTTTTGCCCCCCGTATCTCCGAAACTACTGGACAGATCCGGAAAATTCAAACGGCGTTCGATAGCCCTGTCAAATTTGTCGAGAAAATCCAAATTTTATTGACCTCGGGGTCACCGATGACGTCACAGGTCAGGTCAAAGATAAAATGTTTCACCGTTTACAGGGCTTCTAGGGAAAGCGCTATAACACCGAGTAAAACGCATTTTGTCGAAAATCAGTGATGAGGCGTCAGTTGTCTAGTACATATGTTGCTATTAAAGGTCACTGGTCATACCAGGTCAGGTCACAGGTCAGGTCACCAAAGGTCACCAAGGGTCACCACATGAGCCCAACTTTACTAAGGTTATGCGATGCATGTTTTATGGCCAGTTTTTCATTTCCAACTCAATGGTGTTGGTTATAAGACCATCAGGTACGGTTTAGGTCACTTTCTGGTGGAGGTCAGGTCAAAAAAGGCCAAAAAAGGTCAAATTTCAAAGTTGATATTTTGACATAAAATGGGTGTCGATTCGATGCAGCTCGGCACGGTGAGTCTAATGGTGGTCTTTGTTTTGCGCTACGAGGTCTAGAATCGCTAAAAATTGAGTTTGAAAATTTGGCGTCATCAATTTTGAACAGTTTTTTCGCTTGGCTAAAAAAAAGAGGTATCGATCTCAAATTTGGTATGTAGATAGAAGACGGTAGGGACTATCACATATATTCCGTTTTTTTTTTTTCGAAATTCAAAAAACTTTTTGGATTTTTTGGCTATTATATTCAAAAAACCTATTTTTTATTTTTGGGGGTCGAAATCACAAAAAATTGAAAAACCCAAATAGCAGTTGTGTAGCCCTCTTGATTCCACACCTTTTATGTCTGAAACACTTTTCTGTATCTCTAAAGCTGTAGGCCTGACAGCTCTTCCCGCGTAACCTTTTTTTGGGTCGAAAATGGCAAAAATGACGTCACTCTGACGTCATTAGTGGCCAACCTATCATAGCCTTTGGAAAAATTTTTGGTCACCATGTGCGCCAGCTGCTCCCGGGAGGGTACAGAAAGTTTGGTGACGATCGGCGCAGCGGCTCTCGAGATATATTGAAAAAACTAAAGGGGGGCGGCCAAAAAATGCCCCCCCCACCGCCTGGAAGGTTAAAGCTAGAAACTTGATTTTTTGTATAGCTGCTCCTCTATCCTTTCTTGATGTTCCCTGTAAATTTCAAGTTTCTGTGGTTTTTGGTTTCGAAGATATGACCTTGTTTTTCAGGTCATGTCATGACCCAAATGACCAATTCTCAACAGCTTGCGTTGGCTATGGGCCTTGTGAGCTTTTGACACCTTCATTTCGGCCTTTTTTGCCAGTCTTACCTCCCACCTATCATGGAACATGTTGTTCGACGATGTACAGATGTCAAGGTCAGGGTCAAGGTCAACCTAGGTCATCTAAAATAATTGTGTTTTAGGCAAGCTGAATTTACTCTTCGTGAAGTTTTTTGACTGCATTTTTGGTAAAAGCTTCTCAGATCATGATTTTATGTAATATGGACACATAAACACTCGGTGCACACATCAGTATACACACAGACACACACAGACATACAAACACATATAATTGACCTTGACATAACTTGACCTGAAATGACCCCAGCAGCAAAAATATGGTCGGGTAGTGTGATCAAGAGGTTCTAGCTGGCTTGGCACCAGAAAACGGCATCGTCATCGGTATATGATTAGCAGCGCACTTGATATCCAACGGTGACCAAAAACAGCAACAATTTTTAGTTTGACCTGACCTGGAAGGTCAATGGCTGACCTGAGAAGGTAAAACTGGGTATCATTGGATTCGTCTCTTCCCAAAGATTTTTTTTTTTGGTCTTTACCGCGAAGCTCTATCTCCAACAGGAACGAAATGGCGCGGGGGGTGGCAACCCCCCCCCCCCCCCCACCATGTGCGTTCTAGGATGGGAAAATGGCATGTGCGGGCGAGGGTTAAGATAGCGTCTACCACATATAGAGCACAGGTCGACGAAAATCGTGATGCAAAATAGACAAAAAATGTAGATTCCCTAAAATTAACTTTTTTCATTTACCAAAATGCATAATATTGCATATTATTCGACTCGGCTGATCAAGAAGAGCACAATGACACCATTTTTGAAGCTCTAGCTTCATTGTCTGTCACATTATCTGCAAAAACGTAGTTTGACCCTAGTTGACCTCAAGTGACATGACCGTTCTTGTAGCATGCATACACAAACTTAGTCACATATTGATGTAAACTGATGGAGTATAACTAAAAACTATAAAAATGGAGCGGATATCTACCATATTTTTACAGTAAAGCCAGGCAAACAATCGCTCTTCATCCATAACTGATAGGTATGGGCACTGGAATAGAGCGACAAACTGAAAAGGCTTTGTTTATGTTAACGTGTTTATTTTCGAAATTTATCTTAGGGCTAGGTGTAAACCAAACCTGCTCAGTACTTATGATCTCATGGAAAACAGTTGTTTAGTGGCATTGCTCTCGGTTGGGGGTAAGCTCGGCCACTCGCCCGGGGTTACCCCAAAGTGCAAATTTTATTTTAGAACAGCGATGTTCGAAAAAAATGCTATAGGTACTTAAGCCAGCCCATGCCTCGTCACCACTCACTTCAAACACTTGGACGGTCGTTTCATAACATTCGTATATATAGATATTAGGGCTGTATGGTATGACATCAACCTTCGCCCCAGTGTGTGTGTGTGGGGGGGGGGGGGCATATGTTACCACCTTGTCGCGTTTTTTTTGCGTGTGAATAAAAAACCGCGGCGCCTAGCGCCGCGCCGCTTGGGGTAGCATTTTCTATATACATCAATTTTGGACAACGTGTAAAGTTTTTGACCCCAGGTCATGTCAGGTCAGGTTACCAGGTCAAGTTAACTGACCAAACCTAAAAAAGTTTGCAACCATGTCCAGCCTGCAGTGTTTGTCAGAGAGGCTTTAAACTTGGTGGATTTCGTGATGTTATGGGCGCCTAATTTGTATATCTCGGATTTTTTTATATCAGTGACTAAGGTCAGGCCAGTGGCGTGACCTTTCCATTACAAGTCAATGGACTTGGAGAAAAATAAAAATGCCTTTAGATCCGTGTGTACGCATAGGAACAGTCCAAATATTTCAGAATCATATGATTTGATGACCAAGGTGTCATTTTTTGCTGATAGCCTCTAGAAAGGTCATCCGAGGTCATTTGAGGCTAGAAACAGATTTTTGCCAATAACTCGCGATTGGAAAGAGACAGGACGCTGGGGATGGTCTCATTGTGTTTTGTTGAGACGCATCGAATGATATGCAAATTGCAACATGACCTTTTCCGGTCAGGTCACGACCATGACCTGAGGTCAAATTTTCAAGTTGACCTGTTTTTTCACGTTTTTTATTTTATTTTAATAGAGCGCACATACCATACATCCGGCCACAGCATGTACATATACATCGGCTGCACTCACCCACACAAGTTCACATGTGCCTCACGCTGCTTTTTCCCCCGTTCCGAGCCCATCGTCTAATCCACTCCAATGGATTCCGCCTTTGTGATTAATGAGTAGACAGACAGAAATCCTTTAGCCGCCTTTGTTCTATACATGTAGTATTTGGCCAACAGAATCAAACGCTGAACAGTACGCATATTTTCTAACGATAGTTGATAGTCTTTATCTAAGCCTATAATAATATCAGCCTTTCCTAAAGTGACGTTTATCCCAAGTTTTTCCTGAATACGACGCTCAATGCATTCCCAAATAGTTCGTACCTTATTGCGGCCAAACCGTTGACCTGAGGTCAATTTTGATAAGGACCTTATCAAAAGAAGAGTTCAAAAGCTATCGATTGCTTTTCCATGAGTTTTTTTTTTCTAGCTACATAGTTCCTGAGATAATGGCATGTTTTCTGAAAAATATAATGACAATTGGCAACTTTTGACCATTGATGACCTCTGGTCACTGGTGACCCCCAATATTGCTCTAAGATGAAAAATGACTGAAATACTTTCAAATGTACGCATTGAGGGCTATCGACTGCTTTTTACCGCGTCTTTCTAGCCCTCTTAGTTTTTGAGTTAGAGGTGGGTGGTATCATATGCCCCCCTCCCCTCACTAGGGCGAAGTTGGCTTGGCCGAGACCGCCACTGGGGCGCGGGTTGTGCAACATATATCAGTTTTTAGCTAAAAACCCTTATAATATCGTTTTTGCTCTATAACATTAACAATATACAATTTTTGTGAGCATTAACTTTTGCGCTGGTGTTACCTCAGCTGCCACGCTGAAAGGACAAACAGGCATTTTGTTGTGAATAGTTTAGCCGGAAACGGGGTGGCCGGGCTTCCCCTGCGGCCGGGCTTTCCCCGGCATCCCCTACCATGTTAGGAAAAAATGGAAATATAGAACACGTGAATGAAACTAGCACGTGACCACGACCTCATCGCTGCGTCTGTCTCCGTCACCAAAGCACGGCACGCGGTCAGGACCATCGCCGTCCGATCCACCAGACACGTCAACGTCGACGCCCTGTGTCTCGACTTCCTTCAAGCTGACTGGGCCCAACTGGACGGCTCCAACAACACCACCGATAAGTGGGCCAGCTTCTACAACATATGGGATCCCATCATCGATAGGCATATGCCCATGAGGACAATCCCATTGAAGCACCGGCCATATCCGTGGTTGCAGGATGAAGACGTCCAGGAAGCAATGACAGCCAGAGACCAGGCGCGCGTCGACAGAGAGTGCACGCCGTGTGACGTCACGGAACGGGAGTTCCGTGAGCGCCGGAACGCCGTCAAAGTAGTGCTGAACAGAGCCTGCTCATCTTACTTCAAGACCTCTTTCAAGCACTCCAGATCCCGGACATGGCGTGACATCCGCCAGTTCATGGTGTCGTCGAAGAAGACAGGGCACAGTGTCGACAGTCCGATGGGCCGCAGCTCCGAGTGGATGGAGCGGCTCAACAGCTACTTCACGTCCGTCGGCCCTGACGTGGCGCGCTCGCTGGCGGCGGCTGACACCGGAGAGCCGCTGCCGCCGCGCCCACCGCGCGTGTGCAGTGGGGCGTTTGCACCGCAGCCGGCCACGCTCCCCGAACTGTCCACGGCGCTGGGGCGCATGGGAACATCTCGTGCATGCGGTGCAGACGGCATCACCATCGAGATGCTGAAGCTGACGTTCCCTGTCGTGGGTCCCCATCTCCTGCGTGTCGTCAACTCATGCATTGTTAACCGTGACATGCCTCGGGAATGGAAAGCGGCGACTGTCACTCCCCTCTTCAAGGGCGGTGACAAGAGTGATCCCAGCAACTATCGACCGATTTCCATTTTACCTGTAGTTGCTAAACTGTGTGAACGAGTGATATGTACCCAGCTGATGATGTATCTATCGAGTCATTGCATTTTGTGCCCGCAGCAGTATGGTTTCCGTCCCGGTCTGTCCACGGAGGCGGCTGTGCTGGACGCTGTCACATACGCCACTGAGAACATCGACCGAGGACAAGTGACGTCACTAGTAACAGCAGACACGTCGAAGGCGTTTGACAGCGTCGAGCACGGCCGTCTCCTGGACAAGCTGGGTTGGTATGGTATCCAACCTGACTGGTTTGCTGACTGGCTTCAGGGGCGGACTCAGGTCATCAGAGGGGGGTCGACACGTGCCTATGACGTCACGCATGGTGTGATCCAGGGATCCATTTTGGGACCTGTTCTATTTTTACTTTTTACGAACGACCTGACCGCACACATGCCTTACGGCAAAGTGATTTTGTACGCAGATGACGCCCAATTCCTGGACACAGAACTGCCTTCAAACAGTGACATTCTTAAAAATCGAGTCGAACGTAACCTCTCCACTGCATTTAAGTGGTTCACTCAGAACAGACTGAGGATAAATCCATCCAAAACGGAAATGGTTATTATTAAATCGAAGCGGAAAATCTTTGAGGAAAATTTCTCAGTTAAATTTGGAACAGATACGATTCTCCCAGCTCAAAGTGTCAAGGTTCTGGGCGTCATCATTGATCGGCATCTGACGTGGGAAAAACATGTATCAGCAGCTGTGCAGCGCTGCTACGCTGTGTTGATAGGCCTGGCCAGGATGCGTCACCGACTACCAGAGGATACCAAGCGCCTGCTCGTTGAAGCGCTAGTCCTTCCACATGTGCGCTATTGTATCAGTGTTTGGGGTAGCTGCACGGTAGAGCAGAAGAAGCGGATCCAGAAGGCTGTGAACTTCGGTGCTAGGATTGTAACTGGACTCGGCCGCCGCGAACATGTTACACCGGTGCTGCAGCAGCTCGGATGGGGAAAGCTGGATGATATGCTGAAGGATCATGATATCTCGATTGTAAAACGACTACTCACTGCGTCAGACGCATCGGAGATCCTGAGAGCGAAGCTCGTGCATCGCTCTGAGATATCCGGCCAGAGTACCCGAGCAGCAGCGAGTGGCCAGCTGCAGTTGCCACGCGTCAAAACAGAGATGGCGCGACGCAGTTTTCTTTTTAGAGCAGTTGCTGCATGGAACAGTGTTCTGAGGTGATAGGTCTGTCCTCGTGCCTTTTATTTTTTTATCTATATAGTATCTACCTACATGTATGCATTTTAGTGGTTCTTATTTTCTTTAAGGATTTCTATCTATTTTGTAGCCATTTACATATTTTACCATCAGCTTGTATGCTGATGTCATGCACCTATTTCATTGCCTTCTATATTTCAACTTTTATAGGGTGTTCATTTTTAGAGTAGCCACAGTTTAGCACTACTGTGCAATTTTAACATTGTATGTTTGATAGATAGGTGTCTGGCGTTGGTTTGTCTGTGCAATGTCTGTCAAAAGTGTTTTGCATTTATGTATTGACGTGGATACCATAAAATCCACTTTGTGGAGGATCCTAATACATTATCTATCTATCTACGTGTGTTGTTATTTTAAATATTTTTGTCCCACTTATGTGCCAAATATTCAAATACTGAGCCAAAATAGTGTTAATGGACGCCATTCGTTTCAACTAGTCCTGTTTCGAGCAGAAGGAGTGGCACGATGCATGGGCTACTGCTGATCGCCCTCCCTTTCATAACATTCGTATATATATATACTCTGTTCCGTTTCAAGTTTGCAGCCGAAGTGCCCTGCTGAAGGCAGTGCGTGATTTCTGTATATACAGCTCTTGTATTTTAAGACGCAAATTCGAGCGGAGGAGCGATCTGCCGAAGAAACTCCGACTGCAAACTTGATATGGAACAGACTATAGATATAAGGGCTGTAGGTATAACATCAACCTTCGCCCCAGAGGGGGGGGGGGCGAAGGTTCAACAAGAAGATCAAACAGTAAATCGACCGAATAAGGAAAAAAAAACTAGAGGGAATATGTCACCCTGAGGCCTGAACCATCCATGAGACTGCAGTTGCCAGTAACAGTCATGCCTGCAGGCCGTGGTGCCGAGATGGAAGTGGCCCGTTCACTCACATTTTTTAGTACACATCTGAGCAAAAAGTAATTTTTACATGACATCCTAGAAACACGAGCCGTTTGAAAAGAATAACACCGAATAACATAGAAATCATACCATTTACTGAAAATATATGCCGCATTGAATATTGGTAGTTGTAATTTTGTATTCTCATCACTTTTTGAGAAATATTGATTTAAAGTTGGGAACGTTTTTTTTTTGGGGGGGGGGGGCACCCGGTATGTTTTGAAACTCCACGTGCATTTTCTGTCCATGACACCTAGTGTATCTGCATAATTACATCGAAAAATGCAGCTTACTTATAATACAATGTGCAATGTGCATAGGCATCATCATGAGTGTCAGACTGCTATAAGTTTCTTTCACATTCAGGTTGTCGGTTTGAGCCGTCGGGAAAGCCAATTGTGCACTTACGTTCATTAGTTGCTTTTTGTTTGTTTTTGCTAATGTTGCCTCGCAACGACAATCGCAATTACATGTCGCCAGTGTAGCCTACAGCCAAACACACACACTTGGTCAGACTGGTGTGGTCCACGCTGGCACGCGATTCAAACGACGACTGCTTGGTAAGCCACCAACACTTTCACTGACTTGAGACAGGATATACAGGGTGGAAAAATTACGCGAACATGTATTTTCTTAACACTTTGACCGCCAGTGGAGCATTTTGTATGAGCGCGGGCTGTCATTAACATATTTGGTCGAGTTTTAGCCGTTATTACGACGGCCATCTGGTACACATTTGGTGCACATCTGGTACAGATTAGGTGCAGATTTGGTCAAATCAGGTTCAGTGTGTCTCTTAGCAGCTAATAGCTATCAGCTAGGGCTGCAATAATTGCTTATATGTCTGCTTTGTCATATTATCAGAGAGCATCATCGATTAAAACACTGAAATAAATTCATAAAATGAAGATATTTGCTGTAAAAGAAATTAGGTGCAGATTTGTTCAAATCAGGTGCATTCACCGGATAGCCCGTCGTGAAAACGGCTTTTAAAAGCCGTTTTCACCTCATTTTATTGTCACCTTATCTAACAAAAGTGACCTAACTTTGGAGAATGACCTGAAAAGTCTTAACCCTCGCACCGACGGGGGGGGCGGATATCCGCCCCCCTGAGGTTTTTCGCGAATAGCGGGAAAACCGCGGCGCGTAGCGCCGCGAAATTTGGTATGACTATAACCTCATCAATTTTACACATGGTGTGCAAGTTTGAACCTCCTACCTTTTAAGGTCAGGTCACCAGGTCACTTTAAATGACCCAACCTCAAGTCACTTTTTTGCAACTTTGTCACCGTGCCAGAGCTACAGTAGATGTCGGAGGCCTTTGAAAGTCGCAGGATATTATTAGGTCATTAGTAGCTACAATTTGTATATCTCGGAATTTTGATATCGGTGACCTAAGGTCAGGTCAATTTCGCGACCTCCCCATTATAAGTCAATGGGGGAAAAATCAACTCCCTGTTTTTACCACTAAAACGGGTCGGAATGGCCCCATATACCATACATGACTTCATATACGATCAACCTTCACTACCTTGAGGTCTGTTTTGCTGTTGGGCAGCTGTGAGGTCATGTGACGTCATCAAAGGTCACCAAAGGTTTTTGGCCAATAACTCCGTACAGGAACAAGATACAGACGCGTGGATGGTCTCATTGTGTTCAGCTCGTCAAGACGCATCGACTGATGTACATGATGACCTCGAGGTCACGTGACCTGAGGTCAACCTTTGACCTTGACCTTTCGAGGTCAACTTATATATCATTCGATGCGGATTGACGAGAGGATCACGATGATGCCCTTAGTTTGTTCCTATCTTGACTAATTCGAAAGTTATTCGAGAAAAACTCTCCATATCTAGCGCCGCCATTTTGACTTTTTCGACCCCTGTGACGTCATCTTTGACCTGACCTGAAAATGACCTTAGTAAAAATTGTAGATCTTGGCCGTGCGTATCCGATGCCTTTTACCGCTTGTCGCTATCTTCTTCGTTCTTGAGATCTCAGGGAGGGGGGGGGCGGTCATCCGCCCCCCCCGTCGGTGCGAAGTTGGCGCAGACCCCCGTCGGTGCGCGGGTTAAACACCTCTGGACTTCAAATGGCGGCGACGCCATACGCTGCACATGACCAAAATAAGCAACGAGCACATGGAGCTGCCAGGGAAAGCGTTTGTGATTATTTTGGTTGAACTGGAGCGAAATGGTTTCGTAGCGGTCTCGGCACTAGCATTATACAATAATACGTTTGGTTGAAGCATAATAACACTTGAGAGGACTTTAAATCAAAACCGTCCGCGGCAGCAAAACCTCAGCGGATTCAGTCGTTGAATAGGTGGTCAGTGGTCACCATGTCAGTGGCAAAACGACGCCAGTCTACCAGAAAACTGGCAAAATAGCTTACTGTGGCCAGGTAACCGATAAAATATATCACGATTTGCACAGAAATCCATAGAAATTCAAAAATAAGCCGCTCAAACCCTTGTGGTGACCAAAAATCACGAATTTAAAGCAGGATTGTCGATTAAAGTTTAAAAAAAAAACACCGAAGTTGGACAGAGGAGGACGGGCAGCTGGCTTCTTGGCTGGGTGAGACATCCTTCAAGCTGTTTCAGCCGTCAAACCTCCAGAACAACTTCGCTGCACACAGAAAAATATTAACACCGTTAGCGGTGTAATTGCACAGTACATATCTGAGCACTTGAGGAAAGTTAATTTAGTCCCTTCCCCGCTTAAATTACTCGCGCTTCCAAATGAACACCAGGAAGAAGGTAATAGAACACTGTTAGGAGGGTTGGGTGTTTTGCTACACACACAGAAAAATATTGACACCGTTTGCGGTGTAATTGCACAGTACATATCTGAGCACTTGAGGAAAGTTAATTTAGTCCCTTCCCCGCTTAAATTACTCGCGCTTCCAAATGAACACCAGGAAGAAGGTAATAGAACACTGTTAGGAGGTTTGGGTGTTTTACTACATGTAGCAAAACACCCAACCCTCCTAACAGTGTTCTATTACCTTCTTCCTGGTGTTCATTTGGAAGCGCGAGTAATTTAAGCGGGGAAGGGACTAAATTAACTTTCCTCAAGTGCTCAGATATGTACTGTGCAATTACACCGCTAACGGTGTTAATATTTTTCTGTGTGTGCATGTAGTAAAACACCCAACCCTCCTAACAGTGTTCTATTACCTTCTTCCTGGTGTTCATTTGGAAGCGCGAGTAATTTAAGCGGGGAAGGGACTAAATTAACTTTCCTCAAGTGCTCAGATATGTACTGTGCAATTACACCGCTAACGGTGTCAATATTTTTCTGTGTGTGGGAGCTGCTGATGCGCCCTGTCCCTCCCGTCCCAACCTTCAAACATCCGGCAAAGGAACACATCAGTGGGCCTTGAGTCCCGGGATGGTGTCAGATTTTTTTTTTATTTGGGGTCAAAGACAACAGACATACATGGGCCCATTTAATGTCCAAGCACTCAAAATCTACCTAGAACTTGGCCTTGTGGTTTAAATACACGCTGTCTTTTGGTGATTAATGTTTTGTAAAAACTCGCTAAGGTAGCTAATGTTGTCATACGCTCGGCAAAAGTTAGCGAAAAATCCGAAACCATAATTTTTTATGAATGTATTTGCTGGGCCAAAGCTGCCATACTAGCAAACAACATTGGCCACTTGCATTTTCAAGAAAAAATATGTATGCAGTGTTGCAGCACACACCAATTTGTCATTTTCGAAAAGCCAAGGGTGGCCTCTATCCAGGCCATGTTGCTTAACATTGTACATAAACAGATGACTGAATTATTGAGGCTTAACGAAAAAAGTGGGCCAAATGTTGCACGAAACTACGGTACGCGCCGGCCGAGGGAGGGGTGGGGTGGGGTGGGGGGTACGACCCCCCGAACAACGACCGTGTCGAACAACATGTTCCATGATAGGTGGGAGGTAAGACTGGCAAAAAAGGCCGAAAGCAAGGTGTCAAGCTCACAAGGCCCATAGCCAACGCAAGATGTTGAGAATTGGTCATTTGGGTCATGACATGACCTGAAAAACAAGGTCATATCTCCGAAATAAAAAACCACAGAAACTTGAAATTTTCAGTGGACATCAAGAAAGGATTAAGGAGCAGCTATACGAAAAATCAGGCTTCTATGTAGCTCTAAAAATGTTGAGTGCAGAGCAGAAAGACTACCTGGGGGGGGGGGGGGTGGCAACCCCCCCCTCCTCCCTGAGCGGGCGAGGGTTAAGGTATATAGATCAACCGGTGACCTCTGAGGTCAGGTCAGGTGCCTCAAGGTACGGTTCCGTTTTTGGTGAATAACTTCGCATAAAACGACCGCAGAGCCGCGATTTTGGCAGCTCATCGTGTTCGCCTCGCTCAGGCGCGTCGAATGCTATACTTTTTGCTTGGGTGAGGTCAACTTAGGGTGTTGCTCCCAGGTCACGGTCAGGTCAGCGCCTCCAGGTCACGAACTTGGTCAAAGGAGGTCATGTTGCATATCTGTCGATTCGGCTGGACTTCCTGGGTCCATTGGTGGCCTTCCCGACTCGCTAGCTTAACTTAACCGAGGGTTATTGACGAAAAACTAATATGATCCTAATGACGTCATTAATGACGTCACGCAAGGTCAACATTGCAGAAGTGACACATTGAACCTTGCAAGGAGTGCATCAAATCACGATTCTGTGTGCCTGAGATAGTTGGAGATCGTTCCCGGCGCCAGAATAGCAGTTTTCATTTTTCCCCATTTAGGGTGAAGTCGTATAAGAGTACGCACTTAGTGGATTTCTTGCTCTCATTTGTTTAATATTTGAAAGAAAGAAATCGCAAATAGGGAATATTAAAGTTCATTGAATTAGCCATCAACCCATGGGGCAACGATCCTTCAGCGTAAATGGAAGTGGTCTAAAACTGACATTTTCTGAACCGCTGCAGTTGCGTATCTCTTACCATATGGGGTGTGTAAGAGTACGCACGCCAGGCGGGTGGAGTACGCAAGCATATGAACACACACCTATGCAGCTTGTACTGTCCAAATGCTTAACTTCAAACTCAGAAGGCATTTAAGTTTATTCTAGTATCCAAAAAGAAAAACATAAAATAAATCTTTCAAGTCTATAAATCAGGAAATAATCATGTCGTGTGTTTCTTTAAAAAAAAAAAATGCACAATCAAAAGGGAGAATAACTCGTATTTGGAAGAATTTCGGGTACGCATCTGCATCACAGTGCTCCATTGATGATATACCTACAAAACAAACGTCATGGAGCGATAGATTAATAATTTTACATTTCTGTATATTCGATTTAATGTATAATTCTGCGTACTCTTACCCTCCTGAACAGTGCGTCCTCTTACCGTACATACGATTCGCGCACAAAACAACCCCGAAACGTTGTGCAAAACTTCGCAAACAGAATATTGCACTGCACAGTATTTCCCCAGATAACCTCACAAGTTTCCCACAACAATCACGGAAATGTACCTTATCTCAACTGCCAAGTATCAAAATTATTGTACCATACCATAATAATATCATAACGCTCGAAAATAATATTCATCGCCTTAAACTCAACAGCGTCGCCGCTCAACGCCCACGTTCCGTTGGTGACAAGCACGCACTGGCGGCTTCATGTCACTTCATGAACTCGACAAACCCGCGTTGCTAAGCAACCGAAACAGCTGATGCGTACTCTTATCGCCCGCGTACTCTTACCCGCCCTTACCCTACTTATAATGGTGAGGTCACGAAAATGACCTGACCTCATATGACCTTTAGGAAAAATCGAGATATGCAAGTTGTGAGACTCGTAATGGATACAAGATCCTGCAAGTTTCATTTCCACAGATGTCACATGATGGCAACTACTCAGGAAGAGTACTTTACAAGAAAGAAGAATATGAAGCAATTGGAAGCGAGGGAAGCGTGACCGAAAGAGACTGGACTCTTGTGCAACGTAAAAAAAAAGAAAAAACAAACAAAGAAGGTTTGGAGCAGTGCTTATTGGAGAGCAAAATGTAACTCGAATCAAGGCGGCAGCTATGGATGAATTCCAGTTCGATCAAAATGTATCGTTTGTTTGTGCAAACATGGACGAATTTGAGCAGAAACTCTCAGATGTCACCAACAGATCCAGAGCAAAGCAGATTGACGTTGCCATTCATCTGGGAGCTGAAGACGCCATCTAGCACAGTGCGGATTACGTGTTAGACATGCTCACCCACAAGGTCAGCCAAACTCACGAACAAAAACACGTGGATACCGTGTACGTGTGCTCTCTGGAAGAGAGAAGGGATGCTGGAGCTAGTGTCTATCAAACTGTGAAGACCATCAACACTGAGCTAGCCCAGCTGTGCCACTCAACAGGAGCAACTTTCGTTGACCTTACATAGATCCCGCCTGGAAGAAACGGAGTATGGGAGGATCAACAGAACGGGTATCCTGTACAATAGGGTTGTTCAAAAAAACCGAATTTTGGAAAAGTATATGGGCTCATGGCTCATGTGGTGCGGTATTCTTTTCTGAGACCAATGATGCCCTTTTTACTGAAAAGTATTAACTGTTAGGGGCTCCTCAAACGGCTTAAAGAGGACCATGTTACGCCCGCCGACCGGCCGGTGTCAATAAGGGCGAGAATTCGACGCCGCACGGCGGCGGCAGCGCCTTATCGGCACCGCGCGCCACGACATCTGCCGGGCGGCCGGCTGGGCGGTGGGAAGTTATAAGTGCGTGGTCTTATTGCACACGATCGGGGTGAGCTATCCCATGTTTTCGGGGCGGAAAGTTTCAGTGCAGCATCGGTGCGTCTGCCACGGTGGTCTGTGTCGATGGTATAGAAAATAACTCAAGCAGAGCTCAGAAAAGAATGAATGATTCCGGGTAGTTGCCTCGAAACAATCCGTTTCAAGAATACAGCTGCCTTCTTTACGTACCGTATCACTTGTTAATTCTTCAAAAAGCAAACTCTGAGCAATAACACACCTCTTTGCGTTGCTGTTGACAATTTACGTTAGTTTTTGACGGTGGCTCGCACCCCCAATATGCTGCCGCGCAACTTTATTCCAACGGCGAAACGGCAACTTCGCGAGAATCGAAAATTCACGATATACGTACAGCAGGGGCTGGCAATGCAGTATGCACAAGGACAGAATATGGAGGAGACCCGACAGTCATCGGCCCAAGTTTGGGGGTGGCTTTGACGAGCATATGCGTCACCAATGTCATTATTCAGATACGTTGATGTCAGATGCTGGGGCAACAGAATCGACGCCAGGTGTAACTTAGATTAGCGGGTCGAAAGAAAACATAACATGTCTGGGAATGACAGAGT
Source organism: Amphibalanus amphitrite (assembly GCF_019059575.1). Classification (NCBI taxonomy): domain Eukaryota; kingdom Metazoa; phylum Arthropoda; class Thecostraca; order Balanomorpha; family Balanidae; genus Amphibalanus; species Amphibalanus amphitrite. Next base: position 1,061,438 of record NW_024881610.1, on the reverse strand, counting down.
GGCCACCCTGACAGTGTGACGAAGTGAGACATGAGTAGAGACATTAGCCGGAGTACCTACTCATATAAATCAAGCGCCGTTTATCCAATCCTTCGAGCATAAGCGACGCCGGCAGTCCGGCCAGGGCGGCCGTGCCCACCGATGCCGATCAAGACCCGAATCCAGACCCGGCATAGAACACAGCTCTGCCCTGACGTGACACATTACCCCGGTGTGTCACTCATGACGAATAGACCAATGCAGGAGCCTTGCCAGCTCCTGTTGTACCTACTTCGTTAAATTTTCGATTCTCGCTAAGTTGCCGTTTCGTCGTTGGAATAGAGTTACGCGGCAGCATATTGGGGCTGCGAGCCACCGTCCAAAAGCAACTTAAATTGTCAACAGCAATGCAAAGAAGTCTGTTATTGCTCAGAGCTTGCTTTTAGAAGAACTAACAAGTGATACAGTACGTTAAGAAGGCAGCTGTATTCTTGAAACGGATTATTTCGAGGCAACTACCCGGAATCATTCATTCTTTTCTGAGCTCTGCTTGAGTTATTTTCTATACCATCGACACAGACCACCGTGGCAGACGCACCGATACTGCACTGAAACTTTCCGCCCCGAAAACATGGGATAGCTCACCCCGATCGTGTGCAATAAGACCACGCACTTATAACTTCCCACCGCCCAGCCGGCCGCCCGGCAGATGTCGTGGCGCGCGGTGCCGATAAGGCGCTGCTGCCGCCGTGCGGCGTCGAATTCTCGCCCTTATTGACACCGGCCGGTCGGCGGGCGTAACATGGTCCTCTTTAAGCCGTTTGAGCAGCGCCTAGCAGTAATACTTTTCGGAAAAAAGGGTATCATTGGACTCAGAAAAGAATACCGCACCACATGAGCCATGAGCCCATATACTTTTCCAAAATTCGGTTTTTTTGAACAACCCTACTGTACAAGTGTACACTTTTGAAGGAGCCCGCAATGCTGCGCAACACCTCCTCAGTCAGATCCCTGGATTTTTACATTAAATGCTTCGACTGCTCCTGCTGGTCGTAGCAGGTGCTCTGCTCAGAATTACTCGGGTCGCCTACCTCACAGAAGTCAACCGAATTTTCTTACGACCATGTATCAACGGGCTTTGCACGAATACTAAACAAACAGAACTCTCTCTCCTGCTACATAAGCATAATATTCATGTAGCGGTATTACAGAACAATGCAAAACAATAAACATCACGGACCGTAATAAGCGCAGTTTGCGGCGGTCTGTGTGGGAGCGCCGTCCTTGCGCCGTATTGTGCCTGATAAGGTTGTTAACCCGCGCCCCACTGACGGGGGGGGGGGGCTATTCATAGCCCCCTCCCCTTTTTCTGCAATAACTTCCAAACCGCTTGACGTATCGACGCCAAACTTTCAGTACCTCCCTTCGGCTGCATCAATTTGACACATTTTGTCAAAATATGAACTTCGTAGCTACCATAGGTCGGCCGGAAATGACGTAAGAGTGACGTCATGTTCGGCCGATTTCGACGAAAAACATTAAACCATGGCAATCGCTCCCAAGAGCTCAGTTTTCAAGCTAGATCCAATTTCTTTGCATGAAAGGACTCAGAATAGACTGCGCTATCAAACTGCTATCTCGGTTGTTCGAAATTATAAAAATTTCGAAAATTTTATATAACTAAATTCAAAATTTATATTTTTATGTTTTTCAATTTTTTTAACTTTTCGAAAAAACGGAATTTATGTGATAGAACGCATGCTTATGACTAACTTTAGCATGAGTTTTAGCTAAATCTCTTAAAAAATGACCAAGCATGGTGTGTCAAAAGTGGAAATAGCCGGTGCGCCGTCTGGCAACCCGGCAGCCCGCCGCCATAGGGAAATTCATGCTTTTTGTCGCTTTTTCGCTCCCTATGAGTCACTTGATCTAATTAGAGCTTAACTAGGAACGAGGCGGGTCACTTGGACGTATTCGGGACCCGAATACGGTGTTTTGGAGCCAATACCTGGGAAACCCTACCCGCCCAATGCGAGTTTTTAAGAGTCTGCATGCCCAAATTAACGTTGAGCGCGGCCGTTTTCGGTCGGTTTTCCCCGACCTTGTGGCGAAATCGCCTTATTTATTCAACCAGGGTAGGCTAATTCGCTTAACTAGGAATGAGGCGTTGAAGAGAATTATTCAAGGAATAGAGCTGTGCAAAAATATGTTTTGTATTGTTAAAACTGTATCCGCCCTCGAACGATAAATATTGTTGACCCATTAGAAACACATCTCCTGGAATGCGTTTGGACTTGGCTGGATCTAATATTAGCGAGTATCTGCTAATGCAGTTTCTTGGCTTACATAGTACGCACACAAGCATGAACATACTTCCTGCCCTTGGTTATTCCTCACTTGAATGAAAATTTTGCTATAATAACTATTCCAAGCATTTAACAGGTTTTAGTGCAGTGCCAATTCGGAACCGTTCAGCGCCGCCAGTCTCCCAGGCGGCGCCTAACCGCTGCCGCCGGCCGCCGCGCCGCCGCTCTGGCAGGGTGTTTGACTTCATATCTCTGTTGCTAGAAAAGTTGTGGACCGATTTACTTGATTCTTGCATGAAAAGTTCCGCCATTCAATTCTTAGCAGATAACGAAAATTTGACGTCAATTGCACGATCCGCTGCCCATATTGTGGTACTGCCATCTATTGACAAGGCTGGCGAACTAAAGCCGGGCGGCCATTTCCACTTTTGACACACCATGGTTATACGCATTATTGCAAAAAAAAATTCTCAATTATTAATTTTTCAAATCAATTTTTCAGTACGTATTTGACATCGTACACCAATATAAATAGAACCATCGTGTTCCTGAGCTGAAACTGCATCCAATAGACACCTTTTTGTTGAAAAATTTTAACTTAAAAATGTGACCTTTTTGACCTGAAAGTGACCTGACCAAAGCTAAATTCGACTCAAAATGACCTCGAATGACACAGACGACATCAAATTCGAAATCTATGGCCTAAATGGATCATAAGGCATGTGTCACGTGACCGACGCATGATATAATATTTCCGTGACCTGTGATGACCTGACCCTGACCTGAAAATCAAAGTACAAGTTTGGTATCCTCAGGGTATCTAGAGCATCTGTTCACGAGTGTGTAAACCAAAAATGAGCCTGATCTGACTTGTAAGACGGCGGCCAGAGCCCAAAATGTGAACAAGCCAGAATGCTAATAATTTCAATTTGACCTGACCTGTGACGTCATCAGTAACCGCGAGTTCAATGAAATTAGGTTTTGCTCGACAGTTTTTCCGGGGCTATCAGACGCCGTTTGAATTTTTAACGATCGGGAAAGTAGTTTCGGAGTTAGGAGGGGGGCTATGAAGAGCCCCCCCCCCCCTTCCCCAGTAGGGCGTGTTATACGCAGACCCCAGTGGGGCGCGGGGTAACAGTTAAACCATTATGAACGGCGACCCTCACACACCGCGGATCAACATGACGTTTCAAATGCATGATTATTCAGACACCAAAGATACCCCAAAGTCTACTTTTCTTGGCAGGTGTGTTTCCGGAGCGGCGGCTGCTTCGTCTGACGACGATGTGTGGGATTCCGAGCAGCGGCGAGCTGGCGGGCCACTTGGCCGTGCTTGTGCTGACAGTCACCTGGCTCGCCCTGACCGGCCTGAAGGTCGCCGAGTACATGAGTGAGCCGACCGCCACCAGGAACGTGTGGAAGAAAGTCACCTACCTGCCGTCGTTCACCGTGTGCCCTGCCTTGCGCTTGCCATACGTGCTGGATGCTAACGTCGCGGACGCCGTCGGCGAGGACGCCACGCTGGAGGATTTCTATGACCAACTGGGCCTGGACCCGCTGGACTTTCTCGCGGGGCTAAGCGCATCGCAAGGGCGCTCCTATGAGTCGTGCGACTCATGGGGAGACTGCGTTAACTTTACGAAATCGTTTGATTATGATGTCGGAGGGATGTGTCTCACCTCAAAGGCTGCATCATCTGGCTTTCATTTTAATTTGGTCCACAATTTAGCTTACGCATATGGTATTTCCGACTATATATTGACTTTCGACATCATACTTCATGGTCAGCCTGATTTCTACGGAGCCGCCTTCGCAGACGAAACTATCCTCTACTTATCGTCCGTTCAGAGAGGGATAAAGGTATCCATAAGAACTGACCGAAGAATCGAAGTAAATCTAAAACGGGATCCTTGCAATGACAATCCAAAATACAGCAAACGGCTGTGTGAGCGCCAATGTTACTTCAACTGGCTAAACTGCAGTGTCCTCGACTCAGTCGACCTCAGCAAGCCGCGCTGTCTGGCCGCCGACGGCTTATGGATCGACGAGCTGCAGCCGCTGTCGAAGTTTGTCGAAGCTGTGGATGGTCTCGACGCATGTCAGTGTCCGAAAGAGTGTGTGACGGACGAAATCCATATTTCTATGGCGCCCGACTACTACGTGGAGGAATTTGACAACATCACTAGCGTCACTCTGGAACCGTCTTCTACGATGAACATCCTTGAGACCTACGTCACATACACCTTCTCCGATTTGATGGCGGACACCGGCGGCTTCCTGGGCCTGCTGCTAGGCTCGTCGCTTCTCTCCGTGTGCGAGCTGCTTCCTCAGATGACAAAGTGGGCCTGCACCAAGTGCCGCGGTGAGCGCCAAGACCCCGAATATCGCCGAGCGCTGAGCTCAAAAAAGGACCGCGTCACGCTCCCTGCGTTGACCGCCCGTCGGGGAGGTGAAATTGTGGTGCGCATCTCGACGAGAGTGAGCGGAGCCAGTCAGCCAGTCCATTAGGTACTAGCAGCCGTTTTCACGACGGGCTGTCCGTCGAGTGCACCTAATTTGACCAAATCTGCACCTAATTTCTTTTACATAAAATATCTTCATTTTATGAATCTATTTCAGTGTTTTAATCGATGATACTCTTCGATAATATGACAAAGCACACATATAAACAATTAATGTAACCCTAGCTAATAGCTACTAAGAGACACACTGAACCTAACTTGATATAATATGCACCTAATCTGCACCAGATGTGCACCAAAAGTGTACCAGATGGCCGTCGTGAAAACGGCTGATATGTACGCTGCACAGTCTATCTTTAAAGTACCGCGCCACGGTGCGGCGGTGCCATCAAGCCCGGCAGACGGAGCGCTGCTAATGTTGAAAGTCACCGAAATCATTTGACTAGGTGTTCGATGAGGATGTTGGAGCAGAAGGTCTCCTTCTCCAGGAAGGAGAGGGCCAAGCCGAGTTTGTTCGCTGGGTCACTGGCCCACTTCCTTTCTCCGTGTATCGGTACTTTCAAGAGAGACCCCTCAGCATGCACATTATTTTTCTAATTCCCGTTTGTATTCACATTTATGTATAGATTAGCACGGTGCAAAGGTAATTTCGGCAGTTGGCAGAATGTCATTGTTTTCGAAGCCCAAACAAAGTTGCCTTCGGACAAAATAGCGAAGTCACTAGCTTGTCCGTGAACACTTTATTGATAAAAACTCGCAATTATCTGCGAAAGGTTTATTATGCAACGGAGGACAATCAGACATCAGTGATGGTTATTGATGTAGGGCAAAAGCTTGACCAGGAATTAGCTATAGGCTATTAGCTATAGAACCTATCCATATAAATGGAATGCACGGCCTCCTCATATCACTTAAACACTTTTAAACTATTTATTTGTGTATGTACCTGTACGACTGTACAGGTCTCGCGAGATTAAGCGGTAGGTTTTGCACTTTTACATTTCCGGTAATATCTCAGAAACTAATCGATCTACGATGAAGCCATTTTACACGATCATGGCCGGCTTGTTACCCAACAAGTCGATTGCATCTTCAACACTTAAAAGCTTAACACGCGCAGTGGAAGGGGGGGGGGCGGATTTCGCCCACCCCTCCTGTTTTTCGCCAATAACTCGCGCCGCAAGTACAATATCAATGTGAAATTTCGGCTACCTGTCCAGAATTGAATAGCGGATCTTCTCGTGCAAGAAGTAAGAAAATCGGTTCACAACTTTTCTAGTAATAGCGGTGTAAAGTCAAACATCGTGCCGCCGCGGCGGCGCGGCGGCGCGGCGGCCGGCGCTAGCCGTTACGCGCCGCCTGAATTGTAGACTGTGCCGGGGCGGGACGGTTCCGTCTTTACATCGCGCTCCTTACCGCTGATTATTTTAGATTCGCGTCAAATTCGGTGAGAAGACTGAGAATTGTACAGACAATCATATGGTCAAAGAATTTTGAAAATCGGCCGGTAACAACTTGAGTTATGAGTGTGTAAACACAAAATTGTGATTGCCGCGTTTCCCGCGTCGGCCGATGCCGCTTCAGCCGGCGACATCTTACCCTTAGCAGGCTTCTAACTGCCATATTTATTGTTGGATTGTCTAGAAATTCACCATACATACTCACAAATGTTTGCTCTTTCGTATAGTGAAAGTTTTAAAAAAATCGGCCGGTAACTTTTTGAGTTATCGGCGTGTAAACGCAAAAAAGTCGCTAATATGGCAGATTTGACCACATTTGACCTCATTTGACCTTGAAGATATTGACCTAGGGTCACGAAATTCACACACAATAGAGTTCCCCATTGCCCCCACCTACCCTCCAAATTTCGTCTTTCTAGCTCCAGTGGGAGCTGAGATCTTAGGGGGGGGGCGACATCCGCCCCCCCCTTCCACTGGGCGTAGTACTCGCAACCCTTCCACTGCGCGTGTTAAGACGACGACGATATAGCTTGAAGTACACTAAATTTTCTAGGTGCAAAACGTACCGCTAAAACCCACGAGACCTGTACCTGCAAAGCTCAGGCATGCGCAAATACGTCTATCCGATAGTTGAGCTTTTTATTTCAATAGTGATCACGAAAAAACTGTAAGTCTAATCTTTGATCGAAATGGATCCCTCTAATGAACATGGACTCGGGATCTATGATTTCGTATGATCTGGTGATCCTGTGTACGCGATGATAATACGCAACTACTATTGTGTGTACTTTAATTGTGAAGTTAAGTTATATTAGATCTCTAATAAATCCATTTAAAGATATATCTTTTTCAGCATATCTCAGCATGCCAAGATCCTTAGGGATCATATCTCTCGTCTATTTTTCCGTCGGCCCGACATCGGCGCCCAGCTCGCGGCTGATGGCCAGCCCGGCCAGAGCGGCCACGCGCAGCCGTGCCGGCGTCACCCGCAGCAGCTCGCAGAGAATGGCCACCGCCGCTCAGACAGACAGACAGACAGACAGACAGACAGACAGACAGACAGACAGACAGACAGACAGACAGACAGACAGACAGACAGACAGACAGACAGACAGACATTTGCGAAAAACCATGGGGGGCCCATCCGACCCCCCCCCTACACATGCGAGGGTTAACCCTCGCCCCGCTGGGGGAGGGGCAATTTGTCCCCCCTGTGGTTTTTCCTGAATAGCAAGAAAACGGCGGTTTCAGTACCTTAGCGGGCACTGAAACCGCCTCAAATTTTCAGTACCTTACCGGGCATCAATTTGACACCCCCACACAAAATTTCAAGTCTTAGGTCACCTTAGATCAGGAGTTATTGAGGTCAAACTGAGGTCATGTTCGAGCAAAAATGAGCAAAGATCATGAAATCTCGAAACGCTCACCAAAGCTGCAGTTACTTAGCAATTTCAAAGTTCTTTATATGGTCATGTAGTGGAAATACGGCGCTAAAAAATTGTTATCTCGGATTTTCAAAACCTTTGGATTTCGACCCCCAGAATTTCAAAAAAAATGATTTTTTTTTAGAAAAAAAGGCAAAACAATCCCAAAATTTGTTATTTTCGAAAAAAAAACGGAATATGTGTGATAGTCCCTAAGCTCTTCTATCTACAGACCAATTTTTAGATCGATACTTCTTTTTGGGCCAAGTTATAGCCAAAAAACTGTTCAAAATTAATGACGTAAAATTTTTGAACTCAATTTTTGACAACTCTAGGGCACGTAGCGCAAAACAAAGAACACCATTGAACTCCTCGTTACGAGCTGCATCGAATCAATACTCATGTTATGCAAAAATATCAACTTTGAAATTTGACCTAATTTGACCTGACCTTGACCTGACCTTGACTTGACCTTTAACAGAACATAATCTAAACTGACCCCAAAGGCTGCCTGACCCACATAATCGCATTTGACATAAAATGGACCATAAAACATGTATCACATTATATTTTCATTTTGTGACCCTCAATGACCTGACCTCTGTGACCTGACCTGGTATCAGTGACCTCAAATAGCAAAATATGTGTGTGACGAACAATATTGATATTCAACCGATGATATTCATTGAAATGTGTTTTACTGGATTTTACAACGCATTTCTTGAAATGCCTGTAAACGGTGAAAATTCGACTTTTGACCTGACCTGTGACGCCATCGGTTTGACCTAGGTCAATGAAATTAGGTCACAAGGTAGTTCCCTGTTGGGGCTATCCAACGCTGTTTGCCGCTTGTCGCTATGTTGCGTGGTTCTCGAGATCTTAGGGGGGGGAAATTACCCCCCCCCTAAGATCTTGAGAACCACGCAATAGAGCGACAAGCGGCAAACAGTGTTGGATAGCCCTACCTAACATGGAACTACCTTATGACCCAATTTCATTGACCTACTATGGACGTCAAACCCCTTGAGACCCCACTTTTTTGCGATAATTTGTAAATGCGTCAACTCTCGATGACAATATTCTGGCAATGTGTGTTTCAGAACCTGCCGAAACTTTTATTACAAAGGTATTTTGACGCCAAACGATTATAAAAGGTACTTCTCATTCACTCGTAATGTTAAATTTCACGGAACGTATCTGCTGTTTGGGTAGAGGCTACGCGCTCATGGGGCGGAGCCACGTAATGACGTCAGCGCTAAGCTCCGCCCTACCCCTCCGGCGCTCCTTGCCCGGCGACTGGTCACTCGCGTCTCTCGCTCCATTCAGGCTTGATAGTGGGCGGTAGCTGGTAGCGGTAGCGGGCGCTGGTAGATGGCATTTAGAGCAGATGGCGCTGGTGGCGGGGCTCGAGTGTGGCCGAGCGCAAGCCTCTCCCCGGGCCTGAATTGACCTTAGCATTACGAGTGAATGAGAAGTACCTTCCATAATCGTTTGGCGTCAAAATACCTTAGTAATAAAAGTTTCGGCAGGTTCTGAAACATACATTGCCAGAATATTGTCAACGAAAGTTGACGCATTTAAAAATTATCGCAAAAAAGTGGGGTCTCAAGGGGTTTGACGTTCATAGTAGGTCAAACTGATGACGGCACAGGTCAGATCATATGTCGAACTTTCACCGTTTACAGGCATCTCAAGAATTGCGTTGTAAAATCCAGTAAAATGCATTTCATTGAAAATCATCGATGGGAAAATGTTCGTCAAACACATATTTTGCTATTTGAGGTCACTGATACCAGGTCAGATCACAGAGGTCAGGTCACTGAGCGTCACAATTTGAAAATATCATGTATTTAGCCATGAAAATATCATTTATATGCCAAATACTATTATGTGGGTCAGGCAGCCTTTGGGATCAGTTAAGATTATGCTCCGGTGAAGGACAGGTCATGGTCAGGTCAAGGTCAGGTCAAATTAGGTCAAATTTCAAAGTTGATATTTTGCATTAAATGGGTATTGATTCGATACAGCTCGTCACGGGGAGTTCAAAGGTGGTTTTTGTTTTGCGTCACGTGGTCTAGAATTGCTAAAAATTGAGTTCAAATATATGACGTCATCAATTTTGAACAGTTTTTTCGCTATCACTTGGCCAAAAAAGGAGGTATCGATCTTAAATTTGGTATGTATAGAAGAGCGCAGGGACTATCACATATATTCCATTTTTTCGAAATTCGGAAAAACTGTGGATTTTTTGCGTTTTTCTAAAAAAAAAACCAATTTTTTTCATTTTTTTGTCAAAAACCCAAAATTTTGCAAATCCGAGATGACAGTTTTGTAGCGCTGTCTTTTGTGTACATGAACATATGAAAATTTTGAAATTGCTTAGTAACTGTAACTTTTGTGAGCGTTTCAAGATTTCATGTTTTTTGCTCATTTGTTGCTCGAACATGACCTCAGTTTGACCTCAATAACTCCTGACCTAAGGCGACATAAGACTTGCAATTTTGTGTGAAGGTGTCAAATTGATTTCTAGGAAGGTACTGAAAATTTAGCGGCGCTACGCGCCGCCGTTTTTTGCTGTTCAGGAAAAATCACAGGGGGGAGGGGCAAATTGCTCCCCTCCAGAGGGGCGAGGGTTAACCCTCGCCCATGTAGGGGGGTTGGTGCAGCCCCCCCCTGAGGTTTTTCTTAGCTACACGCCGAACCGTTTCAGATAGCCTGCTCAGATTTTCAGTACCCTCTGGGGCATCCTTTGCGCAACTTTTGGTATTTTTTGTCAAGGTCATGTCAGGTCACGGAGTTATGACGTCATAAAGGGAACAACCTCCGGCCAGATTTACGCTAGATTGGAGATTGCTTCACATTGGTATAAATGCCGACTGACCTGACACACTGATGGATTGTTTTAGAATCACAACTGGCTGATTTGACATTGGCACAATGTCCGTTGACATTTTGAAGGTAAGGTCAGTGACCTCGTTTGACCTGTAATGACTTCTTGCACTTGTATGCCTTTTCGGGGTATAATGATGCCCTGAATTCGAATTTGCTATCCATTTCAGGCATCGTCGGTTATTTCTTGTAGTTCATTTTGGGTCAGGGTCAGGTCAGTGAAGTCACACGCCTGACGTGACCCAATGCACAAATGACCTTGCAGACTTTTATGCTCGCAACGCATCATTTTTAGAGTTATGACATCGAAATACACACCAAACGATAGAGAATTAATCAAGGATCACGATAGTGAAGGTTTAAAGTCGATATCTCTTACCGTTTTGCCGCAATCGGCGCGGAAATCTGAAAGTTAGTTTTTTCCGAAAATCTGACCTTTGACCGGTCATAAGTAGGTCAAATGCTGACCTAGGACCAACAAATATACCACCAATCGCGAGACCTCGTTGAGAGCAATCCGTTGGTCTTTTCTGCTAAGCTCTACGACGCTCCGTTTTCAAACGCCAGGGGGGGGGGGGGTTGCACCAACCCCCAACCCCCTGCATGGGCGAAGGTGGCAAAACACCGTTTACGGGCGAGGGTTAAGAGATACCTAAGCATATTTGCTGTAGGTTTTGTATCTCAGTTTGCGTTTGCTGCCCTTATTAGCTGGCATATCTGTGTACTTACAAAAAGCAGTTTACCAACTTTTGAGTAGGTATAGGCAATAGGCATATTCACGAGTGTCAGACTGCTATTACTTTTTCTCGCATGCATGTTGTCAAACTAAGCCTTTGGGACAGCTGAATTATACATGAACAATAAGCACGGTAATTGGCAGTCTTTTGTTTTTTTTTTGTTTTACCGATGTTGCCTAGCAACGACAATCGCAATAAGGTACACCAGTGTAGCCTTCAGCCAAGCACACACACTTGGTCAGACTGGTGTGCTCCACGCCGGCACGCGATTCACACGACGACTGCTTGGTAAGCCAACAACACTTTCACTGTCTTTTGACACCGTATAATCTGTTTGGGCACAATAAAACCGGCAGGCGGTGGAACTCACGACCACTTTCCGCGCGGGGGGGGGGGGGGGGGGGGGTGGTGGCATTTTTTTACCCCCCCACCCCCCGTATCTCCAAAAGTACTGGACGGATCCGTAAAGTTCAAACGGCTTTAGATAGCCCTGTCGAATTTGCCTGACGAAACCTAATTTCATTGACCTTGGGGTCACCGTTGACGTCACAGGTCAGGTCAAAGATTAAATGTTTCACCGTTATAACATCGAGCAAAACGCATTTTGTCGAAAATCAGCGATAGGTCGTCATTTGCCTAGTACATTTGTTGCTATTGCCTGATAATACCAGGTCAGGTCACAGGTCAGGTCACCAAGGGTCAGCACATGAATCCAACTTTACTAGGGTTGTGCGATGCATGTTTTATGGCCATTTTTGCATTTCCATTTCAATGGTGTTGGTTATAAGACCATCAGGTACGGTTTAGGTCATTGTCTGGTGGAGGTCAGGTCAATCATCATCATCATTCATCATTCTTTATTATGCACCGCTTTTACAGCGACAAATACAAATATATAGGGGAAGTTGGGGGAACGCCGAATACTTTTTTTTTCTGACGCCCGTGGCACGCAAGGTAGACAACATAAGCTATTCTTGTTGGCGTCATTCGACAGGCCAGTCTTTTGCCTTTCAAACATACCAGGCGCATTTGATGAATTCGCATACCGTTAAGCGCACAAACTAAAAATATCAAAGAAGTGACTTTTTCGGCGTTGCCCCGGACTGCGGGGAAAGCCGAAAATGGGAGAAATGATCTACGGACGGGAATGCCGAAATTGATGTTTTGCTATTTTATCTCTAATTTTATCCAGAATTCGTCAAAGGTGACACGCGTTTTAAGAGCTTGAGGACGCTTGGTGCACACTGGAAGTTATAATTGTGTGATATAATAAGAAAAGGCCAGGTAAATCATTCCTTATGGTAACAGGCCGTTGTGTCGGTTAAAAGTGTAATTTGTGTGACTAAAAATACGCGTTGCTATTCTACAGCGGTAAAGTTCACGTAGCGTGCTTTAACGCGCGTAATTGCACGTTTTCGGCATTACCCCAGCCAGCCATACTTTCATTTGCAGGCCCATAACTTTCAACGTGCTGTATAAATTTCAAATAGGCAGCACACTTATGCAAAGACGTGCTGAAGATTACTTGACCGAATTGGCCAGACAAACGGTAGCATAATGAGTAGGAAATGCAGCTTCGAAGACGCATGTAGTACAAAGGAAACCTACCTTGAAAACGCTCTTGGCGCCCTCACAGCCGAAGTATTCCGAATGACGACTGGTAACAAACATGCGATAATTGGTAGTCACTTAAGCTTCAGAGCATCACTGACAGGTGGCATCCATGTCGTACGGTTTTCGAAATATCTCGAATTTCGGCTTTGCCCCAACTCATGGTGTGTCAAAAGTGGAAATAGCCGGTACGCCGTCTGGCAGCCCGGCAGCCCGCCGCCATAGGGAAATTCATGCTTTTTGTCGCTTTTTCGCTCCCTATGAGTCACTTGATCTAATTAGAGCTTAACTAGGAACGAGGTGGGTCACTTGGACGTATTCGGGAGCCGAATACGGTGTTTTGGAGCCAATACCTGGGAAACCCTGCCCGCCCAATGCGAGTTTTTAAGAGTCTGCATGCCCAAATTAACGTTAAGCGCGGCCGTTTTCGGTTGGTTTTCCCCGACCCTGTGGCGAAATCGCCTTATTTATTCAACCAGGGTGGGCTAATTCGCTTAACTAGGAATTAGGCGTTGAAGAGAATTATTCAAGGAATAGAGCTGTGCAAAAATATTTTTTTGTATTGTTAAAACTGTATCCGCCCTCGAACGATAAATATTGTTGACCCATCAGAAACACATCACCTGGAATGCGTTTGGACTTGGCTAGATCTAATATTAGCGAGTATCTGCTAATGCAGTTTCTTGGCTTACATAGAACGCACACAAGCATACATACTTCCTGCCCTTGGTTATTCCTCACTTGAATGAAAATTTTGCTATAATAACTATTCCAGGCAGTTAACAGGTTTTAGTGCAGTGCCAATTCGGAACCGTTCAGCGCCGCCAGTCTCCCAGGCGGCGCGTAACGGCTGCCGCCGGCCGCCGCGCCGCCGCTCTGGCAGGGTGTTTGACTTCATATCTCTGTTGCTAGAAAAGTTGTGGACCGATTTACTTGATTCTTGCATGAAAAGATCCGCCATTCAATTCTTAGCAGATAACGAAAATTTGACGTCAATTGCACGATCCGCTGCCCATATTGTGGTACTGCCATCTATTGACAAGGCTGGCGAACTAAAGCCGGGCGGCTATTTCCACTTTTGACACACCATGTCTGGCATTGCCCCAACTTCCCCTACATGTGTGTGTGATCACAAATGATGGGAGACTGAAAAGCTGGTATATCAGGTATAGGTGCTCAATGTGAGCACGCGAGGAGCCTCAATAGGCGCCTGGAGGCCTCACATGTTCCTTGAAGAACCAGCTGAATGCTATCCGCCAAGCCGTCCTCCAACCGCGAAGCCCGCACACGGTCAGGGTCCACCGGCCCGCCAGCCGTCAGCTCCATTACTGCTCGAAAGTCCCTGTTGTACATTTCAAACACTTGTAGGAGGAATGAGCCCTCAAGGTCTCTGCACTCAAAACTTTTTTACTACCTCCTGGAGGGTTCATTTTCATCAAACCAGCAAGATAAGAGTATATTGAAAGGGTAACTCTTTGCTACCATTATGTGCATAGTAACGGTACGTGGTTAATATGAACTTATTCGCCAGCAAAGAGTATTATTACCATGTAAATATCAATATTACTCTTGCGATCCAGAACATCACGAAAACTCTTTCCTTCTGGGTATCGTGACTCGTGTACAGATAGTCGTTTCATGCGTGGATCTTGTTTACCCTCGTGAAGATGATATTTGAAATGGAATCACTCAGCCAATCAGAAACGAGATCGGCCGTTTGCGGTTTGAAGGCCGCGCGCATCTGTCAGTTTTCGGCCGTTGGTCTCCGAGAGCGGATGTGAGCAGTGTCGGTGCCGCGCGGCGTGGCCGTTGGTGATTGTGCTTGTGTGTTGTTCATCGCCTATAGAGCCTCTGTGGACATTTTATTGTAAGTACCAATGTGCTAGAGCATTGCATGCCGTTGAGTGGTGCTAATTTGACCTGGTTAACAGGACCCCGTGCACGGCCACGTGGCCTAGGTTGTGAGTACGTACATTAATTTTGTTGTGATGCTACAGGTTTATGCATTTTGTTGGTGACTTTGAAAAAGCCTTGCACTGTAGTGATCCATGGTCTCATTATCTCATGCAGACGGGCGACCACCCAGGAACGCCGTCGCTCTCTTCAAATATTGTGCGCTGTGCCTTATCCAATATGAGGGCGCTGAATGTCTTGTATTCACATTCAAAGTGCATTCAAGTTGTATCGTGGTGTTTATTTACCGCTTGTGCATTGCTGAACGCTTCGTATAAATTCGTATGCATAAGTGAAGAGTCTCACAATGTTCATGGCTGGTGTGCCCCTCGTATTGTTTGTACGGAAGCCAAATATACATTGTTGCTCTTGAAGCATGTTTTTTTAGTTGGTGAGCTCCAGTTAACAGAAGCTTCGTGAAGCTTCTGAAGCAAGCGTCTGTGAGTCTGTTACCATCCTCTGGGGGGTTTACACTAAAGGAAAGAGTAAACATTACCATGTGACAAAGGGTAGGCCAGAAGAATATACTCTCTGTAGGAGGGTAAAGCACAGAGTAGATGATGCGTTACTCCCTAGAAAAGGGTTCCGTTTAAGATTTACCCTTTCAAAGAGTGTAACCCAAAAAATGTTACACTCTAGACAAGAGTAAATCAAAAGAGTTTACCATTCAGAAGATGGTAAAAAACGTCTGTGTGTCATGTTACCCCTCCCTGGCGAGTTTACTCTTCATGAAAGAGTAAAATTTACCATCTGGAAGGTGGTAAAAAACGTCTGTGTGTCAAGCTACCATGCTATGGCGGGTTTACCCTTCAGGAAATGGTAAAAAAGTTTTCAGTGTGGGGCACATGGCCAGCTTCGCTAGGGAGGTGATCATGGTCTGCTTTAAGCGGTGCTCCGCTACCATCGCTGACCTGAGAGCAGAGAATATTGCGCCTCTCAACAACTCTCGAACCGGCGCCAAACCAGCGGCCGTCAGGAGGGCAGAGTGATGTGCGAAGCGGGGCAGCCCGAATGCCACCTTCACACATTCGGCTTGATGGACCACCTTCACACACCACCTCGGATGGACGAAGAGGAGCTGTGCTACACCCGTACATCAAAGTAGGCAGGACAACAGCCTTCCATAGGTAAGCTTTGTCTTCCGGGCTTAAGCTTTTGGCCAGTATGCCAGATGGTGCTAGGCCATAAAAGGCAGCTCGAGCCCTTTTGAAACGCTGGTCGACGTGTCGGGAAGCCGTGGAGCGGGCGTCGAGCGTCACGCCGAGGTGCTGAGTGCTCGGAATAAGGCCGTGTTTGGAGCGGTTGGCCAGCTAGCTTCCACGTTGGTGACTGCGCCAGAAGCTCGCCACCGAAGACGATGGAGTGGCTTTTTGTCTTCTGATGGTCTGGATGGACGAATTCTAACGTTAGACTTTAATTCTAACGTTAATTCTAACGTTAGACGCCAGTCCCGCGCAAAGTCACAGACCTGGACCAACAGTGCACTGAGATGAGCGGCGTTCGTTGACAGCAGGAGCAGGTCATCAGCATAACACACTCCCGGCACGTGGTGCTGATGAAGGTAAGCGCCGTCGCCGCTGCGGTCCAGCGTCGCCAATAAAGGACGCAAGAACACATTCGCAGAGGTCGGCGAGAGGATAGCGCCTTGCCTGGTTCCTCGTAAAACCTCAAAGGTTTCGGAGATGGTGCTACCAAATGTAACTCTGGCGGATAGATGCCGTTGTCAGGTCAAAAAGGCCAAATTTAAAAGTTGATAGTTTTGCATAAAATGCGTATTGATTCGATGCAGCTCCTCACGGCGAGCCTAATGGTGGTCTTTGTTTTGCGCTAGATGATCTAGAACTGCTAAAAATGAGTTTGAAAATTTGACATCATCAATTTTAAACTTTTTTTTTGCTATAACTTGTCCAAAAAAGGGGTATCGATCTAAAATTTGGTATGTGAATAAAAGTTGGTAGGGGCTATCACATATATTCCGTTTTTTCGAAAATAATTTTTTTTCTAATTTTTGGGTTATTGAAGGTCGATTTTTGGGGGCAAAATTATAAAATCTCAAAATTTCGAGATAACAGTTTTTAACCCGCGCCGAGCCGGGGGGTTGTTTGAACACCCCCTGCGGTTTTTCGTAGATATCTCAACATGTGAAAATTTCAGACCCAGGTCGCCTTAGGTCAGGTCACCAGGTCACGCCAAGTGACCTCACCTCAGAAAAAATAATAATGCTCGTCATAGCTACACCAAGTGATAGATGGCCTTGAAACTTTCAGGGATTGATTAGAGCAACATAATCTATAAAATGTGTATCTCGGAATTTTGATATCGGTGACCTAAGGTCAGGTCAATTTTGCGGCCTCTCCATTATAAGTCAATGGGAGAAAATTGAAAAGCGTCTGTTTTGCACGAACGCTATTCTATACACTCTTAAACATCGAGATGTAGGTAAGATTGACACACTGAACTGGAAAATGGCAACTGTGACCCCTCGTTATGTCCCCGAGGTCATCTCAGGTCACGAACAGAATCTAATAGTTGTTCGCTAATAACTTCTGATAGAGGCGCGCTAGAGCGCTGAAAACGCCTTAGATGTGTTCGGCTCGACGTTGCGGATCGACTGATATGAAACATGACCTTTTCCGGTCAGGTCATGACCTTGACCTGAGATCAAATTCCAAGTTGACCTTTCAAGATAAAATTATAGTTCATTCGACGCGTCTGGACGAGAGGAACACGATGCTGGCAAAAGCAATGCCATTGCTCTTTTGAGTCAAAAGTTATTGCCAAATAACGCTTTTCGTAAAAACGGCTATTTTTGGAGTTTTGACCCTCGCCCCGTTGGGGGGGGGGCAATTTGGCCCTTCCTGTGGTTTTTCCTGAATAGCAAGAAAACGGCGGCGCGCAGCGCCGCCAAATTTTCAGTAGCTTCCTGGGCATCAATTTGACACCTTCACACCAAACTTCACACCAAGTCTTAGGTCACTTTATGTCAGGAGTTATTGAGGTCAACCTGAGGTCATGTTCGAGCAAAAATGAGCCAAAAATATGCAATCTTGAAACGCTCACCAAATCTACAGTTACCAAGCAATTTCAAAGTTCTTTATATGGTCTAGTAGACAAAAAGCAGCGCTACAAAACTGTTATCTAGGATTTTCAAAATTTTGGGTTTTTGACCCCAACAAAATCAAAAAAATATGTTTTTTTTTGAAAAACAAAAAAATCCAAAAAAAATCCGAATTTCGAAAACACCGGAATTAATGTGATAGTACCTGCGCTTTTATATATTACATACTGAATTTCAGATCGATATCTCGTTTTTTGGCCAAGTTATAGCGAAAAAACTTCAAAAATGATGACGTCAAATTTTTGAACTCAATTTTTAGCAAGTCTAGACCACGTAGGGCAAAACAAAGACCACCATTGAACTCCCCGTGACGAGCTGCATCGAATCGACACCCATTTTATGCAAAAATATCAACTTTGAAATTTGACCTAATTTGACCTGGCCTTGACCTGACCTTGACCTGACCTTGACCAAAACGTGACCTAAGCTGGCTCCAAAAGCTACCTGACCCACATAATCGCATTTTTCATGTAAAATGGACCATAAAACATGTATCACACGACACTTTCATATTGTGACCCCCCAGTAACCTGGCCTCTGTGACCTGACCTGGTATCAGTGACTCATCATCATTGACCTAGGTCAATGAAATTTGGTCACAAGGTAGTTCCCCGACGAGGCTATCAAACGCCGTTTGAATTTTTGAAAATCGGCCGGTAAATTTCCGAGATCTTGGGAGGGGGGCGAAACACCCCCCTCCCCCTACGGGTGGTAGGGTCCGCCGATAGCCCTATGGGGCGCGGGTTAAAAGTAGCACACGCCTGGTTCGTCATAAACGGTCTCAAACTTAACCCAAAGAAGACTGAGATCCTTCTTATGAAAGCGTGGCAGCGAAAAACACCAAACTTCTCGATTGATTTCAACGGCACCACCTTAGTCCCCTCAGACAAAGTTAAAATACTTCGTGTTATGGTAGACGCCCATCTCACATGGGAAGCGCACGTGTCACTTGTTGTGAGACGTTGCTACGCGACGTTGCGAGGCCTATCAAAAGAAACACACTGTCTTTCATATGATGTCAAAAATTATTGATCGAAACGCTAGTCTTCCCTCATATTATTTATTGCATCACTGTGTGGGGCGGTTGCGGTGTAACACAACAAAAACGTATTCAGAAGATTTTAAATTATTGCTCTCGCATTGTGCTCTCCGTTCGCAAATCGGAGCACGTCTCCCCATTACGTACAGAGCTAGAGTGGCCAATAGTCAACACACGTGTGCGCGAGAGGGACCTGTCCATGCTCCGACACCTTTTGAGCCATCAGCAGTCACCCCAATGCTTGCGCAACCAATTAAGATCTCGAACTTGTGTATCTGTTAGGGACACGCGAGGCACAGCCGCCGGACAACTGGAACTGCCGCGTGTCCGCACAGAGATGGCTAAGCGATTTTTTCAGCTACAGGGCGCTGTCGCTATGGAACGAGGCCTCGGCTAACGTGAGGGATGCCAGCGTAGCCAGTTTTAAGCGGAATGTGGAGAGCTGGCTGCAGACGCGAGGCCGTGCTCGACACTCGAATTGATTTTAGCATAGTTGTATACATCTTACTTCTTGTTCATTTTCGTCGTGTTTTATTCGCTTGCTTTTACTAGGTACCTTGTATTGACTCTTGATCATAAAAGCCATGCTATGGAGATCATACGAAATAAATGAATGAAATGAATGAATGAAAGTTCAGATAGCCAAATTGAACAGCATCTGGAGAAAACAAAGGCCGCGATAGTCAGTTGAACCTTTTTTCATGTTTTTGAGTGTTACAAACATACAGAACAGTACACCAGTATAACGCCTTTTGGGGCGACTAACGGAGCGAGCGAGAGGGTGAGCCTTGCACGTGCGAAATTTCGAGGGGGTACCTCCAGCTAACTTGTGCACGGCACCCTACTAACCGGTCTCTAGTAGAGCACTTCATGGGCCGGATTAATCCGTTATCCACGGATAAATCCGTGGACCGGATAGGATTGGATCCCAAATTTGGAAAAATAGAACGGATCTGGGCGGGCCGGATTTGGGGATTGAATGTTGAACACGGATCAGAACGGATAAAATAAAATTGTAGCATTCAATATTCATGTTAAGATTTAGGTAACTTAACTTGTTAGGCACTGCAGCAGAAGTATTAATTGATTTACATGAGATTTATAAGCATACCTTTGTGAGCTATAATAGTCTGTAAGGTATATGGCAGCACCAACCAATTTTTTAAATATAGATGGTCACAACACCAGTATAGCGCCTTATGGGGCGACTAACGGAGCGAGCGAGAGGGTGGGCCTTGCACGTGCGAAATTGCGAGGGGGTACCTCCAACTGACTTGTGCACGGCATCCTACTAACCGGTCTCTAGCGATGTGCCGAATTTGAGCACAATCGGCCCAGCCGTTCTCGAGATCTGGAAGCGGCACCCTGCACGTGCGCACGTGCAAAATGGGTCCCAACTGACTTGTGCACGGCACCCTACTAACTGCTCCGTAACCGTGTACCAAATTTGAGCGCAATCGGTCCAGCCGTTCTCGAGATCTGGAATCGACCCCTGCACGTGCGCACGTGCAGCAGCACCCCAACTCTGGCACATGGATATGCATTGCCAAGTGGGTGCCTACCTACTTGCCAACTTTCAGCGCAATCGGCCAAGTAGTTACCGAGATATTGCAACAATTACAAAAGTGACACCTCTTCGTTTTGCACGTGGCACGTGCATAAGGGGTCACCTACATGCATCGGGAATAGTCCAATACTTGGTAGAAGGAATGAAGCTACCCTACAAAAATTACCGCGTGTAAATCGGTCAAGTGGTTGCTGAGATATAAGCGTCGCAAAACCGTGACCACGGCCGGCCGGCCGGCCGGCCGGCCGCTCATACTCAGAAATTTCCGTTAATCTAAGGAAAGACTCCGCTCGCTTCGCTCGCTCCGTAATAAAATCTGCAGACTCAGCCATGTTCCTAACCGAGGAAGCGAGAACAAACGCCATGGCATCATATCCACCATGGCTCGCTGGTTCCTGAATAAGATACGAATCATGTAAAAAAATGTGTTAATAACTCACTTGTCCTGAGAACAGTCCCCATATAATATGTATAAAAACGATAATGCGTTCTCGAATTTTTCAATCTTCCAGACAGCATCAAACACTGCGCAAGGTTAGAAACACATGCGCAATAACAGATGCTTTTAACCAGCTGAATAAAACGCTGCAAAAAAAGTTTTAAACTTGGCGCAATGCCTCGTGGATGATTTTTTTAGAAATAAAAACGATCCAAGACGATATTAAATTCTGATGTTATCAACATTTTCAGTGTAAATGACGCCAAAAATATTTTCTTATCAGAAATTCAACTTAAAGGGTAAACGAATCAATATTACGTCATCAGCTCGCCTACTTCATAAAGAGAGAGCGGATCTTTAAAAAATCAATCCTTGCTTGCTTTTTTGCGCCACTATCGTCAATTTTGTCTGTGTATTGTGTTGTGTCGTCTTGTTGATACGACAAAATGCCGGTTTAACTCAAGATACCTATAAGAAACAGGTAGATCCGATGTTTGAAAGTAAAGCCCCAGTCACAAATTTGACGCACCTGTGACATTTCCTGACACCCACGTGACTATTGTATTAACTTTTGTGTTTTGCGATGTTTTGACCTTATTTAAAGTACTGAAAGCTCAAAATGTATGATTAATGTTGTTTAAAGCAGCATATTAATAATTATGATTGTTAATTATCGATAAGCTGCTTATAGCAGGTCACGTGATTGCTACCAGATTATGTGCTCAGAAAGCATCTTTTCAACTTCGATTTTGAACAATTTTTACCTCCTTTGAGGCCAAATGATGGACGGTTTGAGGCGCACGATGAAATGCTGAATCTATTGATGCCAAAATTTGTTCGTTTTTTGCATTTTTAGACTAGTATATCCTGGCTCAAACTTTGACCAGTTTGTGTGTAAACCCTATGGTGAAGGGAAAACTTCACGCCCAGCAGACCTCATTACAGTGCTGCCAAATCGTGTTTGGTGGGGGTCGGTTTAACTTATCTTCCTTTCATTTTAGGACCAAAGTCAGGCTCAAGGCTATTTAATACCTACCTTTTCCAGCTGGGTTTTCAGTGTCAAATTCTTTGTAGAGTGTGTCAGACCACATTCCAAGGCTAGTTTCCAAACAATGTGTTTTGAGGTGTTTTGATTCTGCCTTTTCCCATATAGAATGTTGCCAATGTCATGAAACTTTATTTATTCATTGTATTATACTTATTATTACCTACCATTTGACTTACTAATTGATTGTGGTTTTGCTATATGAATAAGTACTCTTCCTTTTATAGACCACAGTAGATTCTTAACAATTCTAATGATAGCCAATCTTGTGAAATGCTGAGGTCCATGACCATGTCAATGTGTTACCACCCCTATCCTTAGCAATGCAGCTTTTACCACAAAATGTATTTTGCAGTGGCTAAGATTGCTGTTATTACAATTTGATAGCTTCCTAGTGTCCAACGTTTGGATCTTATGGCTATGCTGATAGTCTCACAACCGGTTTGTAATGAAACGGATTATTATGGATATTTTTTGGATGTATGGCTGAGATACGGGCCATGGGCGGGCCGGATTTTGAAATTCAAAGAAACACGGATAATGGGCGGATCTGGATATGACTTGCCGGATATGGGCCCGGCCGGATCCTGAAAAGCCTATCCGTGAAGTGCTCTAGTCTCTAGCGATGTACCAAATTTGAGCACAATCGGCCCAGCCGTTCTCGAGATCTGGGAGCGGCACCCTGCACGTGCGCACGTGCAAAATGGGTCCCAACTGACTTTTGCATGGCACCCTTCTAACCGGTCCCTAACCACGTGCCAAATTTGAGCGCCATCGGTCCAGCCGTTCTCGAGATCTGGAATAGACCCCTGCACGTGCGCACGTGCAGCAGCACCCCAATTCTGGCACATGGATATGCATTGCCTAGTGGGTACCTACCTACATGCCAACTTTCAGCGCAATCGGCCAAGTAGTTACCGAGATATTGCAAGTTGCAACAATTACAAAAGCGACACCTCTTCGTTTTGCACGTGGCACGTGCATAAGGGGTCACCCACATGCATCGGGAATAGTCCAATACTTGGTAGAAGGAATGAAGCTACCCTACACAAATTACCACGTGTAAATCGGTCAAGTGGTTGCTGAGATATAAGCGTCGCAGAATCGTGACCACGGCCGGCCGGCCGGCCGCTCATACTCAGAAATTTCCGTTAATCTAAGGAAAGACTACGCTCGCTTCACTCGCTCCGTAAAAACATCACGGAACGTAAT
This sequence comes from Amphibalanus amphitrite, assembly GCF_019059575.1. Classification (NCBI taxonomy): domain Eukaryota; kingdom Metazoa; phylum Arthropoda; class Thecostraca; order Balanomorpha; family Balanidae; genus Amphibalanus; species Amphibalanus amphitrite. The sequence goes on along the minus strand of NW_024881610.1, from coordinate 1,038,197 downwards.
AAGCGCAATGTCCGGCGGTCTGCGTAGCACCACCGTTCTTGCGCCGTATTGCGCCTTATAAGGTTGTAAAACCATTATGAACGGCGACCCCCACACACCGCGGATCAGCATGGCGTGTCAAATGCATGATTATTCAGACACCAAAGATACCCCAAAGTCTACTTTTCTTGGCAGGTGTGTTCCCGGAGCGGCGGCTGCTTCGTCTGACGACGATGTGTCGGATTCCGAGCAGCGGCGAGCTGGCGGGCCACTTGGCCGTGCTTGTGCTGACAGTCACCTGGCTCGCCCTGACCGGCCTGAAGGTCGCCGAGTACATGAGTGAGCCGACCGCCACCAGGAACATGTGGAAGAACGTCTTCTACCTGCCGCCGTTCACCGTGTGCCCTGCCTCGCGCTTGCCATACTTGCTGGTCCCTAGCGTCACCGACGCTGCCGGCCAGGGCGCCACGCTGGAGGAACTCTATGACCAACTGGGACTGGACTTGAAGGACTTAATCGTTGGGCTCAACGTATCGGAAGGGCGCTCCTATGTGTCATGCGACTCATGGGGAGACTGCGTTAACTTTAAGAAATCGTTTGATTATGGAGTGGGAGGGATGTGTGCCACCTCGAAGGCTACATTTGTGAAAGGAATCCAGTTAAAATTGGCCCAAAATTCAGCTTACGGATATGGTATTTCTGATTATGCATTGACTTTCATCATCATATTTCATGGTCAGCCTGATTACTTCGGAGATTTCATCGATGCCAGCCAAGGCATGAGAATAATCTACTTATCATCCCTTCAGCGAGGGCTTAAGATGTCCATCAGAACTGACCGAAGAATCGAAGCAAATCTGAAACGGGATCCTTGCAATGACAATCCAACATACAGCAAACGGCTATGTGAGCGCCAATGTTACTTCAACTGGCTAAACTGCAGTGTCCTCGACGCAGTCGACCTCAGCAAGCCGCGCTGTCTGGCCGCCGATGGTTTATGGATTCAGCTACTGGATCCTCTGTCGAAATTCGCCGAAGCTGCGGATGGTATCGACGCCTGCCAGTGTCCGAAAGAGTGTGTGACTGACACAATCCATATTTCCATAGAACCAGACTACTACGTGGAGGAACATGACAACATCACTAGCATTTCTCTACTCCCGTCTACGACGATGAACATCCTTGAGACCTACGTCACATACACCTTCTCCGATTTGATGGCGGACATGGGCGGCTTCCTGGGCCTGCTGCTAGGCTCGTCGCTCCTCTCCGTGTGCCAGCTGCTTCCTCAGATGACCAAGTGGGCGTGCACCAAGTGCCGCGGTGAGCGCCAAGACCCCGAACATGGCTTGGCGCTGAACTCCAAGAAGGACCGCGTCGCCACTCAGGCGCTCCCTGCGCCGACCGATCGTCGCCGAGGTGATATTGTGGTGTGCATCTCGCCGAGAGTGGACGGAGCCAGTGAGCCAGTCAAGTACTAATATGTGTACACTGCACAGTCTCTCTTTAAAGGTAGTGTGCCACCTTCGAATGATTTCCCATTTTATTTTTCCTAGGATAAGAAGCGTCTGTTTTTACCTAATATCGCAAAAAAATCAAAAATGGGCCTAAAATAGTGCTTTTTTTCGCCTAAAAGTTTATCAGTTTTTCGATATGTATAACAACTGTAGTGGGCTGACCTGCAAACAGGCGTCGGCAACAATCACGAATGCGGCGCACATGTGACAATAAGCAAAGGTCATTATAGAGTTACGACGTACGGGAATGAGTTATCAGCTGTCTAATCGTGGACAACACAATGTCGAATTTAAACTGTAAGCCTGTATTGGTATTGTTTCTTTAATTTGGCCGTCGAACATCAATTTATGGTTTGAAATATTATTTTATGTAAAATAATTGATATGAAACAGCCGTCTCTAAAGTTATGACCCAATCTCACCACATGAAAGTGGCAGAAATGACAATGATCAGCTGACGCATTTTTCTTGGCCGAAGTCAGAGCGCGCGGCCCGATGCACCACCACCGCACCACAAAGTATGAGCAGAAGCCGCGCCCAAAGCCAGGGCCCCGGTAACGTGAGGTAGCCGAGTCGGGGCAGCGTGTGCTGACCCAAGCCGTGGCCGCGGCTTTGGGCGCGGTCTACCGCATCCCCGCGGGCAGCCCCAGGCTATCACATGACACCGGGAGGACGCACGGCCCCGGCTTGGGTCAGCGCACGCTGCCCCGACTCGGCTACCTCACGTTACCGGGGCCCTGGCTTTGGGCGCGGTCTACCGCACCACCTAACAGGCGTGTTCGAAACCGCAGGAGATGATGATGAACGGGTTTATCGAAACTTGATTGGATGAGCCTATCGGTAATAGCGATTTCAGTGTGTGCATTTATTGTTCATAGTGGTGTGAAATGTGGTTGGGGTACGACCGACAACCCGTCGGGGCGAATTTCGCACTGGGGTACTCAAAATTTGAAGAATTTAAGACGTTTCCATGAGTTTTGAAGGTATGGATAAGTTCTAAAAATCCGGTTCTCGTTATCTGGGCCATTAACTCCATACGGTCCAGGAAAGTTGGCACACTACCTTTAAAGTACCGCGCCAGGGTGCGGCGGTGCCATCAAGCCCGGCAGACGGAGCGCTGCTTATGTTGAAAGTCACCGAATCATTTGACTAGGTGTTGGATGAGGATGTTGGAGCAGAAGGTCTCCTTCTCCAGGAAGGAGAGGGCCAAGCCGAGTTTGTTCGCTGGGTCACTGCCCCACTTCCCTTCTCCGTGTATCGGTACCTACTTTCAACAGAGACCCCTCAGCATGCACATGGTCTCCCTAATTACCGCTTGCATTCACATTTATAGATTAGAACGGTGCAAAAGTAATTTCGGCAGTTGACAGAATGTCATTGGGTGCGTATTATTAAGGCCAGGGTTCATAATGTCCAGGGCACGATGTGTCCAGTGTTCGTTCAATATGGCCAGTGCCTTGAATTGGCCAGTGCTCATATTGTCCAGGGATTACATGGTCCAAATGTGGCCAACTGGCTGCAGATAGCGTAAATTCAAAGAGACCAGGGTTCATAATGTCCAGGGCACGATGTGTCCAGTGCTGGAAATGTCCAGGGTTCATAATGTCTAGGGCACGATGTGTCCAGTGTTCTAAATGGCCAGGGTTCATAATGTCCAGGGCACGATGTGTCCAGTGTTCAAAATGGCCAGTGCATTGAATGGGCCAGAGTTCATAGTGTATTACATAGTCCACCCAACCCAACCAAACCTAACCTAACCTAACCTAACCTAACCTAACCTAAGTTAATGATGTTTGCCTACCGGGGATAAGGAAATAGTTTCTCGCATGAATAGATTGCAAGCAATAGTAAATCAAATATTTTTAGGTTAAGCGGTTATGCATCAGGCTTCAGGCCGAACAGATACATAACCACTTCAGGCGTTCGGCCTGAAGCCAGATACATAACCACTTATCCTAAAAATACGAGGGGGCATCGAAAAGTTCTGATCATCACCATGAATTAGATGCGATAGAAATATGATTTTTTTTTACATGATGTTCATTACTCCTTCACAAGTCACCACACACGACCGCAAACTTATTGCATCGTTTCTTGAGCTGCCTCAGGCGGTCATTGTAGGACCTTCGCATTGTCCCGTAAATCACTGCTCCACCTCATCAATGACGTCATTTCTGGCCTTTAACCCGCGCGGGGCTGGGGTCTCCAGCCGAACGCGCGGGGCTGGGGGGGTAAATTTTACCCCCCCTGTTATCTCCCGAACTAATGGTCCGATTTGGAAAATTCAAACGCCAATCGAAAGATCTCATCACGAGCAACTAAAAACATGTACTTAATTTTAAGTTTGAGGTCAAGGTCAAGGTCAGGTCAAGGGTACAAATTGCAAGTTCCTACAGTATCGGCCTTGCAACGTAGTTGCCGAAGAATGGAGTCATGGACTGAGACTGATCGCCCAAAACGTGTTCTTAGGCTACCAAGACAATATTCGTTGCATGCAATATCATTCAGAGGTCAAGGTCAAGGTCAGGTCAGGTCAGGTCAGGTCACCAAAAACAAAATATAGAAAAGGGCATGTGCGACACATGTTTTATGGGTCATTTTACTTATATAATTCAATATGCACACTCAATAAGTGATATGGACCACCTCTGGATGAATTTCAGGTCGAGGTCAGGTCAAGGTCAGGCCAAGTGAGGTCAAATTTTGAAGTTGGTTGTTAAGGCCTAAAAAGGTGTCTCTCTGATGCAGTTTTTCACGGCGAATCGAATGGTGCTATTTTTGTTTCCGTACGAGGTCTAGAACTTCCAAAAAAGTCATTTTTCAAAATTTTTGTGTGTCGTGACGTCATACAATTTTGAATAACTCGCACGTTTTTGAACCGATTCTTCTCAAACTTGGTATGTAGGTGCACATAGACCACTTCTCTGACATATATTCCGGTTTTTTCGATACACTCAAAATTTTGGATTTTATAGCTATTTTCCCAAAAAAGTCAGTTTTTTGGGAAAAAATTGGGCCAAAATCCAAAATTTTCAAAAATCCGAGATAGCCAAAGCATAGAGATCTTATATACATATGTGTATAAGATCTCTATGAGCCAAAGTAGAATTACGTATATCCTTTTTTGTTACGTCTTGATTCCTTTAAAAATGAAGATGTTAGCGGCGTTTGAACTTTTGCCGTTTTTGAGGCGAAAATGGCGAACATGACGTCACTAAAACGTCAATTTCTCAAACATTTTCCGACGGATTTTGCTCAAATTTTCAGGGAACGTGTCAAATTGATGTAAGAAAAGGTACTGAAAGTTTGGTGGCGCTGCGCGCCGCCGTTTTTGAGATATTGCAAAAATTCGCGAGGGGGGGTAAAATTTACCCCCCCAGCCCCGCGCGGGTTAATCACCGGCCATACTGTGGATTCTTCATCTCCTGTAACAATCAAGAGTCAATTAATACCCGGTCAGGTGAATTTCTTAGCTGCGGTAGGATTTAATGTCCACATCATGTTGATTCTTAAATCGCAGCTCAGGACGAATGGGCGGGTGCGCTGTCGGTGCGGATAAAACATCTTTCTTGGGCTTTTTTGCGGCGATTCTGCTTGAGGCCATCTCGCAACTTCTTCAAAAGTGTGCAGTAGTGCTTGCTTATCATTATCCGACCATTATCAAGACAGTCAGTAATGACTATCCTACGCCAGATCCAGAACACTGATAGCATTGACCTTCTATGTCGGCTTCTGCATCCTCGCTTTTAAGGACACATGTGCCGTGCTTTAACCCGCGCCCCGTAGGGCTACCGGCGGACCCTACCACCCGTAGGGGGGGGGGGCCGTATCGGCCCCCCCCCCTAAGATCTCGGAAAGTTACCGGCCGATTTTCAAAATTCAAACGGCGTTCGATAGCCCCACCCGGGAACTACCTTGTGACCAAATTTCATTGACCTAGGTCAAACCGATGACGTCACAGGTCAGGTCAAAGGTCAGATTTTCACCGTTCACAGGCAATTCAAGAAATGTGCTGTGAAAGCGAGTAAATTGGTAATTTATTGAAAACCATCGATGGTACATTGTTCGTCAAACACATACTTTGCTATCTGAGGTCACTGATACCAGGTCAGGTCACAGCGAGGTCAGGTCACCGGGGGTCACAATATGAATGTGTCGTGTGATACATGTTTTATGGTCCATTTTACATGACAAATGCGATTATGTGGGTTAGGCAGCCTTTGGGGCCAGCCTAGGTCACGTTTTTGTGAAGGTCAGGTCAAGGTCAGGGCAAATTAGGTCAAATTTCAAAGTTGATATTTTTGCATAAAATGGGTATCGATTCGATGCAGCTTGTCACGGGGAGTCTAATGGTGGTCTTCGTTTTGCTCTACGAGTTCTAGAATTGCCAAAAATTGAGTTTGAAAATTTGACGTCATCATTTTTGAACAGTTTTTTCGCTATAACTTGGCCAAAAAACGAGGTATCGATCTGAAATTTGGTATGTAGATAGAAGACGGTAGGCACTATCACATATATTCCGGTTTTTTTCGAAACTCAAAAAACTTTTTGGATTTTTTGGCGAATATATCCAAAAAAATGCTTTTTTGATTTTTGGGGGTCCAAACTCAAAAATTTCAAATATTCGAGATAGCAGTTTTGTAGCCCTGTCAATTCTACACCTTTTATGTCCTGATCATTTTTCTGTATCTTCAAAGCTGTAGTCCTGACAGGTCTTCTCGCGAAGGTCTTTTTTCGGTCGAAAATGACAGAACATGACGTCACTCTGACGTCATTTGTGGCCAACCTATCATAGCCTCTGGAAAAATTTTTGGTCAGAATGTGTAAAATTGATGCCCGGAGGGGTCCTGAAAGTTTGGTGGCGATATCTCCAGCCGTTTAGGAGATATCGACCGAAAAGGACAGGGGGGGCCGTTTCGGCCCCCCCCCCTACGGGGCGCGGGTTAACCCTCGCCGGACCTATTGGTTTTCTACCTCGCCGTTTCGCCCCTGGTGGAGCTAGCGCGTCGCAGAAAAAACGAGCGTGTGCGCCGTTACGAGACACAGAGCTTGGTACCCGATTTTAAGGTCCTAGGTCAACCGGTGACCTCTGAGGTCAGGTCAAGTGCCCCAAGGTACGGTTCAGTTTTTGGTGAATAACTTCGCAAAAAACGGCCGCAGAGCGCCGATTTTGGCAGCATCGTGCTCGCCTCGCTCAGGCGCGTCGAATGGTATACTTCTTGTCCGGGTCAGGTCAACTTGGGGTGTTGACCTAAGGTCAAGGTCAGGTCAGCACCCCCAGGTCACGAAGTTGGTCGAAAGAGGTCATGTTGCATATCATTCGATTCGGCAGGTCTTCTTGAGTCCATTGGTGGCTTTCCCGACTCGCTAGCTCAATTTGATCAAGAGTTATTGACAAAAACTAATATGACCTTGATGACGTCATAAATGACGTCACGCAAGGTCAACATTGCAAAAGTGACGCATCTAACCTTGCAAGGAGTGCATCAAATCACGATTCTGTGTGCTTGAGATAGTTGGAGATCGTTCCCGGCGCCAGAATAGCAGTTTTCATTTTTCCCCATTAACTTATAATGGTGAGGTCACGAAAATGACCTGACCTCATATGACCTTTAGGAAAAATCCGATATATACAAGTTGTGAGACTCATAATGGATACTAGATCCTGCAAGTTTCATTTCCCTGTGACATCTCCTCTGGCAGTGAGGGCGTTGCGAAGTTGCGACATCTGAAGACCGTGCAGACTGCAGAGGTTCACTTATGACGTCATAGGTCAGTGACCTGACCTGACCCAAAAATGCGGTTGGTGTCAAAATATTCGGCTTGAATCAAAAGTCAGGTATGCCAAGTTTTAGCTCTTTATCGCCAGCGTGCTCGGAGCTATCGCGAAAAAAACCTATGGGGGCGGCACCCGCCCCCCCCCCCTCGGCCGGCGAGGGTTAACTTCTTGATCATCTTTTCGTCTCTGGATTACACACAATACACATAGACCCAGCATTCGTCACAAGTTATCAAACGATCGAAGATGTCTTCAATTTCCTAAAAAAAGCCTAGTTTTCGTTTCGAAAGGCCAAGACGCATTTTTCTCTTGAACAAAGTAGACACACGAACTTCTAAGCGGGCTGACTCCTTCATCGTCTGTACGAGTTCTCGTAGTTCTTCGCTGATAATATCTTCAGGCACTGCCAGCATCAAGACCTTTCTGTTGCACAATCATCTGAAAGGTCACACGACGATCTGTAAGGATGAGGTCCTCCACTTCCTTCACAGTTATCACCTTGTCAGTCACTGGTAGTCATTCACTTCTTGACTCCCCTGCAAGGGCCATGCAACCAACTTGAAAATTATTTCTTCATTTTCGGTAAGTGCATGAGATGGGCTTTCCTCGCCATAAACTATTTCACGTTCTTGATGTATTTTCTCAGTGTGATACCGTTTCAAATGTATTAGTTAGGTGACGGTTCGGTCCTCAATGGACCCAATACTCATCTTTTTTACTTCTTAGTCTCTCCTACATAAGATAAAACCACTTTTCATGATTTTCTTTGCGGGAACATTGTTCTTGAGAACCAAATAAAATACCTACCAAAAATCATCCAAATCGGTCTATATCTTCTATGTGATGATCCGAACTTTTCGATACCCCCTCGTATTTGATTTAACATTGCCTGTAATCTCTCCTAAGGCATAGCCTTCGGCACTGCACTGCTTCGCAATGAGCTGGTTCCGCGTTTTTTTTTTTACATAATGACGTCACTTTCAGTGACTATGTAATCCCTGGATATTATAAACTCTGGCCCATTCAAGGCACTGGCCATTTTGAACACTGGACACATCGCGCCCTGGACATTATGAACCCTGACAATTTCAAATGCTTGGCACATCGTGCCCTGGGCATTATGAACCATGGGCTCTTTGAATATACCCTATCTGCAGCCAGTTGGCCGGATTTGGACCATGCAATCCCTGCACATTATGAACTCTGGCCCATTCAAGGCACTGGCCATTTCGACACCGTGCATAACGTACCCTGGACATTATGAACCATGGCAAGAATGAATGCTCCCAATGTCATTGTTTTTGAAGCCCAAACAAAGTTGCCTTCGGACAAAATTACGAAGTCACTGGCTTGTCCGTGAACACTTTATAGATAAAAACTCTTTATATGCGAAGGCTTATTATGTAACGGAGGACAAACAGACATCAGTGATGGCTATTGATGTAAGACAAAAGCTTGACCAGGAATCAGCTATAGGTATCCGTTTGATTGGTATGCACGGCTTCCTCTTATCATTTTAAACACTTGTAAACTCTTTATTTGTCGACTTGTACGACTGTACGTCTAAAGCTCAGGCATGCACAAATGCGTCGATCCGATAGTTGAGTTTTTTTTATTTCAATGGTTATCACGAAAAACTGTAAGTCTAATCTTTGATCGAAATGGATCCCTCAAATGAGAATGGACTTGGGATCTATGATTTCGTATGATGTGGTGATCCTGTGTACGCGATGATGATACGCAACTACTATTGTGAGTACTTTACTTGTGAAGTTTAGTTATATTAGATCTCTAATAAATCCATTCAAAGATTCATCTTTGTCAGCATATCTTAGCATACCATGATCCTTAAGATTCGCTTCTATTTTTCCAGATTCATTTAGGTATCAGTCACGTTGCACATTGCACATTACCCATCTCTGCGATTCATAAGTTTGTTCTCAGCACATGAAATGCAGTACCTGGATCACATAAATATATATTTTGTACACCATTTGCTACAATAATAATTGCAAAACCCACTTGTGACGATGATTAGCCCCTGCAGGTGCGGGACCTTAATCAGTTTGGGCGTGTGACCTTGAAAAGGTCGGGTAATTAACCTCGATCAGCTCTGGTATTTACATAATTATTTGACTTTATTGAACAGCTCAAGTGTTTTACCAGAGACATTGAGCATTTCGGGTAGTTGACCTCAGTCGGCGCCTGAGCCGCGGCCAGGTCGATTTCGGCTCTGTCCCAGCCGTCGCTGGCACGGCGTGGTACCGCCCACCGCATCGGCACAGTGTGCCTTTCAATCTATTGTCCGACATTCCCCGAAAGCCACCACTATCGATCCGGTGTGCCAGCCGGCAGCCACTCGACTGGTGTCACGCGTGCTGTTCGTGGCATGGCCAGGGTGCCGACAGGCGAGCTAAATTAGTCGGGCCATCGCACGCAACAGTAAAGGGGCGCAGTTTTCCCTGGTGCTTTGGTCCAATAGTAGGCGTAAACATAAATTGATTGATTATATTGCGTCACAAGGCTATGCATTGAGCAGACAAATTTAGGGCAGGTGGCTTTGAAGAGCAATCAGGTAGGTGTTGTGCTTCGGGTTGTGTTCACAAAGAGACAAGCTAGCAGAGAAGAACGAGAAAGAGGAAGCAGCCGCGTCAGGCCGCATGGCGACAATCAGCTGTCAGCGGTCGGGGACAGGAGATCTGTTCCGATCGACGAACCAACAGACCCGCGGCAAACACAGCAGGCACAGTTTTCAAAGGAGGACACAGCGGACCCGAGACCACCAATGAAAACGCCAGGCGACAGGTGGGTTCACTGCTAATGACTTATTTGTTCTGTGATTTACTTAACCCTCGCCGGACCTATTGGTTTTCTACATACGCGCCGGCCGAGGGGGGGGGGGGGGGGCGGGTACGAACCCCCCTCGCCGTTTCGCCCCTGGTGGGGCTACCGCGTCGCAGAAAAAACGAGCGTGTGCGCCGTTACGAGACGCAGAGATTGGTACCCGATTTTAAGGTCCTAGGCCAACCGGTGCCCTCTGAGGTCAGGTCAAGTGCCCCAGGGTACGGTTCAGTTTTTGGTGAATAACTTCGCAAAAAAACGGCCGCAGAGCCGCGATTTTGGCAGCATCGTGTTCATCTCGCTCAGGCGCGTCGAATGATACACTTTTTGTCTGGGTCAGGTCAACTTGGGGTGTTGACCTCAGGTCAAGGTCAGGTCAGCACCCCCAGGTCACGAAGTTGGTCGAAAGAGGTCATGTCGCATATCATTCGATTCGGCAGGTCTTCCTGAGTCCATTGGTGGCTTTCCCGACTCGCTAGCTCAATTTGATCAAGAGTTATTGACGAAAAACTAATATGACCTTGATGACGTCATAAATGACGTCACGCAAGGTCAAAATTGCAAAAGTGACGCATCTAACCTTGCAAGGAGTGCATCAAATTACGATTATGTGTGCTTGAGATAGTTGGAGATCGTTGCCGGCGCCAGAATAGCAGTTTTCATTTTCCCCATTGACTTATAATGGTGAGGTCACGAAAATGACCTGACCTCATATGACCTTTAGGAAAAATCCGAGATATACAAGTTGTGAGACTCATGATGGTTACTAGATCCTGCAAGTTTCATTTCCTTGTGACATCTCCTCTGGCAGTGAGGGCGTTCGAAGTTGCGACATCGGAAGACCGTGCAGAGGTTCACTTATGACGTCATAGGTCAGTGATCTGACCTGACCCAAAAATGCGGATGGTGTCAAAAGATCCGGCTTGAATCAAAGGTCAGGTATGCCAAGTTTCAGCTCTCTATCGCCAGTGTGTTCGGAGCTATTGCGAAAAAAATCCCTATGGGGGGGGGGGCGGCACCCGCCCCCCCCTCGGCCGGCGAGGGTTAAAGTTTGTAGGTGGTAGATCAACTATTACTTATTACAACGAGCTAAACAAATAATAAATATGTAACTCTTGAACAATCGTTAAAATCCCACAAAAAATGATTTTGACGTGCATATCTCGTATGTAGTTACGTTGACTATTTATTTCAGATGTGTTCCGGCATGCAAAGTTGATGAGACTATTGCAAAAGGTTATCCGTTATCTACTGCCCATCATCAGCAATGACTTCAGGCAATGAACGAGGTTAGTAAGCATTGTCATACAGCATATCCTCCATTCCACAGCATTATCAAGTTTGGCGTGCTCCGTAAATGCAGCATAGGTACCTCCTCATTTTTAGCTTCATTCGATAGGTAGTATAATAAGTCAGGGTTTCATTGCCCCAAAACCATCTACTATTACTATCCTAGTCAGCATACGTGATGAGGGTGAATGTGTGAATGATTGCGGTGACTGTTGTCATATCCCATTCGATTTGTATATGTACAGTCTGTCTTAAAAGTACCGCGCAAAGTGACGGTGGATCCGTCGAGCCCGACTGAGGAAGGGCCTGCTAAATTTGGGTCACCGAAGCAATTGACATCCTCGTCCATTCCCTAGGTCAATTGGTCGGTGACTTTCAAATTAAAGCAGGCCCTTTCTCCGTCAGGCTTGATGGATCCACCGTCACTTTGCGCGCGGTACTTTAACACGCGCACTGCAGGGGGGGGGTTGTTTTCAACCCCCCCTGTGGTTTTTCGCAAATCGCGAGAAAACGGCGGCGCGTAGCGCCGCCAAATTTTGCATACCTGTTCTCCCAACTTTTGCACACCTTGAGTAAAAATTTTGACCCCAGGTGACCTATGGTCAGGTCACCAGGTCAGGTCAAGTGACCCTACCTCGAAACGTAAATTTCGAAGTTTGCAATCCCACCAAGCCCACAGTTGTTGAGATATGATCTTGAAACCCACAGGAAATAGTAAAGTCATCACGAGCTACAACTTGTATATCTCGGAATTTTTATATCGATGACCTAAGGTCAGGTCATTTTTGCGACCGGCCCATTATAAGTCAATGGGAGAAATTTCAACTTACTCTGAATGCCATCCTATGACTTCAATACGCTCAGGATCATAGTATTACAGGTCCCTGTTGGTGATTTCACCGAAACATATCACTTATGACCTTTGGAAGGTGATCTCCAGGTCATCTTAGGTCACCTGAGGTCACCAGCGGTTTTTCTTCAATAACTTGAGATTGAATAGAGATAGAGACTCCATTCGACGTTTATCGTGTTTTTCTCGTCAATGCGGATCGAATGATATGCAACATGACCTATTTCGGTCAGGTCATGACCTTGACCTGAGGTCAAATTTTCAACTTGACCTTTCGAGGTCATATTATATATCATTCGATGCGCCTTGACGAGCTAAGAACGATGGCGTTCGAATCGATCCTCTGTCTTGTGTGCAAGACAAGTTATTCAAGAAAAACTACCGCGAAATTCCTGTTGTGAAAATCGTAACATTTTGTCTTCGGTGACCTCTGGTGACCTCGTTTTTGACCTGACCCAAAAATGATCTTTGTATTTCTTGTAGATCTCATCTCAACCTATCCAACGCCGTTTACCGCTTGTCGCTACGTTGCGCCGTTTTTGAGATCTCAGGGGGGGTTGTTTTCAACCCCCCCCCCCCCCTGCAGTTCGTGTTCGGCTCAGACCCGCTGCAGTGCGCGTGTTAAGAGTTAAGACAGACTGTACAACGTCTTGGACATAGAATAGCCGTGTTTCCGCGGACATGTCTGTAATGTGAAATAAATAAATAAATAAATCTACCATAGGTGGTGCTATGCGTGTCACTGCGTGCGATTTACATCCACAACGAGCGCTGCCTTGATTGGAACGATCGGTCGTGCTGCGTACATTGAGTATGTTCAAACGAAATTTATTTAGGAGCGTTCATTTAAATCCAAATTCTCAATCATTGGTCATAACCTAGATGGACTTATGCATTAGAGACATAGATCAACTGAGCGTTCAAGTTCAACAGCGTTTATTTTGAATGACAGTGTCTCAAGGCATTAGTGAAAACTTATGCCATGAAAAAAAAAACGATTAGTTACTCACCCAGTTATGAAAATGATAACGTTCCCGGAGGGTCCTTTGCGAAAAAAGCTCGACCACGCTAATTGAAATTTCGAACTGCGAAGTTCCAGTGCAATGATAACCATAGTTGATAAGATAGTTATAACCAGTAAAACGCCTTTTGGGCGAAGAACGAGCGAGCGAGATAGTGAACCCTGCACGTGCGGAAGGGCGAGAGGGTACTTCCAACGGGCTTGCGCAAAGCACCCTGCTAACCGGTCGCTAGCGGTGTACCAAATTTGAACTAAATCGGCCCAGCCGTTCCTGAGATCTGGAAGCGGCATTCTGCACGTGCGCACGTGCAAACGGGGTCCAAAATGACTTTTGCACGGCACCCTACTAACTGGTCCCCAACCGTGTACCAAATTTGAGCGCAATCGGCCCAGCCGTTCTCGAGATCTGGAAGCGCCCCTTGCAACGTGCGCACGTGCAGTAGCACCTTAACCGTAACTGACATGGGAATGCATTGCCTGGTGGGTGCCTACCTGTATGCCAAGTTTCAGCGAAATCGCCCCAGTAATTACCGAGTTATTAAAATGGGAACAAATTTGACACCTCTTATTGTTGTATTTTGCACGTGCACTGGGGGTGACCCACATGCATCGAGAGTATCCTATTTTTGGTAGAAGGGATGCTGCTATCCTACAAAAATTACCGCAAGTCAATCGCCCAAGCGGCTGCTGAGATATGAGCCTCTCAAAATCACTACTTTTGCAAAACAGCTTGAACGCCCTTGACTTTTCACGTGGCACGTGCCACGACGGTCACTGAGGTGCATCAAAAGTAGTCAATTACGGGGTAGAAGGGATGGGGCTACCCAGCAAAAAAGACCGCAGGCCAATCGGTCCAGCGGTTGCTGAGATATAAGCCTCTCAAAAACGTTACAGGCCGGGCCGCTCATACTGAGATTTTCCCGTTATATTGAAAAGACTGGCTTCGCTCGCTGCGCTCGCTCGCTCGTAACCACTGATAAGTCGATATTCATTTGCATTCTTTTAACTTCATTCATCACTAGTGACGCTGGCAAATGACACTGAGGTCATTTGCTTTGGTGGTAACCGCAACATCTCGTACTTTACGCATAACGGCAAACGTCAAGGCTAGGCCATGTTAACCCTCGCCCGCACATGGGGGGGGGGGGGTTGCCACCCCCCCCCCCCAGGTAGTCTTTCTGCTCTGCACTCACTTTTTTAGAGCTAGAAGGCTGAGTTTTCGTATAGCTGCTCCTCTATCCTTTCTTGATGTCCACTGAAAATTTCAAGTTTCTGTGATTTTGGTTTCGGAGATATGACCTTGCTTTTCAGGTCATGTCATGACCCAAATGGCCAATTCTCAACATCTTGCGTTTGCCATGGGCCTTATGAGCTTTTGACACCCTGATTTCGGCCTTTTTTGCCAGTCTTACCTCCCACCTATCATGGAACATGTTGTTCGACGATGTACAGGGGGGGCATTCCACGATAGATCGTACCACTTTTTTCCAATTTGACACCCTCATCTCTCGGAATTTGACGAAAATTGGTCTCAGGGGTAATCAGGGGCTCTGAATCTACCTGTAACAATTTCAGGCTTATCAGATAAGTATTTTTTGAGTTATGGCGTATAACATTTTTTGGGTCTTGCTTTGCAGCGCTAAGTTTGGCGGGCTGTAACTCTAAGACTAAGATTCAAATGCCAAATGTTAGATAACATTGAACTTGCAATGAAACAGAGATTAATATGTATTTTGGAAATTTCGAAAAATACGCTATTTTTGATATATGACATCGAGTTTTCTTTCATTTGTATTTCTTGGACTTTGGGACCAAATTTTTTTGAATTTTTATTTCTTTAAAAAAATATTTAGCTCATTGTTAAGAAGTGTGCAAAAAATTAGGAAGGTGTTCTTTCTATAAATGTATTTATTTTACGTCACGATAACGGTTTCGAATAGTGATTTTGGGACGGGAGCTTACAAATGGCGTGGTAAAGCTGCCTAGTGACATCACGGGTTACTGAAATTTCAATTGAAGTCTTAGTCATCTGAAAAAATGAAAAGAGGGTTCATCCAACCCTCTTTCCTATAAGCGCGAGCGTGAAAAAGGCTGCTTGGTTCTGACATTGTTTTGGACGCCAATGACCATAGCTGTCCGAGATAAAAGTTACAGGACGCATACATGGTGTCCTCCAGAGGTCTCACAACTTATATATCTGGGAATTTTTGAAGGTCACATGAGTCACGTGACATCACTGTTATAAGTCAATGGGGAAATATAAAATCTGTTATTTTGGCGCCGATAATGATCTAAAACTATCTCACGTACATGGTATCGTGATTTCATGCACTCCTTGCAAAGTCCAATGCTTCACTTTTGCATTGTTAACCCTGCGTGACGTCATTTATGACGTCACTAGGGTCGTACGAGTTTTTCGTCAATAACTCCCGATCAAATTGAGCTAGAGAGTCGGAAAAGCCACCAATGGACTCGGGAAGACCTTCCGAATCAAATGATATGCCATATGCCCAGCCCAGCCCAGCTATGCCCTTTGCCCAGCTTCGTGACCTGAGGGGCTCTGACCTGACCTTGACCCGAGGTCAACTACTTAAGTTGACCTCACCCTAACAAAAAGTATACCATTCGACGCACCTGAGCTAGGCGAACACAATGATGCCAAAATCGCGGCTCTGCGGCAATTTTTTGCGAAGTTATTTACTAAAAACCGAACCCGTAACTTCAGTCACTTGACCTGACCTCAGACGCTACCGGTTGACCTGAGACCTTAAAATTGGGTACCAATCGCTGCGACTTGTAACGGCACACACGTTCGTTTTTTCCGCGAGGCTCTACCTCTATTAGAAGCAAAACGGCGTGCTGGGGTCGTATCAACCCCTCCGAAACCCATTTTGTTTGCGGGAAAATGAGGAACTTATAGAAAGAACACCTTTCTAATTTTTTGCATGTCGATTTGCAATGACATGAAGTTTATTTTGAAAAAATAAAAATGTGAAAAATTTTGGTCCCAAAAGTCATTAGAGGCAAATGAAAAAAGATTAAGGTTTTTGTTCAACAATCAAAATTTTTCTTTAGAATTTTTAAAAAGTAATATCAATTTTTGGTTCATCGCAAGCTTAGTGTTGTTTCCCGTTTGTTGGTTGCATAACCCGTTCTTGAGTTATAGGCCATCAAACTCACCGTTACAAACCGAAGTTAAAAAATGTAATGCAATATAACTCAAAAAGTTTTGATCTGAGAAGTCTGATATTTTGCCAGGCGTCTTTGGGGCCTATGATTACCCCTAGGACCGATTTTCATTGAAATCTGAGAGATGAGGGTGACGGGCCTGGTACGATCTATCGTGGAATGCCCCAGGGGTCAAGGTCAGGGTCAAGGTCAACCTAGGTCATCTAAGATAATTGCGTTTTAGGCAAGCTGAATTTACTTTTTTCTAAGTTTTTTGACTGCATTTTGGTAAAAGCTTCTCAGATCATGATTTCATGCAATATGGACCCAAAAACAATCGGTGCACACATCAGTATACACACAGACACACACAGACATACAAACACATATAATTGACCTTGACCTAACTTGACCTGAAATGACCTCAGCAGCAAAATTTTGGTCGGGTAGTGCGACAAAGAGGTTCTAGCTGGCTTGGCACCAGAAAACAGCATCGTCATCGGTATTTGATACGCAGCACACTTGATATCCAACGGTGACCCAAAACAGCAACATTTTTTAGTTTGACCTGACCTGGAAGGTCAATGACTGACCTGAGAAGGTAAAACTGGGTATCATTGGATTCGTCTCTTCCCAAAGAATCTTTTTGGTCTTTACTGCTAAGCTTTATCTCCAACAGGAACGAAATGGCGCGGGGGGGGGTGGCAACCCCCCCCCCCCATGTGCGTTCTAGGATGGGAAAATGGCATGTGCGGGCGAGGGTTAATGATAAATTTTCACATGTTATTTTTGTCTGACTCAATGCAAGGGAGCCGTAGTGTAATTAGCAGTTTTCTGTCTGCAAAAACATCGTGTTATTGTTATGTGTCGTTTACTTTATAATAATTTCCCCGGGGTCGGAGCGACCGAGCTGTTTTTTACGTTCAGGTGTAATAGGCCATCAGGGGTAGCACCGTGTGTGCTGGTCAGGCACCATTGGGACATCGACGCCTACATTGACGCCTACTGGGTATTATGGCTAATCAGAATAACGCGTTTTCTTTAGAGATGTCAATCGAATACCAACTTTTTGGTATACCGATACCAAACCGATACCAACTTGGTATTTGGTATTTAAATCGTAATATGGATGGTATTTTGTTGGTTTCATGAACCCACAGTAATGTATAAAAGGTTAAGAAATCGGTAAAAAGTTGGTATTTCCCTCATGTTCCCAAGTTGGTTTGGTTTCGGTATTTCCCCGTGGCTTTGGTTGGTATTTGGTTTGGTATCGGTATTCCGATTTTCCATAATTGACATTACTAGTTTACCTACTTCCAAACACCTTGCAGTCGTAAATGAAACCAAACCTAACCAGTTTCGATTACTGACATTTTTTTAACCTTCGCCCCAGTGCAGTGGGGGGGGGGGGGCATATGTTACCACCCTGTCGCGTTTTTTGCGTGTGAATAAAAACCGCGGCGCGTAGCGCCGCGCCGCTTGGGGTAACTTTTGGTACATCAATTTTGGACAATTTTTGAAATTTTTGACCCCAGGTCATGTCAGGTCAGGTCACCAGGTCAAGTTAACTGACCAAGCCTAAAAAAAAGTTTGCAATCATGTCCAGCCTGCAGTGTTTGTCAGAAAGGTTTGAAACTTGTTGGATTGCATGCTGTTATGGGCGCCTACAATTTGTATATCTCGGACTTTTATATCCGTGACCTAAGGTCAGGTCAGTGGCGTGACCTTTCCATTACAAGTCAATGAAGAAAAATGAAAATGCCTCTAGATCCGTGTGTACGCATAGGAACAGTCCAAATATTTCAGAATCACAATTATTTGGACCACCCGTGATGACCAAGGTGTCATTTTTGCTGATAGCCTCTAGAAAGGTCATCCGAGGTCATTTGAGGCTACAAACATATTTTTGCCAATAACTCGCGATTGGAAAGAGATAGAACGCTGGGGATGGTCTCATTGTGTTGATCTTGTTGAGACGCATCGACTGATATGCAACATGACCTTTTCTGGTCAGGTCATGACCTTGACCTGAGGTCAAATTTTTAAGTTGACCTTTCAAGGTCAAATTATAGGTCATCGCCGGTCCCGTAGCTCAGTTGGTAGAGCGTTGGACTCCGCGTGGTGAGAGCACGCGTTCCCGGTTACAACAGTCCGGGTTCGAAGCGCGACGGGCGCTTGACATTTATGGGCCTCCTGACAGGTATGGTTGCGGTTGGTGGCAGGCCGTAGCCAGGTGAAGTCAGTGAGGGGACCGGCCGTGCGCGGCTATGTGCGCACGTTAAACTTTGGACTCTAAATTCTGCCATAGAACTGGAATTGCGCGATCGGAGGGTAGAGGGCAGGGTCAACGCAACAAGCTTCGCTTAGCGGTGGCTCTGTCCTTGTGAATCCTTCCCATCAAAAGATTCGGACTAAATTTATTTAAAAAAAATTCGACGCGTCTCGGCGAGAGGAACACGATTCTGGCAATACAAAAGTCGTGACATTTATTAGTAGAAAGTTATTGTCGAAAAACACTTTTCGTAAAAAACAGCTATTTTTGGAGTTTTTGCCCTCTGGAGGCTAAACCGTTGAGCAGAGGTTAATTTTAATAATGACCTTATCAAAAGAAGAGTTCAAAAGCTATCGATTGCTATTCCATGCGTTTTTTTAGCTACCATAGTTCCTGAGATAACGGAATGTTTTCTGAAAAATATAATGATAATTGGCAAATTTTGACCTTTGATGACCTCTGGTGACCCCAATATTGCTCTAAGATGAAAAATGACTGAAATACTTTCAAACGTACGCATTGAGAGCTATCGACTGCTTTTTACCGCGTCTTTCTAGCGATCATAGTTTTTGAGTTAGAGGTGGGTGGTAACATATGCCCCCCCCCCCCCACTAGGGCGAAGTTGGCTGAGACCGCCACTGGAGCGCGGGTTAACATGCATCAGACCACGCCATTCGGATCTCCGCCCGCCGCTGGTAGTGACCGTGCAATAGAGGCAGCGCCCCCCCCCCCGGAGGAGGGGGGGGGGGGCGCCAGCTGACGATCTATTTCCGCCGCGCACCTTCTGAGCGCCGAGAGAAGGTATTTCTGTCTGCGCCCAACCCTCTCCGTCAGAGGGCACCGGCACTGGACAGAGAGGGTGTGGGGAGCGGCGCGGTGTACCTCTGTCTGCCGGCACTGGACAGAGAGGGTGTGGGGAGCGGCGCGGTGTACCTGTCTGCCGGCGCTGCAGACAGAGAGCGGTGTGGGGAGCGGCGCGGTGTACCTCTGTCTGCCGGCGCTGGACAGAGAGGGTGTGGGGAGCGGCGCGGTGTACCTCTGACTGCCGGCGCTGCAGACAGAGAGCGGTGTGGGGAGCGGCGCGGTGTACCTCTGTCTGCCGGCGCTGCAGACAGAGAGCGATGTGCAGACGCCGGCGGTGATCGCGTGTCGGGTGACGGCACTGTGGTGCTCTGGTGTCCGGTGTACGGCCGTAGTGCTGGTTACTGGTGTGGTGCAGCGTGACCGCTACCATGGCAACTCCTTATGGGGACGGTGGTGCTGCGAAATGCACCACTGACTCGTCAAAGTCAAAGTGTGTCAAAACTAATCAGTGGTGCCTCGAACTGGCCTCCTCGGACGGCGACACCTGCGCCGCACCAGGTATGCATAATATAGCAACTATACCAGCCAAAGCTGACGCGTGAAACGACCACAATACTTTATCAGCTTCATCATTGTAGTTAAAATACCCCTCGTGCCTCCATTAATTGCCTATACCTACAGGTGCATTGCCTTGAATTATAGTTGAATAATTTGCCCTCATTGGGACTACGAATAGCTTGCTATTTTCTTTTTCAAATTTCACTCCAGTATACTATTGTACCAGCCACCAGGTATGGCTGCCAATAAGCAGTGCTGTAAAACAAAGTTAACAAAGTTTTTTTTTTACAAATTTTACGAAGCTTTGCTGTAAAACGAAGTTCCGTAACAAGACCTGTACTAACAACGCTACAAATGAACTAATTGTTGCTTCCGCTGGCAAAAACTAATTGGCAACTAATTTTCGCTCACCTCCTGACCGCATTTCCTGCAGCCGAGGAGGCATTTCGGAGGATGCTGATGCGGGAGGTAGAGGACACAGGGACGGACCTCCCAAACCGCCCTGACAGTCAGTGCCTAGTTCGAGTCTGGTTCCTAAATGTTGCACTGAACTCGGCATGGCCAGGTCGCACTGAACACATCACTGAAGACAGTCGAATGCACAGCGCAAATTGGAGCATGCATGGAGATGAAAGATGATAAGTTGTTTCCATCATGTTTTGAAATTCGAAGCACTGATCACAGAGCAAAACAGTGCTCGCATAGTGCAATGCTATTTCAAACTGCAGTTTAGTTTGGCAAAAACGCTGAGTAAAATACCAATGGAGCATATTCTGTAGAATTTGCACCTGTTTGCAACGTGCATGTTCTATGTCCCTTGCCTTCACTATTGACAGGGTAAATACAATATACTAATTTTGAACATGGCCTAATTCGCCACATTTCCCATTGCTATAGGTAAGCACGAAACTCAATGCATGAGCCACGTTACACTCGCACCCATCAAGCGCAAACAATGTTGTGGATATCAACTGAGCGTGTCTTTGAGCGCTGTACGGGCCGTATATATCCGTATCACGTTCCGTCCGCAGCCGCAGAGTCGACACTGGACCTGCTTCGACACAGTTTGGAGGCCGAGCGAGGGCTAGGAGTCAGCGCTCCACACGTGTTTGTCATCATGGGAGCGTCGGTAAGAATTGCGAAGAGCTGCCACCGGTTTGTGTGGTGGAGTGAGGTTAACATTAACCCGCGAATGACTGGGGTATTTTCCATAACGCGAGTGACTGAGGGGGCTCTCCAGAGCCCCCCCCCCCCCTCCTATATCTCCGACACTACTGGGCCGATCGTCAAAATTCAAACGGCGTCTGATAGCCTTGGAAAAACTGTCAAGCGAAACCTATTTTCATTGGCCTCGAGGTCACCGATGACGTCACAAGTCAGGTCAAAGTGAAAGTTATAGGTGTTTTTGCTTGTTTACAATTTAGGCTCTGGCCGCCGGCTGACAAGTCCGATCAGGCTCATTTTTGGTTTACGCACTCCTTGATATATGCCTTAGATACCCTGGGGGTAACAAACTTTTAATTCGAATTTTTCAGGTCAAGGCCAGGTCATCCTAGGTCACGAAAATTGTATATCATGTATCGGTCACGTGACGCATGTTTTATGGTCTATTTTACACGCTGATTTCGAAAATAATGTCGTCTGTGTCATTTGAGGTAATTTTCAGCTGCATTTACCGGAGGTCAGGTCAATTTCAGGTCAGAAAAGGTCAAATTTTAGAAATTAATTTTTCAACAAAAAAGGTGCCTATCAGATGCAGTTTGAGCTAAGGAACACGATGGTGTCATTTTTATTGCAGTACGATGTCAAAAACGTACTGAAAAAATACTTTGGAAAATAATTGTAAAATTTTGACAATAATGCGAATAACTTGGCTATTTTTGAAGATATTGCGCTACAACTTGCTAGAGAAATTCATCAGTGTGTGTTCCATCACATATATTCCGTTTATTTGCGAAAAAGCAAAAACTTTTTGAAAAAAAAATCAGAAAATATTTTTTTTGTAATAGTAAAGACATTTTTCAAAATTTTCAAAATTTCGAAAATTCGAGATAGCAGTTCCATAGCTACGTGTATTTGTAGTCCACTGATGCAAAGAAATTGGATCTGGCTTAACCCTCGCCCGCACATGCCATTTTCCCATCCTAGAACGCACATGGGGGGGGGGGGGTTGTCACCCCCGCGCAATTTCGTTCCTGTTGGAGATAGAACTTAGCGGTAAAGACCAAAAAGATTCTTTGGGGGAAAAGACGAATCCAATGATACCCAGTTTTACCTTCTCAGATCAGTCGTTGACCTTCCAGGTCAGGTCAAACTAAAAAATGTTGTGTGCTGTCAAGTGCGCTGCTATCATATACCTACCGATGACGATGCCGTTTTCTGGTGCCAAGCCAGCTAGAACCTCTTTGTCACACTACCCGACCAGGTTTTTGCTGCTGAGGTCATTTCAGGTCAAGTTAGGTCAAGGTCAATATCATGTGTTTGTATGTCTGTGTGTGTCTGTGTGTATACTGATTTGTGCACCGATTGTTTATGTGTCCATATTACATGAAGTCACGATCTGAGAAGCTTTTACCAAAAATGCAGTCAAAGAACTTCACAAAAAGTAAATTCAGCTTGCCTAAAACGCAATTATCTTAGATGACCTAGGTTGACCTTGACCCTGACCTTGACATCTGTACATCGTCGAACAACATGTTCCATGATAGGTGGGAGGTAGGACTGGCAAAAAAGGTCGAAATCAAGGTGTCAAAAGCTCACAAGGCCCATAGCCAACGCAAGATGTTGAGAATTGGCCATTTGGGTCATGACATGACCTGAAAAACCAGGTCATATCTCCGAAACCAAAAATCACAGAAACTTGAAATGTTCAGTGGACATTAACCCGCGCACCGACGGGGGGGCGGATATCCCCCTGAGGTTTTTCGCGGACAGCGGGAAAACCACGGCGCGTAGCGCCGCGAAATTTGGTAGGACTATTTTCTCATCAATTTTACACATGGTGTGCAAGTTTGAACCTCCTAGCTTTTAAGGTCAGGTCAACAGGTCACTTTGAATGAGCCAACCTCAAGTCACTTTTTTGCAACTTTGTCACCGTGCCAGAGCTACAGTAGATCAAGATGTCGATTATGTCGAAGGCCTTTGAAAGTCGCAGGATGTTATTAGGTCATTAGTAGCTACAATGTTTATATCTCGGAATTTTGATGTCGGTGACCTAAGGTCAGGTCAATTTCGCGACCTCCCCATTATAAGTCAATGGGGGAAAAATCAACTCCCTGTTTTTACCACTAAAACGGGTCGGAATGGTCCCATATACCATACATGGCTTCATATACGATCAACCTTCACTACCTTAACCCGCGCCCAGATGGGGTCTGCCGAGCAACGCGGTCTGATGGGGGGGGGGGCATTTTGGCCCCCCCCTCAGATCTCGAGAACCACGCAGCATAGCGACAAGCGGTAAACGGTGTTGGATAGCCCCAACAGGGAACTACCTTGTGACCCAATTTCATTGACCTCGGTCAAACCGATGACGTCACAGGTCAGGTCAAAGGTCGAATTTTCACCGTTTACAGGCATTTCAAGAAATGCGTTGTAAAATCGTGTAAAATGCATTTCATTGAAAATCATCGATGGGGAAATGTTCTTCAAACACATATTTTGCTATTTGAGGTCACTGATACCAGGTCAGGTCACAGAGGTCAGGTCACTGGGGGGTCACAATATGAAAGTGTCGTATGATACATTTTTTATGGTCCATTTTACATGACAAATGCGATTATGTGGGTCAGATAGACTTTAGGGCCAGCTTAGGTCACGTTTTGGTCAAGGTCAGGTCAAGGTCAGGTCAAGGTCAGGTCAAATTAGGTCAAATTTCAAAGTTGATATTTTTGCATAAAATGGGTATCGATTCGATGCAGCTCGTCACGGGGAGTTCAATGGTGGTCTCTGTTTTGCGCTAAGAGGTCTAGAATTGCTAAAAATTGAGTTCAAAAATTTGACGTCATCAATTTTTAACAGTTTTTTCGCTATAACTTGGCCAAAAAAAGAGCTATCGATCTAAAATTTGGTATGTATATCGAAGAGCGCAGGGACTATCACATATATTCCGTTTTTTTTCGAAATTCGAAAAAAATTTGGAAATTTTTTGAGTTTTTCTAAAAAAATCAATTTTTTTGATTTTTTGGGGTCAAAATCCAAAAATTTCAAAAATCCGAGATAGCAGTTTTGTAGCGCCGTTTTTTCGCTACACAACCACATAAAGAACTTTAAAATTGCTTGTGAACTGTAGAATTGGTGAGCGTTTCAAGATGTCATGTTTTTTGCTCATTTTTTCTCGAACATGACCTCAGTTTGACCTCAATAACTCCTGACCTGAGGTGACCTGTGACTTGAAATTTTGTGTGAAGGTGTCAAATTGATGTCCGGTAAGGTACCCAAAATTTGGCGGCGCTGCGCGCCGCCGTTTTCTCGCTATTTAGGAAAAACCACAGGGGGGGGCCAAAATGGCCCCCCCCCATCAGGGCGCGGGTTAAAGCCTGTTTTGCTGTTGGGCAGCTGTAAGGTCATGTGACGTTATCAAAAGTCACCCAAGGTTTTTTGTCAATAACTCCGTACAGGAACAAGATGCAGCCGCGCGGATGGTCTCATTGTGTTCAGCTCGTCAAGACGCATCGAATGATATACATGATGACCTCGAGGTCACGTGACCTGAGGTCAACCTTTGACCTTGACCTTTCGAGGTCAACATGTATATCATTCGATGCGGATTGACGAGAGGATCACGATGATGCCCTTAGTTTGTTACTATCTTGACTAATTCGAAAGTTATTCGAGAAAAACTCTCTCCATATCTGTGTAGCGCCGCCATTTTGACTTTTCGAACCCTGTGACGTCATCTTTGACCTGACCTGAAAATGACCTTTAAAAAAATTGTAGACCTTGTCCGTGCGTATCCGATGCCGTTTACCGCTTGTCGCTATCTTGCTTCGTTCTCGAGATCTCAGGGGGGCGGTCATCCGCCCCCCCCCCCCGTCAGTGCGAAGTTGGCGCAGACCCCCGTCGGTGCGCGGGTTAAGAATGGATAGAGAAGCAGCTATACGAAAAATCAGCCTTCTAGCTCTAAAAATGTTGAGTGCAGAGCAGAAAGACTACCTGAGGGGGGGATGGTGGCACCCCCCCCCCCCCCATGTGCGGGCGAGGGTAAAAAACTAAGCTCTTGAGAGCGTTTGCCGTAATTCAATATTTTGCATCAAAATCGGCCGACATGACGTCACTCTGACGTCATTTCCGGCAAAAACATGGTAGCTAGAAAGTTGAAGTTTTAACACAAGGTGTCAAATTGATGTTGCTGAGGGTACTGCAAGTTTCGTGTTGATTCGTGAAACGGCTTAGAATATATTGCTGAAAAACGGGAGGGGGGCTTTGTAGAGCCCCCCACCCCCCAGTCATGCGCGGGTTAAGAGATATTGTTATAGCTATGCAAACTTGCTTTTTATGTATGTTAAGTGCTGCTTGAGCTGGGTACAAAATGTGAAAAGAAAACTTCTTTCCAGGGTGATTTAGCCAAGAAGAAAATCTATCCTGCCATCTGGTGGCTTTTCCGAGATAAGCTGCTACCAGAAAACACAAGCATTGTTGGCTATGCGCGGTCAAAACTCAAGGTCAGCGACATCCGAGAGAAATGCGACAAATTCATGAAGGTGAGCCAGGCTTAGAAGTTCTGCAAGAAGTTATGCAGGTGTACAGGCAGATTCATAAGTGGGGACGCAACATTAAACATAGTTTGGTTATTGCATGGCTGCTCAGACACAGGAACAACGTAAATGCGCGTTACAAACGGATTAGGGGACGATGCTCTACACATTACTCCCTTATTATGCGCATTTGTCCGATTGCATATGCTCTTAATATCAACTGTCTGCATAAGAAACATTTATCTAGCTATAACTAGCTCACTAGCTATACTAGTGAGCGTTACTAGTTTTTTTATAACTAGTTACGTGTCGAAATGAGCAACGTCTCAAACTATTTTCCCCTCTGCCAGGTGCGCTCTGAAGACCGGGAGCGGTACGAGCAGTTCTGGTCTGTCAATCAGTACGTCTCGGGCGCGTACGACGACCCTGCGGCGTTCGATGCGCTCAGTGAGGCCATCTCGGCGCTGGAAACAGAAGCCACCGGAAATCGTCTGTTCTACCTGGCGCTCCCGCCGTCCGTGTTTGGTGACGTCACCAGCGGCATAGCGCGCCACTGTATGGCCACAAAGTAAGCGATCCAGCATAAATTCCATCAAGGAGTGGGAGTAAAGTTTTTTTGTTTACAACAGCTCCGATATTTTTAACACAAACGATGGTGCTAGGTGCCAGTTTAGGTAAAAGGTCACTCTCTGACATATTTTTTTGTTCATCTTTGTGCCTTTTTGTCGAGCCGGCCCCCCGAAAGAATGGCATGGTTTTGGGATGACAATGCAGCATACCGACTTACACATAGGCTGATCATTAGCAGTGACAATAGGCAATTGACAGTGTTCCCAAACGCGCGACTCTTTTTTCAATATCAAGTGTAGGTAGGCACCTTCCTAAAATAAACCGTCGAAATGCAATTCCTGCACTGATAGCAGCGCTATTTCCTCGGCAGCCCGGGCTGGAGCCGTATCATTGTGGAGAAGCCATTCGGACGCGACGCGGCCAGCTCGGCCCAACTGTCTGCCCACCTCTCGTCTCTGTTTACCGAGTCACAGATCTACCGGATCGACCACTACCTGGGCAAGGAGATGGTGCAGAACCTGATGACCCTGAGGTGAGACTCGAAGACTAGTGATAATACTGGCTGAATTTCCAGCATTACATGCTTTACCGTGCGTTAAATGCTTTAAAACGCTATTAAAAAGTCAAAGCAATCATGCATGTGTTTCAAAAAGGTGTTAGGCCGGCATTAATTTGCAGAGAGCTGACCGTCAGCTCGATGTTTGTCGTGCAGATTTGGTAACGTGCTATTCGAGCCCACGTGGAACCGGAACCACCTGGCCTGCGTCACTATCACGTTCAAGGAGCCTTTCGGAACCAAGGGACGTGGCGGCTATTTCGACCAGTTCGGAATCATCAGGTAATTAGAACAGCACAACACCATATCAGTATCCTGGGTGAGATCCATTAACAGGAGATAAAAAAGAACATTAGACATCGGCTAAAGGACTGAAGTTGTTAAATGTTATGATTCTGAAAAATAGTTGTCACAAAAATATGATTCTAAAAACGTCATTCTGTCTTTCACCGAAACCAAACCAGATAAGTCAAAAGACAAAAAAAAAAAAACGATTATGCGTGTGTTGCTGGCTTCCCAATTTCGTTGAATACATAAAATGTCCTCGCTGTCCACGCACGTCTTACGGCCAGTGTCGACGGCTCCGTTTCAGGGATGTGATGCAGAACCACCTGCTGCAGATCCTCTGCCTCGTTGCGATGGAGAAGCCGTGCTCCACGGCCGCCCCCGATATCCGCGACGAAAAGGTCACATCACCTCTAATTTTATAATATTGTTTGAAACCATCAATCAATGTGCAAGCAATGTTTTTGCAACGCTTTCCATTTAAATACATTATTCGTCTATCCACTATTCTGGGGTGTTAAAAAACTTCCCTATATCCGTCACAAAACCATAGGATGCACCTCGATTTTCATATGTCACGTGCCTATTCTATCCTGTATTTCATGTACAGGTCAAAGTGCTCAAGTGCACCCGCCAGCTCGGCCTGGAGGACGTCGTTCTTGGCCAGTATGTGGGTGACCCTCACGGTGACGGCGACGCCAGACAGGGGTACCTGGACGACCCGACCGTGCCCAAGGTGCGTTATTAGCGCGGTCCCCTGTTAGATATCTGATTCCCAAAGGACATAATTATGACCATTCGCGTGCACTGAACAAATACCATGGCACGCTACTTAATCGACTCCGTAATGATGGCCCTCAGAGTATTGATGTATTGATCCTGCCAATGGAATAATGATTCAGACATTACCGCTCACCTCGTTCTGACGTTGTCCCTGTCCGTGAATTGTAACAGGACTCTGTGACGCCTACATTCGCGGCAGCCGTCCTGCGCATCGACAACGAACGCTGGGAGGGGGTGCCGTTCATCCTCCGCTGCGGAAAAGGTCGGTCGTGAAGAAGACGAAGCACACTGAGAAGCAAGGAATCTAATCAGCCGTTTTGGATATTTAGCGATGCTTATTCTTTTGCGAGATTTTGTTGTGAATGTATTGTGATGACACTATATGACAAGATGTTTGACTTACAATATTAATACCAAAACCGTACGTGAAGCCCCACAGTATCTGAGAAGTGACAAACGAAGGAATATCGGTACATGACCCCTCCAATCGACTACGGTGACCGTTTCTTTCCACGGCAGCGCTGAACGAGCGGAAGGCCGAGGTTCGCCTGCAGTACCGCGACGTGGCCGGCGACATATTCCGCGGACAGGTGCACCGGAACGAGCTGGTCATCCGGCTGCAGCCCGGCGAGGCCGTCTACGTCAAAATGATGACCAAGCGGCCCGGCATGACGTTCGACATGGAGGAGACCGAGCTGGACCTCACCTACTCTGCACGCTATAAGGTGAGCTGCAGTGGACACTAATGGTAGCCGAAAGGAAAAAAAAGTCAAATGGCAAACAAGAATAATGATTGACAGCTTCATCGTGCAGTTTTCTTTGAATATACTTAGACGCCTTTGTGGCCCAACAAACCAAAACAATGTAGTTCTCCTTACCAAAGCTTGCCTATTTTCGTCTGAACCAATGAGTCTGTACGTGGCTGACGAGCTGCACCGTCGCTGCAGGATCTGAAGCTGCCGGACGCGTACGAGCGCCTACTTCTGGATGTGTTCTGCGGCGCTCAGATGCATTTTGTGCGCTCTGACGAGCTGGAGCACGCCTGGAGGATATTTACACCCCTGCTGCACGTCATAGATGAACAGAAACCCAAACCAGTGCCGTACAGGTATGCGCAAAGGAATACGATCTGTGACTCCAATTGTTCACGTTTAACCTTGCAACGCTACGGATGCCATCAACCAAAATAAACCTATCGAATGGAAGCGTGCCTTATTTGGGTACATATTTCATTAAATATGAATTCTTTTTTCAAGTCACAAATAAAATGGGGTAATGATTTGCAAAGCGATTTGGACTGGAATTTACTGGAATGTTGTGATGTTGTGTAAATAAAGTTTAAAATATTGAAAAAAAATAAATATGAATTCTTAAGTGACCTATCTTGTAAAGCTTGAACACGACACTAGGGCGCCAGCTCCGGTCACCAGCTACGGTTTACTCCTGTACCTAATACACAGTCACGCTTTGTTTCTGCAGGTATGGTTCCCGCGGACCAGCAGAGGCCGATGAACTGAGCCGGGGACTCGGATTCCGCTACACGGGAAGCTACTCGTGGAAAGGTGACGACGCACACCTATAGTCCACACAGCCGGTAAACATGGACGCTGCAGCCTGTAGTTTTGACACCCAGTGGGGATACTGTCACAGTTCGCAGGACTTACGTGTCTCTGTTATTGAGGCAGACACACGATTAAGTGATGTCACCACGGTCTGGTATACGGTAGAGCCACTGCCGTCTCTAGCATGTACCGGTGCCCAATCATATAGCGGAGGGAACAAGCCTTCTACAACAGTATTACATCCACAGATGGCCGGTGGAACCAATTATTTCTGTGCATGCATGTTGACCATTTATGGGAACTCAGCAAACCAAACACGTGGTTTGACTCAATGATATGCCATTGGATACACTTGAAAACGCACCCACATGAATTGACGATCTTGTAGCCACATGTATATTGTGTACCGAATTGTTCAATAATTGTAACCGTTTTTTATACGTTATTGGCGCAACTAGTGACATTGATGTAACTTTTTATTGACTTCGTCCCCAACGGTGCAGATCCCGCTGATAATCGTATTTGTAATCCGCTGTGGACACTTCCCTCATCGATGTACAGCCCTCTGCAAACTGCGTGGTAGGTATTCTTTGTTCGACAAAACTGATAATAACTGAAAGGCTATGTTATCAGTCGGTCGGATCTCATTGCATATAGATGCGCCATGCTCCACTCCTTCGATTGGTTCTATCACCGAACAAAGTATACGCCTAGTGTAGCAACAAAATGCAAAAGTTTGTTTTGGGGGCAAATATAAACTTGCGTGTGTTGCTGCCAAACTAGATGGAAAATGTATACCAAAATAAGCCCAATCTAAGGTGCGGAGTCTCACGCGTATTGCTGTTACGATTTCCGAGTGACCGTTAGCATAGTATTCGCGTTATTCGCGGTTTTGTCGAAAAAAGAATACCTACCACGCAGTTTGCAGAGGGCTGTACCTGTATGGGTCCCATTCACAAGACAATATATGGCTGTCAGACGTTTTCACGTTGGTGAAAATAAAATAATAATGTAACAGACAAAGCAGCAGTTTATTGAAATTGGTTCTGGTAATTATGATCCTAGAACAGAGTGATGCCCGATATGAGAAGAATCGGAAGCAGTTATTCTACAAGGCTCGTTCGCATCAGATAAGTCGTACGTAACTGAGAGGTCGTAATAAAATGCGGCATGTAAACAATGGAAAATGCACGGAAATGCGAAAACATTTAACAGGCATATTCTCCATGGTAACGGCATCGATGACGGCATCGATCGTCTTTGTTCAGGGCTGAACAAAGACGAATATGGCTCCCTATTCGTCACTCACTATTTCCTTCGACTAGCACTCAAACTAAATCAGCTCGCTATCTACAATATGCCGCTTCTGCAGCCAACGGCAGCCCTCTATGGAAGCATGTCAAGGCTCTGCTTCACTATCTCCGAGAAAGGAACCCTGCTGCGTGAATGGGCAAGTTCAAAATGGTGGGCTGTGCTTTCCACAGACTGTCTGGTGCCACTCAGGCACCTGTGCTTTGCGACATGGACCTCCTGTGGGACGACCCGCCTCGTCGGGTCCTCATCCTGAGACAGACTTTGAGTGTCTCGAGGATCCTTCGGCACTTGCAGCATAAATACGAGAGTAACATGACACAGGATACCAGCGATGAAGAATGTAACAAGTGCTCCATCTTTTTCCGTTTTAACACACAGCTCTCCAGAGACATTGTCACGGCCGTTCACCAGGGCCGACTTACCCTGTCCTGTGATGCCTCTCTGGCCGCTAGAAGTGACGTTTGACGGCAGCTCTGCAGCGCCGCCTAGCGGCTCGTTGGCCAGTTGGCGGTGTCTCAGCAGCCGTCCCCTGGAACTGAAGCACAGCCGGCACCGTCCGCATGTGTGCAGACCGTGCTCCAGCAGCACGTGCTGCCTCAGCGCCGGGAAGCGGGGCTCCTCCAGACCACAGATGGAGCACATGTCGTGCACGGGCCGCCGGGAGGTCAGCCGGCGCGCCAGCCCCGGGTCCGGGTCCGGGTCCGGGCAGACCGGCGCGTGGCTCCTGAGCAGCAGACTGTCGGGTCGGATATTCACCGGACCGTCCGGCCAGGGTCTGACAGCGGTGCCCTTTCTCGGCCGACCCCGAGGGCGCAGGGACTTGATAGGCACAGGGGAACCGAGGGAGTCCTTTTGGGCCTTTTGCGATCCTCTGTTCTTCACCCGTTTTCCGATGCTGCTAGCCTTCTGAACCTCGTCAGCCCTTTTCCATGATTTCTTGGAAGCACGAGTTTTCTTCGTGCTGCCTGTTTTCACTTTACCTTGCTTACCTCTACATTCCGGGCTCTTTGACAGCGCCTGTTTCATTGAAGTCACCTGCCTGTCACACTCGATCTTGTTCTTCAGTCCTTTTCGACCCCGCCCTCGATTAGCCGTTTCACTGGCACAGCAAACACATGAAGCACCGGGCGACAGCCTTCGGGACGACAAAGGTGACGTCATCAGTGACGTCAGACGCTGAGACTTGCGTCTGACTGAAGTGGCTTCTTCTTCAGTGCCGGTGACTCTAAATGCTCTTTTTGGGGGTCCAGATCGACCAAAAGAGGTTGCTAATTTGTTTATAGCTGTCTTCTTTGATCCGACCGACTGAGCTGTTCCTGTGCTATGGCTTTGGTTTTGAGCTCGTTTTGAATACGACGATACCTTCGAATCATTAGTGTTTAGACTTTTGGCGTTAACAGCAGCTGCACGAGATTTTGAGCGTGTGGTCATCACTGGAGCACGCAATTCTGCAACAGCATTACGTGCGGAATGCACCTGATTTTTGGTGAGTCGTGGTGTTGCTTGACGTACATTTGAAGCGCCATTTCTGCGCGATTCTCGCCGAGACGAGCCGGACCGAGCTTGGATCTGTTTCGCGGACTCCTGTTTCTTCGGAGGCATTTTCACTTTTCGCAATAAACTCGGCAGAGTCCGACACGTAATCAGTGAGTCTAGTGCCGCTCTACGAGCCAACAAGACCATCGGTTGTAACCACCGTCCGAATTCAGTAACAGTTACCCTTTTCTGCGCAGTCACAATGTCTACTCTCCCCTGCGATCGCACAGGCTGAGGGCGCCAATCGACACCACAGATAAAACACGATTGTCCTGATCACACTGATCTGGTGTAGATGATCGCTGTCCGCCACTGCAGGTCAATCTCAGTTGTCCTCAGCTGTGCAAACAACATTCGGCAGAATCGGCACCTCCACCACAAATGCACTCAGCAGCCCGCACTCTCAAACACAGCTCACTGCTACCTCTACCGAACAGAGACTGGTCAGAGTGCGCCGCTGACTGACGCCCAGGGCTCGGTCGACACACAGCGCCCCGGGGGAACCTGAGCCGACATCTGACACCGATCGGCCGGCCGACGCCACGGTCCGCGGCTCGAGAGACAACGGGTAGGGGAGGGGAGAGGAGAGGGAGACAGTAGGACAGCTGGGGCAAGCGAGACATGTCATTCCTTGATTAGATTACTGCTATGCTAACAGTTCACGGAGAGTATATGCGTCCAGTAAACCACAGTCTACGGATAAGACAGTTGAAGTGATCAGCGTGTGTAGTGTGGGTATTGTTTGTCTCAATATATATGCTTCCTCTTTGTCTGCCTTCAGTAATCAAAACGACTGGGTAAAAACATGCTCCGAAAACATTCACGTTGAAACACTCAGCCCGCCGGGCCCCGGACCCCTCTCCCAGGCCGACGATCGGCCGGGGGTGTGCTGCGGCACAGCATGCACACAGGCGCTTACAGCTAGCGCCATCTATCATCAGGAATGTAAGTGCAGTGCTTACGCCAGCGGCTGTGCATTGCGGTACAGCATACCTGCAGGCGTTGACAACTAGCGACATCTATGCTTAGGAATGTAAGCGTAGTGCCTACGTCAGCCGTCATGTACTGCGGCACAGCATAACTGCAGTCTGCAGGTGTTTACAGCTAGCGGCATCTGTGAGCCAGAATATAGGAGTTAGTTTGTGTTTCCTACGTCAGCAGCCGTGTATTGCGGTACAGCGTAACTGCAGGCGTCGACAGCTAGCGTCATCTATGAGCTAGAATGTAAGTAGCGAACGTTCTCGTATGGTTGGAAGCAGAAATAGTTGATGTTGATTGTTGATTATAACTGATTTGATGTTGAGTCTTAAATAATAAGACTAATGCTTAAGACTTACTTCAGGTATTTGCTGTTCTTTTAACTATCTATATTTTCTATTTTAAGTTTAAAAACTGAGTGTTCCATCCAAATTATAGGGTATTTTCTGTTATCGTCTAAAATATCGCTTTGTACCTGATATCAAAAACTGGTTTGGTTGCGCAACAGTTTCACCAAGCGAGGGTGCAGCAAGCTCCTGCTTCCTTTAAACAGTCGAGCTAAATGAAACAGCATGTTTACGGTGGAGGTACTCATTCCCTCACAGAAGCGAACCAGAGCCATGTCATTTATTGCGTCTGCACGCCACATTTTGGACCAGTATCGCTCGCGCACAGAGCAGGTAACAGTCATGTTTTCTCCCAGCACTCCATCGCGCCCCTCTCCCCCTCCCTGGCCAGGCGCGGACAGCCAGGCGCCGGCCAGAGCCGCGCTCCGGACGCCATTTTGATTATCGTCAGAGCCCCGCCGGGGCGGGTGAGATCCCCACATCCCAGCCGGTCCCCAGGCGCACCCACCACTCCTTCCGCTAGCTAGCATATCACATCCTCAGACCATAAGGCGGCGTTGAGCAAACGGTAACGGTCGGGCCGCCGCGCGGCGGCGTCTCGTGACCTCACGACTCGCTGCCGCACGGCGCCGGAATGTCTCTTATGGAGACCGACTTGGTGCCCAAATAGCAAACTGCCAGCGCGCACGGAAGACACAACGGGTCGGGCCGCCAGCGCCGGCGGCCGACTGAATAAAACAAATGGTAAACTGCATAGTACCTAAACACACACAGTGGTAACGGTGGCAAACAGATCAGCATATCTCCGAATTACCCGGGCTAAAAGCCGAAGGCACCACTGAGAAATCCAACAGCCCAGCCGGCCAACCGACTAGCGACTAATAAAACATCTATAGCCAACTAGCACTCTCAGGACGGTGAGCCCGCGCTGCCCCCGTCTTGCTAAGGTCATGTCGTGTCGCTACATCAAACGCCATACCACCGCAAAATGCAAAAGATTCTGATTCAAGACATATCACATAACGGTCTCCATTTAACACAGGCGTGCGCCAATAAATTCAAACCACAGCGGTCATTGCACTTTTCGCCACACACTCCTCCCGAATTCACTCTATTTTCACTCATACCTCATATCCGCCGAGACGCCGTTCCCTGGAGGGCCGGCAGCACCCTGATTTGATATTGTCTCTGATCGAGAGAGTCGCGCGCGCGTAGCGTTCTTTGTACTGACGGGCCGAGCGGCGGCCGGCGGCCGGCGGTCTCACACCATCGACACATTCGGGCCCAGGTCCGCCGCAGCCTGGTGTTGTGTCACTACCCGACAGTACGGCTCGCGCGCCGACACCACGGTGGCCAGTTTTTTGGGCGACAGCACCGGCTCGGCGCTGTCACTCTCGTCGTCGGGTGACGCGTCGGCGGCGCTCATGTCGCGCAGCTCGATGCCCGCCGGCTGCAGTTTGTCGTGGGTCACATAGGCGCTGGAGCGCGCCGGCTGCGCGGCCGGGGTGTAGCTCTGACTCGGCTGTACCGTGTACGGCTCGCAGTCCTCTGCTGACAGCCCGGCCAGCACGTACGGCGGGAACCCGGCCGCAGAGGACGCCGGCGGTGTCGGTCCGAGCGCCACGTACGGCTGCTCCGGCGGCGGCACCTTCTCGGCAGGCGGCGGCGGCGGCGGCAGCGCCTCATCCGACGTCATGCTGACGTAGCCGGCGCTAGAGCGCAGCCCCACCCGGCTGTAGGGCAGCGAAGGGCCCTGCACGGCCGCAGAGGCCGAGCTGAGGTCCGGCTCGGAGCGGCTCACCTGGGCCGGCTCGCCGGAGTCCTTGGGCAGCGCCGACACGCCGCCGCCGGCCAGCAGTGACTGGATGGCCGTGGCGTCCACGTACGGCGAGAACTGGGGGTAGACGGGCGCTCCGGACGGCGGCGAGCCCGGCCCACCGGCCTGCACGTACGGCGCCAGGTGCGGCGAGCCGGCCGGCCACGGCAGCCGCTCGTAGGTCGGCGAGCCCACCTGCAGCGAACGGGGCGCCGTCAGTCACCAAATCCACTCACCGTCAGCTATACATGACATCAAACCTTTCAGGGATAATTCGATGAATGGAAATACACCAACATAATCGGTCAGAACCTAAGCAAGCTAAAGTTACAACCCGATGCACTTGAGTGAAAAGAGTTCTCGCAAAAAAAAACACATTGTTTGAAGTTACACCCTCTAGCGCTTCCATCACCCCCGATGACGCTCCATACCTTTTCGGACTCGGCCCCGGAGTCCGTGTAGTTGGTGGCGCCTGACGAGCAGCTGTTACTATCAGTAGCCGTGGACGGCAGAGTGTCCTCAGAGAGACCCGTCGTGCCCACCGGCACCGCCTCCTCCTGCAGCAGCTGGTAAAACACACACACACACACAACACGCTGTCAGCAGCAGCCAGAAAAACCCGGCCAAACCCAAACACAGACGGCAGCACTGACAGCCGGTGTAAAAACACGATGGATAGTGCCCACAGCCACAAACGTTCATGGTGAGAAAGATGTTGACAAAACAGCGTTAACGTGATCGGTGACCTGGTTTGCAGGTCGCAACCTCTTTTTGTAGCCTGCTCTCCTTGTTTTTGTTTGACCGACGTTTGTTTACACGTTTCTGTTATCTCGTATTATGCATGGCCATCCACCCGGTCTGTTTTACTCGTTCCTCTCTCACCCTCCGCTCTCTTTCCCTCCCCACTCTCACCGGTCGTCCAGAGGTGCCTCCGCTCTCGCCAGTCTGGCTGACGAGCCGTCCGTAGCCGGCCGACACCGGGCCGGAACGTGTGTCCGAGCTCCGGAACCCGTGCAGCCCCTTGTCGGGCCGCTCCAAACCCGATGGTAGGTTCACGCCGATGTCCCTCATCTTGACCCACTTGCGTTTAGTGCGACTGCAGAGGCAGAAGACGAGCACGGCCAGCGCCATCAGCAGGAGACCCCCAGCCACCAGGCCGAGCACGGCAGCCAGCGGCCACTCGGAGGTCAGCACGCAGTTCTGTTCCGCCGGCTCCGACCACGCTCCCAGCAGGACCTCTCCAGATGGCAGCACCGTGCCAGCGCGCACCCAGAATAGATGTCGCTGCGAGCGGGCGCCCGAGCGACAGGCATGCGCCAGCTGCTCCTCCGCCTCCAATTGATCACCTGTTAGCAGCAAATCACGGGTGGAGACAGGTCAGGGAAGTGGTCCAACAGCAGCTCGTGACGAGAGATGGCTGCTAGCTTTCCCGAGGTGATCGTCCAGTGGTTTATGAGCCGGTAGTTCAGGCTGGTTACCCATGAAATACACGCCATGATTTATAGACTGATGGCTGTCTTGGCAAACTCGTTTCCTGAATTCCATATTTGTCAAGCCAGATCGCCCGTTCACGATCCACCCCATCAAAAGACCAATGAAAAATGTAAAGATAAGACACTGAACGCAAAAATACCGAAGCTGATGAATTAACTGCCATCAGGCACTTACATAAAGGCGCCCTTTTTAATCAGATAAATGATTCCGCGTCGGCTCACAATGCCGCTAAGTCCGCACAGTGCGCTCACCGGTCATCTCCGTGTCCGGCTGCGTGTAGTTGACGCCATCCACCTCCGACACAGTGCGTAGATAGTAGACGAGCTGCGGTCCTCCCGGCTCCAGCGGCGGCCGCCAGCGGACCAGCACCGCAGAGGTGTTCAGAAGGCGAGTACGCAGAGGCTCCATCTCACCGGGTACTGGTCGGACACAGAGGGGGAGGTGATGTCACCAGGGGGCGACAGGAAGGGTCACGTCAAGCTGAACGAGGGCGAGGCAGTCTTAGCTGCCTCGCCCTCCTTCAGCTTGCTCGGGTTATTGAAGACTAACAGGAAAAAGACAAACGATAAACGGCATCTCATATAGGAAGGTGATCTTGCACCACAATCCAGTAATATACATATTTTGAGCCATAATTCTACATTATATTTTTACTTTGTCCACAATCGTCTGTGGTTGTCGGGTGATCATTATGTGATGGTTAATACATTTCGTGTTGAGCGGATCGTGGCCATGTGAACTGTGGATTTTGTATGCGTTCTGCTCTACACGTAGGCAGTTGATCGCTTTAAAGACGATGCTGTGCCGATGCCGGCCCGTATGGATGGGCTAATGCTTAAATAAAATTGTTCCGTGTCCTAAATATGTTCCCATGTTGTGTCACTCACCGCCGGTCAGTGTTCGGCCAGTGACGGGCTCCGTGGGACGGCTGCAGCCCACTGACATCCAGATCATGTTGCACGCGCGCACCGTCAACTCATACTCGGTGAACGGCCGCAGCGCGGTGACCGTCACCGAGGTGACGTTGGCCGTCACGTTCACCGTCACGCCGCCCGTGACGCGCACCTCGTACCGGCGCATGGGGCCGTTGGGCCACAGAGGCGGCCGCCAGGAAACCGTTAGGCTGGTGTTGGTCGCTGCTGCCACCTGTTGGAGGAAAACGGAACTGCACATTAACATATTTAGCTGATAATTCGTGCAGAAGCCACACACTATCACACAAGCTGAGATGTGAAAACAGTCCACCTTGGCATCTGCTGCCGATTATGAAAAAAGGCACCTGCTGCTATCAATCATAAGAAGAAAAAAAAACGGTTCCCTGGATAGCCGTTGAGGGATGCGACTTACAGACAACATTTAGCCGGGAAATAGAAAACGGAAAAAAATATCGGGCGACTTGCAATATAAAGGCTCACTTTCGAATGTGACTTCGGTGTTTTCTTTTCTTTTTACAGCACGGATCAAATCAGCTAAAAACAAACAAAAAACAGAAGACGGCCGCATAATCGTCTGGTGCGGCCCGCGCCACCTTACCTCCACGCCCAGAGGCGGCTCGGGCCTGTCCTGGAGCGTCTGGGCCACCTGAGGCAGGCTGCGGGGACCCTGTTTGCCATCCTCCGCCAGTTGGGCCAGGGAGACCCGGTACTTTGTGTACGGCCGGAGCCCGGTCAGCTGCACACTGGATGGACTGGTGCGGTTCACCTCGCGAGTCGTCTCCTCTCCTGGGGAGGCACCGAGAGACAGACAGAGTGAGACATGTAAAGGACACAGCTGCAAGATATAGTGCAGCTCCTTAGAAACATAAATACACCCAAATATATGATGTCCTAAGCAAGGAATGCAAATAGCACCGACGGTTCAGACAAAATTAATACGAGAATATCATATATGACTTTTCAATGTAATTTATCGGGAAGACAAACAAGTTTAAAGATTGTCCTCGATGGGAACGAGTGCAGAACATTATAAGAAAGCCTCGATTTACGGACTATATGAGAAAAAAACACAACTGCCCTGCTGCTAGTCTTCCCTCAGACCCTGCAGAAGACGAGATCGCTCACCTTGACACCTGCTGCCGATCATGCGACAGAAGATGACTACCACGCGTGACACGGTCACCTGACTGGCACAGTCTTCATTCCAGGAGAGTGTGACTGAGCGAGCCGAGACCGTCCGGACGGACAGGCCCTGGATGACCTGGTCACCGTCTGTGGAGCAGCGGGTCAACAGGTCAGAGGAGGTCAACAATAGGTCAAGAAAAGGTCAACGGAAGGTCAGACAGCGGGTCGACAGAAGGTCAGAGAAGGTCACTGGAAGGTCAACAGCAGGTCAGACAGTGGGTCAACAGCAGGTAAACAGCAGGTAGTGCAGCGTGTTGACTTGGATCACCTGACCACCGCCTGAATGCGGAGGGTCATCAACTATTCAATATCGTCGCCCGGCTGGCAATAAATGGAATACAAACGACATGTCAGAAGGCGCGGCTACAAGTACCATGTGTTTAGTGTGTAGCCAGGCGATGGACGGTGCTATTCGTATCGATCGTCTGCCTCCGTGTGAGTAAACATGCGCCCTGAGGTCTGTCGTCCCCCATCGAAGGCTGTATTTAATCGACCCGTACCTTCTGTAAGATAGGCTAATACAAATTTAGCAGGTTCGTTGCACATGCTGGCGTTGTTTAGCTAAACTCTGCAACTGCAGCTGTGTAGCTAAATCTGTGTGCTATAATATCCGTTCATCACTACGTCACTCCTACGCCGTTCATGTTGTGCACTGGTGCACTATCAGCAAATCTCTCGGGTGAGCACGGACATATCCACCCCTTTCCACCACTTTCCCACTCACTCGGTGACATATTGCCGCAGGCAGGGCTGTAACTATAATCCGCTTACAACGTACTACCCTTCGTACACCAGTGGGGTTGATTCACTCTACTCAGCATCGTTTACAAATGATACAGATTACCTACAGTTTGCTACCCGTAAGGACCGTGTGATGTGTCATCAGCCAATAATTCTACTCCGCCGTAATAGACACTCGATGACAAGTGACAATACTGCCTTCTAGCACATGAGCGTCCTTTGGCTCTCATACCATTTCCATTCGTTTTAAAACTTCATATTTGGCCTGCCTTTACAATCCTTTCATCACCCTGTCGTGCTCTTTATGTTTCCATATTTCGTGTCACCTCTCACCCCGACAGCCCCTCCCTCTCTCCCCACCTCTCCCCACCCCTCCCCACTCTCCCCCGGACTGACCTCGGCTGAAGGGGATGGAGCAGCGTGACCACACCATTCCACTGCTGCTGGGCGGCAGCCCCGTCTCGTTGTTGGCCGCGAAGTTGGCAGACACGGCGAACTGATACTCGGTTCCAAACGGTAGTGAAATGTTGTGCTGTCGAGTGTCGCCCGACACACGCCACAGGTGCAGCTGTCCCTGTGGGCCAACAGGGACCAGAGGTCAGCGGGTCACAGGGTCAAAGTGTCATAGGTTCAACAGAGGTCCCAGAGGCTACAGGAACCGTAAAGGTTATAGGATCACATACACCGAGCTACAATGCTTCATGTAGTGTCCGATACTAGCCATTGCCAACTCTGAAAAAGCAACTTTGTAGTCGCTGAAGGGCGATACGCAACAATACTGACATATGTGCGAAAGGTGGGTAAAAGGAACATTAGATATAAACAGGGAACGATAAATTACAGAGTTCAAATGCATGATAGTAAAAATATTGATGTGTGATTTATGGGCATAATTATGGTGAGGGTACACAAACTACATCAGATCAGTAGAGACAAACGTTACTGGCTCCAGTCATGTTCACTGATCTGGCATGCATATGCACCGTCCAGGGATGTACGATTTAATTTTAGTGCTCAACAAATCGCATGAGCAAGGCAATCCTTAACAAAACCGCTATTTAGAAAACTGGCAAATGTTAAGATGTATTATCTTGCAGGCACCGCGGGCATGCAGATGAGATTAGGTATGAGTTCCGCCTTCTCAACAATGAACCTGCTAGCATGGGCAACTTCTTACTGCAAGGACGTTGATATTTGAAAATTAGTGACTTTCACAATGCCGAGCTGCATGCCATTCCAAAAGAGTTTCCTCAACTCATCAGCTAAATCAGTTCAACCAGCCAATCATCATCATCATCATAGTTTATTAGGCACCAAAGTTGGCAAGAAAGTAAGAAAAAAAAGGCACACACAAAACATCACACAAAGCATGACAGTGGGTGAGCAGGGGCCACACATTGATGTCGCAGGCGACACTCACTCCCGCTCCGGGCATGTCAATAGCCGGAGCAGGCGGCGAGATACTTGGTCCCGGCGACTCATCAGGAAGGCAAGCGAGTCAGCTAGGCCATCGGGAGCCCGTTGGGGGTAGATACGGTCGCTGCACGGCCGCCCTGCTGCCACCCCGAGGAGTGCAGAAAGGTTGCAGTCACACATCTCATGAAGCTGTATCAGTAATGAGCCCACTAGCTCAGTCGGGCACATAGCCAGCTTGGTGATTCCTGACAGCAGCGCCTGCTGCAGCCGGTGCTCTGAGCGCATCGCATCTTTCAAAGTGCGGAAACACGCTGCCCGCAGCAGTTCATGTGCTGGTTGGATGTCGGCAGCAGCGAGAAGCGCCGAATGGTGGGCGGAGCGAGGCAGGCCAAGAACCACCTTGATGGAAGTCGCTTGAGCGGAACAGAGGATCGTCATGTCCCTTGCATTGAGCGGGGCGGCCACGCAGCCATATGTGAGCGCCGGTTGAATGATAGTCTTCCACAAGAAGCACTTGTCGGCTGGGCAGAGGCCGGACGTCAGCATACCAGCAGGCGCGAGACCGTACAGGCTGGCACGAGCTCGAGACGCGCGGTGCTGGACGTGTGGCGCCGCAGATAAACTCCCATCCAGTACGACACCGAGGTGCTCGGACTGCTGGCGGGTGGAGAGCTGCTGGCCCGACAGGCTCCATCTTGGCACTTCGGATAGAAGCTCGGCGCCGAAGACCATGCAGTGGCTTTTGGTGCGGACGGGCTCCGGGTGGACGAACTCCAGCCTCCAGGTCTTCGCAAAGTCATCAACCACATCTAGTAGAGTGCTGAGGTTTCTGGCATTGGTGGACAGGAGTAGCAGATCATCGGCATAGCAGACAGCTGGCACGTGGTGACCATATAGGTCAGCACCGAGATCGCTTACGTCCAAGGCGGCTACGAGCGGGTGTAGGTAGGCGTTGGCTAGGATAGGCGAGAGAATAGCACCTTGCCTGGTGCCCCGGCGGATCCTGAATGAGTCGGATATGGCACCGTCAAAGGCAATGTGAGCCTGAAGTCGGCGGTACCAGGCAAGCATGAGCAGCCATGAGTTCGGACGAAGGTGTTGCGCCAGACGGTGGAATAGCCCGTCATGCCAGATCTTATCAAAACACTTCCTGGCGTCCAAGTTTGCCGCGTAAACTGGCAGATCTCGTTGTCGGCACCACTGAATGGTCTCGAGGGCCAATATGGATGCTTCGCTGGTGCCTCGCTGTTTCACGAATCCCAGCTGAAGGTCGTGCGGACAGAAACTGGCCTCAAGTTCATCCAGCAACAGCATCTCCAGCAGCTTCGACGTGCACGATGTCAGGCTAATAGGCCGGTAGTTGTCCAGATTGTTTGGATCAAGCTGGGATTTCTTCAGAAGAGGCACTACCACGCTCTCTGCAAATGTGGCCGGCACATTGCACGAAGACAAACAGGCCGATAGAAGCTGGGCCAGTGCCGATAGCAGGGGAGGAGAACAGCCATAGATGAGGTGTTCCGCCGTCACGCCGTCCGCACCCGGTACCTTGCGCAGAGGGAGGCGGCGCAACAGGTCGGCAACTTGACTCACGGTGACCGTCCGAGTGGTGGCCAGAGTGGAATAGCGTCGCGCCCTTTCTTCGACTGCAGCAGCAATCTGAGCCTGCTCAGAGTCTAGCAGGGAGGGCTCGTCCGCGTGCACCGCCTCGAAATGTCTTCCGAACTCGCTGGCAGTGCGACCACCCCCAGGAGGGAGAGGGCCGCGCCGAGAGCGCTGAACCCGTCGCCAGAAGGCGTTGGTGTTCCCATTGCGCTTGAGTTGGTGCAACAGACGGGCCTCTTGCTGCACGGGGGCTAAGGCTGCTGTGCGGCGAGCTTTCCGGTACTCTCTTCTAGCTGACTGGTAGCAGGAGTAGACCGTCGAATGAAGAGGTCGACC
Source organism: Amphibalanus amphitrite (assembly GCF_019059575.1). NCBI lineage: Eukaryota > Metazoa > Arthropoda > Thecostraca > Balanomorpha > Balanidae > Amphibalanus > Amphibalanus amphitrite. The sequence goes on along the minus strand of NW_024881610.1, from coordinate 994,966 downwards.
ACAGCTGGTCCAGACATGGAGCCAGAAGATACCAATCATTTCACCAATAACTCAAGAAACTCAAGATTACCAACCGATATTTATTAGGGGAGAGTGGGGAAAGATGCCCAGGGTTTGACTATGTCATATATTATTCGAAAATGACGATCGGAAAGCCAAAACTTGAAGTTTCAACGGAAGCCGACATCATTTTTCTCCAAAAATATCACTCTTTCGTGCCTGAAATATGATAACTTTTTTTGCTATTAAGCATTTTCCTGAAGAAGTGAAAGGGGGCATCTTACCCCACAGGGTGGGAAAGACGCCCCCTGGGGTTGGGTAAGATTGCCCCCTGCACTATAAGTGACATAAATAGGCACGTAAACCGCCTGAACGAATCAGTAGTCCCTTCGAGCCTGCAGTAGGCACCAAACGTCATCGTTTGTTTGTTTTGTTGGGTTAGGCCCTTTCGGTCGACAAGACCATTGCAGAGCCGGAAGGATGATAGGAATTGGGGGGAGACATTGGTCTGGGCAGGCACCCTAGAGAGTCGCCGGGGCTGAGCCCATCCATAGGACAGGCCGACCAGCCCCCCAAGCACTCTCTGCACCCGGCTACGGGGTGCAGCTCCCTCGGGAGCAGCGGTGCCGCTCCAAGGGAGCAGCCCGCATGAGATAAAGTTGCCTGTCCAGCCCGGAAGGGGGTTGTGGCGTGGAGGAGAAGGATTTCAGTATCCTGAGGATAGAAGCACGGATAGGTGTCTCGCGTCATCGTAAGGGCCCTCAAAAGTAGTCGTAAGGGGCTTCAGAGGTCATCGTTAGGGCCATCATAGTCCAGCGTGGCCAAACAAGCCTCCGTGGTGGCGTTCGGAGACCACTGTGGGCCCTTATAGGTCTTTATAATGCTTGAGGGCCCTCGAGTCCATCGTGGGGACCTCAGATGCCAGCGCGGCCCGTGGAGCCAACGTGGGAGCCCTCAAAGGATGTCGTGAGGGGCCCTGGAACCAATAATGGGGCCCACAGAGGCCGTCGTGAGGGCTCTCAGAGTCAGGTGCCGCCCAAAAAGTCGCTGTGCGGGCCGAAAGACCGGCATGGGGAGCACCCGACCGTACTGGACTCTCAATAGTCCCAGATCGGCTTTTGTCTCTCATCACAAGTATGTAATAAATGATTTGACGGGCTGCTTGGAGGACAGCCTACGGATTTAGGGGGGGGGGGGCGTCTTTCCCCATCAGGACAGGGGGCATCTTACCCCAAGGTACCGAAGTAACATTAAATCAGCACCATTTGTTAGCCATAAAACTACACCCTGAAACAAACTGTTTGGGACACAGTACATGCATGTTAATGTATCACGACTATAGCAAGGGACGCAAAAATTAGCTACCTTCTTTGATATTTACAATGTTTTGACGCCAACATATTTTTTGAAAGCAGCAAATAAAAAACATGCAATCACCAGCCAGCCGTTGCCCAACTGAGCTTCGCAAATTTTTGTGCAGTTAACAAGGCAGGCTTCCGCTTTACGCTAAGAGCATTAATTTCCAGGTTCGATTCTTTGTTTCCCCGCTAGAGGGGGTGGGGCGTCTTTCCCACCCTGGGCATCTTACCCCACTCTCCCCTACCAGTGCCAGGTGTAAAAGTAATTTTAAAATAAATATCGGTTGGTAATCTTGAGTTTCTTGAGTTGTCGTTATCCAACTGTCATGGATACTTTACATTTCACCAATATAATAAATCAATAAAACGAAGCGAGCAAAAATCTAATGCAAGACATTATTTGCCACATAACATATGATGTGGTATACCTACATATGATGTAGGTATGCCAATTTTATATTCGTGAGATTTTGGCTCCAGTTGAACTAAGAGGCAATCAGCATTGCCTTTTCTAAAGTCAACAGACTTTCCCAAGCTGGGCTGCTGACACCGCCTTGTCAGTGGCTCTGAAAGCCGCGGGTTATTGGGTACGGAAGACGTCACAGACTGGGGAACAATGCCCCGGCCCGCTCTGTCCGACGTGTTTCCAAGCAGAATGAAATTGACCAGGGTTGCCGATTTCGCCAGACAGGCGCCATTTTCGGAGCTGGGCCAGTTAATCTAGCGGAGCGGGCGTCGACATGTAGCGCCCCCTCCCCTGCGACCCCCGGGGGGCGAGTGCGCTTAGTAGGCTCTCTCTAATGGAAATCGCGGCTATATTGCTGTTAGCACTTCGGTACCCAGACCCAGTGGCACTCCAACGGCGCCACTGAAATGGCGACCAACTTTGAACTCGAACGTGAAGAGTTCAGCAGTTTCGAGAAGAAAATGTGCAAAAGGTCATCGCTTGATTCATTCATCATTTTATATGGCTGCATTAAAAGTAGCATTACCCCCTGCCCAAAACCCATTTCAGAACACTACCACACTAGCAATAGATCGATTGCAGGTTTCTGAAAGCACAGCATGTTCATTTAATGTGCCCAGCATGCCTGCGTGCTTGGGTCAATGTTATGCGGTACAGCATAAAATCAGGCGCTCACTACTACTGCCATCTATGAGCTAGGATCTAAGTAAATGCGTGAAATGCTGGCGAATCCAAACTCGGACAGAGAAAAGGCTACCCTAAATTATAACTTTGATGGAGAGAACAAAGCACCTTTGTTTGAAATAAAAGGAGTAACCAGGCAGCATACATCACCATTATTTCTCCCTCTGTTCCTCTCGTCTTGACTCTTTTCCAATATTCCCACCTGGCACTGGTAGGGCTGGTCGGAGCGATGCTCGCAGGCAAACAGGGTGAAGCTGTCGGGTGTCCTGTCGCCTGCGGTGTGCTGCCAGAAGAGCTGATACTGACCGGGACCGGAGATCCTCAGCGTCACGGAGTGGGGCGGCGCACCCACTGCGGAGAGAGGTGGGGGTTAGTAGAATAAAGGCCACGGTAACAGAGGGGCAGGTCAGGTTAACAAAAGGGAGGTCACATCAACAGAGGGGCAAATCAGGCCAACAGACGGCCAGGAAAGGTAGCTAAAAAGGAAGGCCAAGTTATCGAAAGGGAATGTCGGATCAACATATAAGAATGCCCCATCACCAAAGGGACAAGTCCCGTATATAAGGATGCCTAAAATGGGCGGTGAGCTAATTCAGTCGATCATTTAGGACTGTAGAGGGAAGTTTAGGGCGAAACAGGCCAAGTCATTAGAGTAAGATATTATGGGAGGTAAGTAGAGTAAGCAGACACATAACAATGACCAGTAAATCATATCGCCTCTTCGCATATGTCCTACATTTACCTGCAACGTGTATGAGTTACTGCCATAGGATGCTGCATCCAACCACCATATTCAGAGCTTATGGCTAATGCAACGAATAGTTGTAGCCACCCAACCATGCCCCCAGCTTCAGCGTTACATAATGGGGCCCTTTGTCATTTTACCGGTAAGCTTCCTATGTACAGAATAGGGAATAAACAACAAATGGGTGCAGCAGCCTGTAGTAGGAAAAATGATCCAAAGCAGGCAAACAAAACACTGGCTTAGCAGTGCATGAGGGACGAACACAAACAATTGTCTCAGCCTTGCAAGTGGGCATGATGACGCCACCTGTTGGACAACATGAGAATGCTGTCGCCACTTTTACAGACGCAGGGTTCACGTGGGGAAAAGAAGCTTCCGTTTACCTTCCACGGAGCTGCAGCTCCTGGCTTATAAGCAGCCGGGAATGTTCTGTCCCGGAGCTCACTACAGGCCCCTTCGGTCACGAGCTACGCAGCAAGGACAGGACACCCTGGCACGGAGGGACAGCCCGCCGCACTGTCTGTGCATCAGAGCGTCGTGCAAGCTGAATAGTGCGACACAAAGCCGTTTACGACCAAAAAGGAGCAATCAAACAATAACATTAAATTTATGACTGACGTAATCCTGCAAAAGGTATGTTTTGAGCGCATGTATTACAAACAAGCGTGATCTCCAGGGACTTGAAGAGAGAACGGTGCATGTTTCTGGGTTTTCCAACATTATAACTCATTAACGATCTGTAAGTTCCACTCTTACGTTTGTTACATTTGAAACGTGCCGCGGACTTAGTGGTAAAAGGCAGAACTAACTATGATACAAATATCTCAATGACAAGCGTCATCAGACCATAGCTGTGAGCAACACGTTGAGCTCTGTCACTCGATGAAATGCAGTCACAGCCTCCACGAATCAATACAGGTCAACGTAAATGTGTGGGGAAAATAGGCAAAATAGAAACATGCTAATAAATGAAGATAAAAATGGTATGGTTAGCGGTGATGTATCTCGCATTTTTATTCGTTGGATCGAGTCTACAAAGCACACAACAGCGCTCCGTAATCTACCGCCGTCTAGTAAAACTGGGTACCAAATACTGGCGTGTTCTAGGAACCTGGTAGTTACATCAAGGCTGGAGCTTTCCACGGAGCAATGCCATGATGACTTCCGGGAAATAAATCTAGCGTTCCTCGCTCCGAGATATATCGTCCTGCCCCACAATATTGCAGTCACACCTTCACCGAAAAGCTACGACCGTGCTCCTCCCCAAGCGGCCTGCAAGTACCTCACGCCGTTTACAGTACCTATCTCATCTTTCATGACCTGAAAAGCTCTGCTCGAAATCCTCTGCTGATGCCAGGCGGATTGAGTTAATTTATCGGAAACGGGTGCCTAATTTCCTCACTCTATTTATTATTTAATTGGTCACCGGTTGTTTATCTAATGATCAAATTCAAAACAAATATTTACCGTACAAAAAAAAAAATGTTCAAGTCGTTTAACATAGCGTTTAATTCAACCTCATTAAAATCAACGAATTTCCAGCTCACCTTTCCTCTGCTCTGGCACGGTCAGAGTGGCCGTCTGTGACGAGCGGCCCACGGCGTTACAGGAGGCCAACAGGAACATCGTGGCGCCGCTGCTCACTCCGGAAAAGCGCGCGTACGCGTCCGTGGTCATGGTGGGCACCATGGATCGTCCGGTCGGCCCGGTGGCCGTCACGCAGTAGCTGAAGTTGGCGCCGTTCTTCTGCCACGGCTCGATTTGGCGCCAGTAGACGAGCACGGTGCGCGAGTCGGTACTGGCGCCGATCAGCTGAAACGAGCCTTGGTCCACCGCCGGGGCTGCGTCCGGAACTGAGGGCGGGCAGACAGGCAGCTGTTGTGATAATGCAGATTAGATGTGCCGAATGGGCTATGAAGAGTAGGGCGAATGACACAGGCGATATGCAAGTGTTACATACAAGGTTTTAAAGAAAAATAATGGGTTATTTACAGGCCAGCCATGGTTTTGAGTAAAATATGGGTTTTTAGACTGTCACAACTAAATAATTTATGAGAAGATAGCTTAAACTTAGCATCACTTTTTTATTACTTGTCAGTCTGCATGACACTCTTTGTGATTATTAGCTAGCAAAACGCTGAGATCCCATTAGTGACATTTGTGTCAACCAGCTGTGCCATTTTATGTATTTCTTCTATTGAAGATCGTGTCGACAATTTCAGCTGTGAGAATGGCGACAGAGCTGGTTGACTGTGGTTGTCAGAAATTTGTGGTGGCACGCTCAGGCTCGGCCGTGGCGGTAATAAAGGCATCTATCAGCTATGGGAACGGTGACAGCGTGTGTGTCATCTAGTCATGGTAAACGTGTAAGCAATACATCAGTGAAATTCTAACGTAAATCGTGCCGCAATGTGGGCATTGAAGTTATGTAAGCTGATCATGAGCTGCTCATTTCGTGACACGTGAACTGCTTCAACGAGAAAGCACGCTTGTCATTCCAGATTGGATGGGATAATGCCCTTTCCATCTATTGTTTTGGGCCAGCAAATCCATCATTAGCGCTATAATGGTACCGAGAACTTTGTTTGTCCACACATACATTTGCGCTAGTGCCTGGTAGCATGTCGGACTAGGCATGAATTGAACACCGTGAGCTTATTCAACAGCATTATATAACACATCCAGCTGCAAGCTGCCTGGCTAATCCAAAGCACTACAGCCTACAGAAACTATAGTTGAAGTGTCAAAATGAAATAAAATAATTTGGATGTAAAACAGCAAAATATTTTTGAAATATTTATATGAAAATTACAAATACAATCCATGCAGTGTCAAAAAAGTGTGGGAAGGAGCCGACTAGCACTCCCAGCACGCCATGAAAAACCGATAGCAGGGCCAAGCGCCCAGCTTAATTCTCCCGTCTCGCCCTGGTGGCACCTCTGCGCCCCGTCCCTCTGCCCCGCACTCACCAGTGGGCAGAGTCCTCACGTCCAGCGTGGTCGGCTCCGACCACAGGTCCTCGCTCTCGGCCAGACTGGAGCGCATCCTCACAGAGAAGTGGTACAGCGTGTACGGTCTGAGACCGGTGACCAGCAGTGGCCGCGGCAAGGAGAGCTCCTGGTCACTGGGCATGGCGCTCATTGACGAGGCGTTCACCGACTGCAGACAGAGGGGGAGGGCGTGAGAGAAGAGAGAGAGAGAGAGAGAGAGAGAGAGAGAGAGGGGAGAGGGCGTGAGATGGGGTATTGGAGGGTCGGGTCATGGGGTAACTGGGAGATGAATCAGTAGATTGAAAGAACGCGATGAAAGCTGAAAACAATAAGGCAGCAATATCAAAGCCAGAGAAATGAAATAAATGTATTGCTGTTCGCTGTTGATTAAGGTGAAAATAAACATAAAACACAAATTTTACTAGGCATGCTACTATAACTTAACTTAACATATAAGTGAGTTGTGCTATGTTTGTATAACAATTTAAGATTCACCGCACGGAGTCGAGATCTTGCGACAAGTCTGAAATAAATCAAAGCAAACTGAGCCCATAGTAGACTCATAAGTCGATCAGACGTCCTATCAATGTTCATGTCGTATTGCTAGATATCATATTGAAATGTCGAGGTCGTGTCATGGGGACTGAGGAGGAATTTGTCGCGTCGATTAAATAGGAGAGGCAATAAAAATGGCTTTTTATTTTCATCTAAATACGGAAAAATCCGTTTCCGTCACTGACACGTTCCTGTCGAGACGTACAGTTCATGGCAAGCCGTGAGAATAGTGCGAACAGTCAGATATTTCCTCAGATAAGACCTGCTTGCATGCTGAAACGAGTTTTAATAAAGAGATAATGACGCTTTAAGACCAGCAAACAGGCAAAACTTGAACAGTGGACTAACATTATTAGGTCTTGATGGTAAATATGATCATTTATAAGTCAAAACGTTTATTATAGCTTCGGGTAAAAGTCAATCATAACTTCATTCCAATAACGTTCCTAAAAATAAGTATGACGCTGCAGCTGCGGCACTTGGTGTTAATGAATGATCATCCTTAATTGATTGTTCACTGTCATGTCTATATGTCATACTGCACGTGCCACGACCTTCAATTTTCATCACCACATGCAACGTGGGAAAGTGTATACGGATTTGCGTGTGACTCAGGTCGAGAGCTCGTAACTAACCTTGTTTTTCTGTCACGGCGGTGTTGGAAGTTACCTTAACTGCTATACTTATACAAGAGAAAGCAAACGGGATCCGACAATCTATTTATAAGAGCCTCACTGAAAACTTATGTCATAACTTGTGTTATGATTAATATTTGTAGCTGGCCCATTGGTTGCCAAACCTACTATGGCCGATGAGAGGATAAATATAAGTTAAGGTAGTTAAAAATACAGGACATTAGCTTCAGCCACTCTTATCGGTGATTTCTATGACGAAATTTCTACGAAGCAGCATCAAAACATAATTCTCCATTTAACCTCAGCGTGAAAATCCCGAAAAAAATGCAAAACGTGACTCCTAAGCATCGTTTTTTAAACCAATTGTATTACACCCGCAAGGAACTGCTGCGAAAGCCAAATGCGTGACATTCACAAACGACATTACACCGGAGAGATGGATTGAACGCGTTACAGCAATGTGCAGCCCGGGAGCAGCCGTCTGAGAAGACCTCGTGCCAGCGCCAAACCTCCCGAAGATCATCCACAGGTTACTGGCACAGTTTAGTCAGAATACCACTCTGATAGATCGTGCTGTAGTTTCCGCTCCTTTGTATGTTTTTGTAGCGTGTGTTGTTAATAGCAGCACACTAAATGAATGTTGAAGTACAATGTCATGCCTATGTCACAGTGGATTGCTCAATGTGATTGATATACTTCACCGAAATCAAATAATTGTTTCGATGTCATTCCAATAAGGTTTACAGTTAATCATCGGATAACGAGTAGTACCCATCTTGGTATCATTGTGTGCAGCCGGCGAGACCTGCAGTGACCGGTCCTCGGCTCTGGGCCGGGGGGCGTACATACGCCGGAGCGGCCGCCTCTCCGTGCCGAATAAGGAAGTTGGTGAGCCGATACAATCGGCGGCAGCCGCACCTTCCTGAGCCCCCCTGGTGGGGGGGGGGGGGGGGGCTCGACCAATCCCTGCCATAAGCCGCCCTAAGACTCTGATGACGTGAAGATTTATGAGCCGCAGACAGGTCATTAGCGGGGTAGCCGCGCCAGCGCAGCGCCCCTGAAATTGCACTGCTCGCCGCGGCCACAGGCCAGCCCCGTGAGCGCCCCTCAATCGGCCGGTGAGGACACAGCAGAAGGGACGGGGAGAGGGTGTGGAGGAGCAGCGGAGCGGCGGGCAGAGGGGTGTGGAGGAGCAGTCTGCCCACATGACAAGCTCCTTGGCCGCGCTCCCGTGCGCCGGCCCCCGGCTGAAGTAAGCCACCGGACCAGTAGGCCGACTGTGGTTAATCACGCCTACTTCACCACCGGCTTACACGGCAGGAATGTGGCTGCGGGTACCTCAACATATGGAAGGATCAGCGCGAGTGATGCAAGGAGCTTCTGCATGCATGGCGGCGTGGATTATTCACCCCACATTGGACAGTGTCTTTTATTTGGCTAGTTCCGCTAAGAAGCTTTTTATCGACGGTCTCATAATTCATAAGCCACCTGTAGCTGGTTTAGCATATGCAAAGAACTAGCGTTGACCGTTCATTCATTTTTCTCGGGCAAGGCAAGCTTTATTTTGTTAGCCTAGCGGCGAGCCGGTACTTAACTTGACCGTAAAACGTTACTCATACTCCACAGAAGAGAGCGGTCCATTGTCCTAGGCCGATGCAGGAGCTTAGAGCTAATCTCTGCGACTGTCACATGTTAGCAATAGGTGCAATAGCCTTTACCTATAGTCAGCGACTCGCTGACCCTTGTTGACCGTTTACCTGCGGCTGGGGGTCCCACGGCGATGTGTAGGTGACCTCGAAGTCGAGCGGCCGCGGGAAACTGTCCATGGGCCAGCCGACCTCCGTTTCCAGCAGCACTGAACTGGTGGTGACCTCTGCGCTGCTGACTCGCTCCGGAGCCGCCGGCAGAACTGTGGGAGCACCGGGACACGTCAGATGAAGTGAACGTGGAATGGTTGTGTGCTAATACTGGACACGGGAGTCGCCTGTAGTAAATAGAGCCACTGAATGAAAGGTGAGTGCTTAGTAAGGATAAGTAGAATACTTGCTGCGTCATTGGCATACTGTAGTGGTGATCGATCCGTAGAGACTATATTCGCTTGTGACTGGTCAGAGCGCATCAACTACTAAGCGGAACAAGTCTTGGCCCTGCGCCCTCTCGGCCGTCGTACAGCCTAAAACTTGCTCTGTATGTATTTGATAAAAGGACTTGTGTTGCCGACAAACTAGGCAAATGTCGCGCCGCTGATGCCGAGACGAGCCGCCGCCGCGCCGCCCGTCACCCCGCCTCGCCGGTCCCGCCGCCGAGCCGGGCCGCCGCCCGCCCAGCGGCCACCTGTCGCCGCGCATAGCTTTTTTCTGAGACAGAAGCAATGGGCCGTATCGACGCCGCGAACGGCGTCCCCCTGTGACCCTGCGACCCGGCTGACCTGTCACCTGTTCCGAATGGGGCCGGCGGGGCCCTGGGCCTGGGAACTGGAAGGGTGTGTGAGGGGACGCGGCGTGCCGGCCGCCTTTTTTGTGCTCTGCGTCACGACCCCTGTATCGAGTGACATTTTGGCCACGTATTTGAACCGATACCGGGCTCTGCTCGGTCTCACTTCACTGTTAGTCGCCGACGAGTTCACTTCGCTCTCAAACGCGGACGGCGGCGCTCTGCTGCCGCTCGAGTCTAACTTTTCTAACTACTGTGTCTGTGCTGTACTGCTGCCATCTCGCCGTCTTCGGTCAATAGCGAACTCTTCTATTTAGAAGACTGTGTTTAAGTGGTGGTGGTGTGAGTGAAACCGAAGTGGCGAGTGGAGGAAAGGAGAGCGGCGCGCAGCTCACAGTTCTCACGGTGGCCGGGTCTACTCACTATTCCTATCAATCCTCTGTCATCCTACATTATATGCATGCCGCGAGGTGTGCTCCTTATGCGCTCTGAGACGGGCGCTGTCGAACGACCCAACACGCATGCCGCGAGGTGTGCACCTTATGCGCTCTGAGACGTGCGCTGTTGAACGACCCAACATGCATGCCGCGGGGTGTGCTCCTTATGCGCTCTGAGACGGGCGCTGTTGAACAACCCAACATGCATGCCGCGAGGTGTGCTCCTTATGCGCTCTGAGACGGGCGCTGTTGAACCTTTGATCCGTAAATTATTCATCCGTGTTTATTTATTTACCGATTAGATACTTCCCTTCTTCATTATTCGTTCACTGCCTCTATTAATCCTACATCCTCTCACAATTCCCCCCGGCCGCCAACCCGAATGCTGCGAGACGTAACAAACACTATACAGTCCACACAAGAAAGCCAGAGACGTCCGCAACATTCGCTGGTCCTCCGGGCCGGATGGTATCAGCTAAGAAAGTAAGAAGTCTAGAAGAGAATGTACAATAAGTCGATACTGTGCGTGAACAACCGTCCGTGACGTCGATAAGTTCTGCTCCCACCGTGTCAGTCGAGTTGAGAAGTATCGTGGACCGATGGAAGACGCGATGGAGACGGAGCACCAGGAGACGACGCCTGAGAATTGCGAGCCTGCAGGGCAAGAGGAGACGGAGACGGAGAACCGGGAGACGATGCTAGAGAACTGCGACCCTGCAGGAGGAGAGGATGGAGATATCACCGCTGAACGGAAAGCATTAAAGCTTCATCGCGGTCGCAAGGCAGCCATGTTCACACGCTCGTGTAACAGGGCTGACGCGCAAATAGCGCGGCGAGCCAGTGAGGAGGAATTGAAGAAGCGGCTCGAGACGCTGCACACAACGCTGGACGCCTTCATGGATGCAAATGAGGAGTTTGTAGAGAAGTTGCAAGATGTGAGCGAGCTGGAAGAAGCGGAGGAGTACGCCACAAGAATGACAGCGCGGCACGCCGAAACGGTCGCAAGAATTGAAGAGGCGATAACTCGCCCATCAGCGAGCCGCTCAGCGTCACGCACAGGAATGCTCCCCCTACCATCGGTGCAACTTGAGGAAGGAAGCAAAGTGTGCGGGTCTCATATATCACGAGGCTCAAAGGCTTCAGCCACTTTCAAGGAGGCTGAAATCACCGCGGAATTGAAAGCTCTCGAACTAAAGCATCTCAAAGCAAGGAAAGAAAGAGAACGAGAGATGAGAAGACAGGAAGATATGCTGGAAGAAGCAAGGAAAGAAAGAGAACGAGCGATGGAAGAAGCAAGGAAAGAAAGAGAACGAGAGATGAGAAAACAAGAAGATTTGCTGGAAGAAAGGGCTCTAGAAGAGGAAGTGGAACGTGCGACTTTGAAGGCGCGTCTCTGGAGGGCCGCTGGCAACGAGTTGGAGTGGGAACGAAGACACGACTTTGAAGATGAGGTCGCTGTGGAAGTGGCGCCTAGTCGTCAAAACAACACCGGATGCGGCCGCGGGAAGGGAAACGAGCAAGAGCAAGAACGCGTGATCAGTGGTTTGGGAGAGCTCCGGCGCGAGCCGCCGCCACCGAAAGCTACTAGTACCTCTTCGATAGCCAACCAGCCGAGAACTGCCAACCAGGACCCAACCAGCTGGGTGACAGCGTTGGGTTCCGAGCGGCGATGTGACGTCCCGGGCCCATCAGCGTTCGTGAAAAGTATACCACGTCTGACGCTGCCTACCTTCCGAGGCAGCCCTCAGGAGTGGCCTCGCTGGATCGGCCTATTTAAGGCTCTCGTCCACGACCAGCCGTCTCTATCGGACTCAGAGCGAATGGCTCACTTGCAGAACGCAGTAGAAGGGCCGGCAGCCCAAGCTATTGAAGGCATGCTGTTCAATGGCAGCCTCTACCTGGAAGCTCTGAGAACCCTACAAGAAAGATTTGGGAGAGAAGAAGACATCATCCAAAGTCAGTTGAGGAAAATCTTCACTTCCAACCCACCAGCTCTCACGGATCTTCCAGCAATGGAAAAGTTCTACGCCATCGTTCATAACACAGTGACCATCCTACAGAATCTTGGCTATTCAAGCGATCTGTCCAGTAGTGAGAACCTCAGGAGGGTGGTGGAGAAGCTGCCGAATGAGCTGGCCCGAGAATGGGGTCGTGAAGTGTTTCGGCTACGGCCAGAACGACCCACTCTGAAGACCTTCAGCGAATGGCTTCAGGTGCAAGTCAGCATCCTCAGCTTCTCGGCAGTTCAGTCTGGAACGTCGGAACGGAATGCAGCCGGCACGCAGCGTGAAGGAGCGGTGCGGAGGACAGCGCTCGCGACTGGAGCGACTCATGGAGCTGGAGAAGTGGAACCACATTCGCTGCCACCCTGTCTGGTGTGCGGCGATAATCACAGGGTGGCTGACTGCCCGTCATTCAAGAAGAAAACATTGGAAGCGAGAATGGAGATGGTGTACGAGAACGGCCTTTGCTTCTCATGTCTGAGGAAGGGCCACTGGACCAGGAGATGCAGATCCTCTCGGAAATGCGGAGTGGAGGGCTGCAAGCTCACTCATCATCCAATGCTACACAGAAGCTCAGGATACGCGAGACCCGAGGACGGAAGCTCAAGGGAAGAAGACTCTCCGAGCGGATCAGCAACGGCTGCGGCACCATATCCGCAAGCTAAATGCAACTCGCCGTTTGTAGCAGCCTCCCTCAGCAATGAGACCGACACACTGCTGCAGGTCGTTCGGGTTCGCGTCCACGGAGCGACCAAATCAAAGGACGTGCTGGCGTTGCTAGATACCGGAGCGCAAACGTCACTGTGCAGCGCTGACGTCCTGCAGGAGTTGGGCATCACCGGGGACCTTCGCCAGCTCTGCATCCAAAATGTGGAGGGAAGCGGAGCTCAGAAACCATCTGAACGCGTTACCCTGACGGTCAGCGCGCTCGGCGATGGTGTGAAGAGAGGGTACATCGAAATCCCTGAAGCCTGGGCTGTACCATCACTGAATGTGACTGCCCCAACGGTATCTCACCGCCAACTCAGGCAATGCAAACATCTCCGTGGACTAGCACTTCCGCAGTATGATGGCGGTGAAGTGAAACTGCTGCTCGGAGGGAACGTGCTGGAAGCCGTTCTCCAACAGGAAGTACGAGTGGGTCGTTCCAACCAGCCAGCAGCTATAAGAACCGGGTTTGGATGGGCACTGGCTGGTTCCATATCAGCAGTGGAGCCAAGCAGCCTGCGCCAGGTTATGTTCCTGCAACGCAACGCCCAGAGCAGCGACGACGAGCTAGCAACCACCGTGAAGGACTGGTGCACGGAGGCCTTTGGGACCAAGTACGACGAGCCTGTAAAACAGTCCCGGGAGGATGATCGTGCGCTGTCAATCCTGAAAGGCAAAACAAAAGAGCCGCCGGACAGGTATGAAACAGGCATGCTGCGGAAGGAAGACCGGGTGGAGCTCCCCGACAACGGACGGATCGCAATGAAACGGCTCGAAGCCACGGAACGAAGACTCAAACGCAACGACGACCTGACCAGAAAGGAGCAGTGCCGTCACGTGTCAGGAACGCTGAATCCTGTAGACGACTGCTCAAGAGAGCTGGCCGCGTCCGAGCTATCGCCAGACTGCAATCGGCTCCGCGGCCGCGGTCTTCTGTGGCAAGATGAGGAAAACCGGCTATCAAAGCAAGACGCAAGCCCGCTCAGACCAGGACAAGAGGCAGTGAAGGAAGAGAACTTCGTGGGACTCACAACCCAACGACAGCCCGTGCTACCAGACGCCATGAAGAGCTCGTGCTGGCTCAAGTACCGTCGAGCGGCGGCCTGTGTGAGACGTTTCACTCACAACACAGCCATATGCGCCTCAGACGATGAAACGCGTCTCAGCGGGCCTCTCAGTGCCCAAGAACTCAGGGATGCCGGAATCTGGATACTCAAACGGTTGCAGAGGACAAGCTATCCGGAGGAAACCCACAGTCGGGCGCTGGGGAACGAGCTACCTGGGAAGAGTGATCTGCTTCCGCTCTCACCACACCACGACGCAAGGCGAGGGAGACCATCAGTCAGACTCTCCGATAACGGCGCCAACCTCGTGGGAGGCTGTCTCGAGCTAAAGGCGGAGCTGCAAGCCATGGAAAGGGAGATCGCAGGAAAGCTCATTGTCTTCGAACTTGACCGGCTCTTCAACCTCCCGGCTGCTAGCCACATGGGGGGAGTGTGGGGCAGAATTGTGCGATCGGTGAAGAACACTCGGAAGAAGGTGGTGGGTCCACAGGTGCTCACAGACGAAGCGCTTGTGACGGTGCCCACTGAAGTTGAGCACATGGTCGACAATCGACCCTTGATCCACGTCAGCTCGGAGCCGCCAGACCAAGAAGTTCTGACGCAAAATAATTTTCTGCTTGGTGGCGCTTCGAGGCATCTCGCGCCAGGGCTCGTGAAAGACAGACATGTGCAGCCGACACCGATGGAAGCATGTCCAAGCTGTGGCGGAACATGTGTGGAAGAAGTGGACAAGAGAGTACGTGCGGACTCTCATCCAGAGAAGCAAGTGGCGCAAGGAGCAGAGAAACCTGCAAGTTGGGGACTTAGTGCTGATGGCAGACCCAAACATGTTTCGGGGCTCATGCCCGTTGGCCCGCATCTGCCGCGTGTTGCCGGCAGCGGGTGGCAGAGTCCGGTCTGCCGAGCTTCAAACGGCTATCGCGAAACTGTACACGCGACCAGCCACCAAGATCTGCTTCTGAGAAGAGGAATGCAAGTGAATCTGTGCAGACGGGGAGAAGGAGGATGTCGAGAAGATGAAGGAAGACGAAGAAGGAGGAAGACGATGAAGTAGAGGACCACAAGTGAATTGAAGCTGAGAACGAGACGAATCGAGAGGAGAAAAGTCAACGCATGGCGAACGAGCGCCGTGTTGGTCGGCCTGGTCTGGCTTGGCTTATTCGCTCGGCAAATGTCTGATGTCCATGTGTGCCGCTTACTAGTGAGTAGTCATAGGAATAGCGTGTGAGAAGTTTGTCGGTCATTTGTGTGTGTTCGGAACGTACGACCGAACACAGGGGGGAGTGATGTTGCCGACAAACTAGGCAAATGTCGCGCCGCTGATGCCGAGACGAGCCGCCGCCGCGCCGCCCGTCACCCCGCCTCGCCGGTCCCGCCGCCGAGCCGGGCCGCCGCCCGCCCAGCGGCCACCTGTCGCCGCGCATAGCTTTTTTCTGAGACAGAAGCAATGGGCCGTATCGACGCCGCGAACGGCGTCCCCCTGTGACCCTGCGACCCGGCTGACCTGTCACCTGTTCCGAATGGGGCCGGCGGGGCCCTGGGCCTGGGAACTGGAAGGGTGTGTGAGGGGACGCGGCGTGCCGGCCGCCTTTTTTGTGCTCTGCGTCACGACCCCTGTATCGAGTGACATTTTGGCCACGTATTTGAACCGATACCGGGCTCTGCTCGGTCTCACTTCACTGTTAGTCGCCGACGAGTTCACTTCGCTCTCAAACGCGGACGGCGGCGCTCTGCTGCCGCTCGAGTCTAACTTTTCTAACTACTGTGTCTGTGCTGTACTGCTGCCATCTCGCCGTCTTCGGTCAATAGCGAACTCTTCTATTTAGAAGACTGTGTTTAAGTGGTGGTGGTGTGAGTGAAACCGAAGTGGCGAGTGGAGGAAAGGAGAGCGGCGCGCAGCTCACAGTTCTCACGGTGGCCGGGTCTACTCACTATTCCTATCAATCCTCTGTCATCCTACATTATATGCATGCCGCGAGGTGTGCTCCTTATGCGCTCTGAGACGGGCGCTGTCGAACGACCCAACACGCATGCCGCGAGGTGTGCACCTTATGCGCTCTGAGACGTGCGCTGTTGAACGACCCAACATGCATGCCGCGGGGTGTGCTCCTTATGCGCTCTGAGACGGGCGCTGTTGAACAACCCAACATGCATGCCGCGAGGTGTGCTCCTTATGCGCTCTGAGACGGGCGCTGTTGAACCTTTGATCCGTAAATTATTCATCCGTGTTTATTTATTTACCGATTAGATACTTCCCTTCTTCATTATTCGTTCACTGCCTCTATTAATCCTACATCCTCTCACAATTCCCCCCGGCCGCCAACCCGAATGCTGCGAGACGTAACAAACACTATACAGTCCACACAAGAAAGCCAGAGACGTCCGCAACATGTGTTGCAAATTGTGATTTAGATTCACGGCACTATGTCTTCATTGGACCTGGAATGATGTATGTGGTGATTTGTTCATTATGCAAGTGTAATTAAAATCAACGGGAAACAAAATTAGGCTGTAACTCACTGGCAGTAGTGCTCACATGTATACTGTACGATGTTACCGGCACATGGAAATGACTTCTACAGCAATGTGGTCAAGGGCGATGATGACTACAATTGCTGAAACGTAATTCTGCTGTCGGTGAAAATGAAATGGATATGGAAATATGTTGATGATACGAGGAGCTATAGGCATTGAAGATGCATCACGAAAAGCATACAGTAAATCATTAATAAGACAAAGTCATAAGACAGTAAATTAGTCATATAGAGGAAAATACGGTCTATGTCTTGGTTGATGTTTTATTTGTGAGCACTGAGCACCATCTACCCCAAACATCAATCACATCGCACCGTGCCCACGGGTGTCGGCAGGGAAATAGCCGCTCCCCGGCCAATTGGCGTAGGCAGGCCGGTTCCCGGACTAATTTTGCTAACGGTGCCGGTCACGGTGCCCAAGGGACGCCCGTGGTAACCCATGCCGAACGCAGCCTAGTCGGCTGGTCATGTGAAACACGCCGGGAGCCGGGCCAGGCCCTCTGTGACATCAGCAAGTGGGAATGGATAGCGGTTTAGTTGAGAGTGTGAAATGCGTCAAAGTATTAAACCATCGATCGATAAATATTGAGTTTACTGCAAGAAGGTACAACAAAGCGAAATAAAGAGAAAAGGGTAAAATGTGCCCAACATGGTATGTTTTAGGTCGAGGAAATCTGTGACATTTATCCGATGCTTGTAGTGCCAGATGGTGTCGGATTTTTTCGTTACCTGAGGCAGGTGTACTAGAAAGGACGCCAAAACCTAAGAAAAATGATGATATCGAAGCCACAGTACAGACCGACACAGGACCACAATGGGGGAATCCACGTCCGATTCGTGGAAAAGACCCTATTGGTGCGTCATAGCCCACGCGCGAGAACATGGTAAAACGTGTTTAACTACGCCGATTGTGTTTTCAACTTATCATGCCAATCAAAAACAGAAAACAGGGCTCAACACTCAGCTTCTTTATCAGAGCGAGGCAAGAAGAATACAAGACGTACGTCTAAGAGCTCTTGCACGGATTGCTGTCAAAAGTATTGTGATGCATTACGTGCTTATCATATCCGTAAAATAGTAGTGTTTGGGCTCGCCTACAGGAAAATTGGATATGGCTCAGTACACCCATGTCGCTGATCTTTACACATTACTAAAATATATTTCCTGGTGGATCAAAATAGCCAACAAACCGTTACCGATGCACTTTAAGGCGAGGCTGTCGAAAATAATGGATTAATACCAGTGAATAACGTCAAGTGCGTATAGTTGCCAAATATAGCAAAAATCGTCCAGAACAACCTACTAATTCAAGACAACAAAAAGGACACGAATAGAAAAGGAAATGTTTTCGTTCAAAGAAATCGTGCAGACTTTTACTTGAAGTACCTACTGTGTTAATATGTTACTGATTGGCCTCCAATGGGTACGTGATGACTTATGATTAAAATCTATAAAACACACGCAGACCGCAGTAACACACAACACACTGCACGTATTTATTGTTACATAGTTATGGCATATGAAGATGATTTTATAGGAGATGACCTTATGGCTAGGAAATGGAACAAAATAAATATAACTTGCGCCGTTTCAACAATTAAAACTATTATCTTTATAGTTGCCGTACTAATTCAAAATTATTCCAGGAGGCAGACCGACGTGGAACTGTTTGAGAGGTCGCGGCTTACATAACACCTCCTTTGGGAGGCGCGGTTTCAGCTGCAGAGCGGTGTCTTTGACGGCCGCTGGTGTCTGTTTACTCGTCCCCCATGTTCTGCACGGTCCGCCCTCCCCGGACCGAACCGATCAGATCCGAGCGGCTCCGTAATCCCCAGACAAATCGGCGCTCTCACATTTCACAGCCTTGGTCAACCCCCGGCACATGACCGTGATAAACTTGTCATGAGTGAGATATGAATCACGTGAGTCACTCAAACACATTCCTGTCATCGAGAAACTGAGAGCAACCGGTACACTAACGTTAAACAGTCTGGAGACGGATCTCGTCCGGTTATACATACGAGTACAAGAGCGGGGCGGATAAACATCCAGGAAAATAGGTTTATCAGAAGGAATCAATCGTCAATCGGCATTAACTACTGATCATTTGGAACCGAACAAGACTAGGAAGGAGTTCAGGAAGTCAATTACAGCGTAGCTGACTCGATATTCACCAACAGTAGCCGACAAGAACATCAAAAATCGATCCAATGAGAAGGGAAAAGCAGGATTGTCAGAAGCACTACACAGCATCAGGCACCCTGTGACTCTTCCTGCTCCATTTCCTTCCTTTCCTCGCATCAACGCCCCCTCGTCCACATTCCCTGGCACTCCCTAATAACGAACAGCCCCCAGAGCAGCCCCCGTTGCACCACTCGGACACCCGTTGAACGCCCCCGCCGCACCACTCACCTATGGCGAAGTTGTTGACCAGGCCGAGCCACTGAAGTCGCGTGCCCAGTGCGTTGGTGATGTTCATGGTGAAGTTGTAGTAGGTGGCGCCGGTGCGGTAGACGGGCTGCGTCTTCTCGGTGATGGAGCAGGTCGTCCGGTACTCAGGCAGCTCGTAGTCGTAGAGCGGACAGCGCACCCACTGCTCTCTGGGCGGCGAGTCCAGCGGGCTGCACGTCAGCGGCGCAGACGTGCAGACGTGCAGACGTGCAGAGAGAGGGAGAGACGGCACGCCGTCAGACAGAGCAGGCAAGAAGACGCGACAGTCGTGCACACAAGAGGTGAAGGTGCTTGACACAGAAGAACGGAGAACTTGTTTAATGCAGTCGTTTAACATGCATCGCATAAGATAAGATTAATAATGCGATTGGATTAAATGCAATGAAGCATCTCTAATCACCAGAAAACATCTAAATGTCAGCAAAGGTAATCATAGAGATAGAATATATAAGAAACAACAATAACTTCCGTGGAGCTGGAAATTGCACATTTCAACTATGAAAGACACACAAGACAAAATTCACTGGCAATATAATTAATAAATGTAATCACTAAGGAATGAAATGTTTTGTTCATGTGGGACGTTCTTGTAAGAAGACATTGTTTCATGTAGTTACACACAAATTATGCATAGTCATGAGTCTAGGGCATAAAGAAACTAATGCTGTTCAGAAACTTAGAAGATAACACAATCGAATCATCTTTGAGTTTCAAAGATGGCACTATGTAGATAACTTATACATAATACGCTAAGGCTTGCAAGATGCATTGCATTGGCATAACAAAGCCATTTGGTATGTGCAATGCTTCACCATTCCACCACTCCAAAGTGATTTGAGACGACTTTCATGACCGCACAGTGCTGCATACATGCGCGACCCCTCGTGACGTCAGCTTCACATCTCGTGACGTCACCAGTGGCACGCCAGACCTACACCAAGGCACTTAGCTGGCCGGCCGAGTACACGGCATTGATATGCGGATAGTGTCTTCAGAGACCATGGATGTATCATGAGCCGCTCCCATCAGCCCCGGGATGGCCGCTCCGAGCGAAGGATATGGGGTGTGTCTGATGCTAATAGGATGTGCGATAGTTGGTTAATCACAAAGCCTCCTGCTGGAGGATTCGGTCACGGTATTGGCGTAGCCGAAATCAACTCGTTGGCCTGACTGTATGGATATTTCACAACCCGCATTATGTAAGATGGGCCACTCTCCCGGCCCTCAATCAGCCAATAGACCGTCGACAAACCATCAGTAAATTTGGCAAAGCCGTGATGAGGCGGAACATCTCCAGATAAGGAGTCACAAATCTTCTCGAAGCTGTCGCCAGCACGGCAGTGCGATCGAAGGCCCGGCCGGCACACGGACTCCTCTATAGTGTCACTGGCAGTCGGTGAGAGAGTGCTCAAAGACAGGCTGAAACAGCCCACCGTTTTAGATGAATAGGGAACTGAGAAGTGCAAGCAAGTCTTCAATTGGGAACTGAAAAGTGGAAACATACCTTCCGCCATGTCAATTTTTGGTACCTACTTTTTATAAGTTCGACCTCGGACCTACCCTCAGTCATTTCTGGTGTTCACAGTACACAAATCACCACATCTAAACCACCAGAGCAGCGCCAATGGCATCAGTCCGTGACAGAAAACATTACCATGGGACACCATCCGTGACACTTTCGGGAATGGCACGGAAAAGGGACCATCCCACCGCCGGGTCACGCCTCTCCATGGCCCGAGATACCGCCCTTGTGACCGGCAGATACCTCTCCGTGACCGGCAGATACCTCTCTGTGACCGGCAGATACCGCTCTGTGACCGGCAGTTACCATCTGGAACTAGTTCACGCCGGTTCTCAGCTGCGCCGTGTGAGAGTACACACTTGTGTCCACAGCTGGCCCGCGCTGACACAGCCGGAGGTGCCTCCCTGTTCGCGGGATACGGACACTGCTTCTCGGTAGGTGCTCGAAATCCCGCGACCTTGGAGGTAGGTATACACCGAGTCCTTGAGTCCAGAGAGCGAGCTCATTCACATCGGTAGTGTGATGTATTGGGCCACATCAACGTTTTTATCGTCAGTCTCTCTCTCTCTCTCTCTCTCTCTCTCTCTCTCTCTCTCTCTCTCTCTCTCTCTCTCTCTCTCTCTCTCTCTCTCTCTCTCTCTCTCTCTCTCTCTCTCTCTCTCTCTCTCTCTCTCTCTCTCTCTCTCTCTCTCTCTCTCTCTCTCTCTCTCTCTCTCTCTCTCTCTCTCTCTCTCTCTCTCTCTCTCTCTCTCTCTCTCTCTCTCTCTCTCTCTCTCTCTCTCTCTCTCTCTCTCTCTCTCTCTCTCTCTCTCTCTCTCTCTCTCTCTCTCTCTCTCTCTCCTCTCTCTCTCTCTCTCTCTCTCTCTCTCTCTCTCTCTCTCTCTCTCTCTCTCTCTCTCTCTCTCTCTCTCTCTCTCTCTCTCTCTCTCTCTCTCTCTCTCTCTCTCTCTCTCTTCCACACTCTCTCCCTTCCTTCCTACCTCTCTCCCACTTTTCTCTTCACCCCTCTCCTCTCTTGTCCTTTACTCACCGCCTCATAGTTATCACCTCCTTTCCTCCTCTCCACCGTACCTTCACCCTCCCTATTAACTCCCTCTCTCCACCTCTCCTTGTGTGACGTCATCACCTCAGCTCATCAGATACCCGTCCATCCGGGCCAGTTTTCGGTCCAGGCAGGTTCGGCTGATCCCGGGGCGGCAGGCCGAACTATCCTTGAAAGCGAAGTGACCGGGTTCACCCAGTGGCACCTGCACACCTTCAGACAGGCGCCTGTCATCGGCGTCGGCTCGATGTCTCGTCTCGGCACACCGGGATTAGCTTTCATCCGACCGGTGGCCACGGCTCATCTAACGGAAAACGGCAGACGAAGGCCTGAGGCAGGCGGCGAGGAGCAAAAAAAGGGGAGACAATGGAGCGCAGTCCTGACACAATGTCGCAACCTCAAAGCTGGGATTGGCGAGTGGCTAATAAGGTGGTGAGAGATAGCTGAAACAAGTCAAGCAACTATTTACAAAACATGAGATGAATTCAGATGCTTGACTACCAGCTGACTAATGGACTGCTTGTTCTGCGTATGCTGAACGGTAGCCGTGAGGTATGTACAAGTCGCTGACTAGAAAGTGACAGCGGTGAGGTCCGTCGGGCGAACAGCTAATCAAGTGAGGAAAAGTGGTTAGGAGGCTGTCGCCGGCACAGGCCATTTTGAGTCCTTCGACGGCACAAAGGGGGGGGGGGGTGGAACGACCCCCTCGCGTTTGGCCCCTGATCGAGTTAGAGCTTCGCGGAAAAAACGAGCGTGTTGCCCGTCACGAGAGGAAGCCAATGATACCCAATTTTAAGGTCGTAGGTCATCGGTTGACCTTCCAGGTCAGGTCAATGACCCAAAAATCGGTAATATCGGGACCTGATAGAAAGTCGTAAAGTGTGGCTGCTAAGGTGTTTGCTAAGGGGTTTTCCGGGGTGTTGATCACGAATATCGTGTTAGTTTTGATCACAGATGATGTCGTTAAGCGTTTAGACCAGGTCGGGTCAGGTCAGATCAGGTCAACCGGTAGGGGTCGTGACGGGCATTCGTAGTACCTGTCATCCGCCTCTGACAGCTTCGTAACATGTTACGAAGGCAGCAAAACTACTTCGTAAATGTTCAATTGGTTGCTAAATTCGAATTCAGCTCCAAAAACTAGCCTAGAAACATGTAAAACACGAAAAAGTGAGCCGAGGTCACCAAAGGTCAATGACCTGACCTGACCTTCAGGTGACCTTAACACCCATCCTAATGCATGGGAGCAACATCAACTCACATGTTTGAACGTTTGAAACCACGAAAAACTTGCAAACCCGCGGCTAATGCGAGCCGACATACGCCGAATCGCGATTCCGGCCAAACATGGTCTCGGAAAAGAGGTCACAGGTCAAAGGTCATTTGGGTCAGGGTCATAAAATTTTCAGGGTAGGTGTAAAATTGATCAATGCGAACGTACTGAAAGTTTTGTTGCCCGATCAACCGCTTTTTACGCGAGTTATTCGCGAAAAACCTTAGGGGGGTTGCATCAACATCCCCCCCCCCTGTGCCGGCGAGGGCTAACAGCCACTCCGGACAGCCCCTCTGCCTGTCCTAACAGACCCTCTGCTACCTCCACCAGACCCGCTGCCACTCCCGACAGGCCCGCTGCCGGCGGACAGAACCGATCGATGTCGACAGGGGGCCACGACCCGGCGACTGGCCGCTGTCCGACGTCGGCACCGTCAGAGAGCCGGAGCCACTCGGTCCGACGGACGGCGCGGACCGCTTCACTCGAGCTACCCAGACGCCAGAAATGCGGACCTCGCTGTCCGACAGACCAACAAGCCGGTTCCGAATTTTCAGTGATGTGATGCACAAGGCCACATTTACACGAAAATGACAGTCTAACAATGGGTGAGACCAGCTTGGCGTGAGGCTTCCACAACCACATGCTGTGAAACCACAACTTCGAGCACGTGATTTGTGGGTTCAGAAAGTAAAATGCAGCATCAGTTTTCGTTTAGGACTGATGCTACTGATATGAGGTTAAATATATATATAATCATGGCATATGGAGTAACAGTTAATCATCCTGCGAATCAATTTTTCAGAAATAGCATATAAACCTATAGCTTTTGAGCTGGTTAAAGCAAAGTTATATAACAGATTCCTGCAAGTGAAACATCTTCGAATATGAGCCTATCACACGGTCACACTGACATTCCTTAATTAACCTCTCTGGGATTACTAACTAACCTCTCTGGGATTACTAACAGCAATCATCTAGTGTTCACTAAAACTTGGAGTGGATGTCTCACATGCCAATTAACAGCACCTGCCGTTAGTATGCTAACGGTACAGGGAGGGCGACTGAGAATCAGTGATAACGTATATGTGCTGCCACGCTGTAGACTATGAGTCTTCATCTATAATTGAAATCCGTTCATGGAAGACACAGGCCACCTGAATTGTCAACACTTTTCTATTCGTATCGTACTCGTAGATGCAGACATTTACGGTGCACCCAGACAGAATCGGGCGAAAATCTGGCAACGGCTCTCGGCGCCGCTGCACGGCTAGGTCGCTTTCAAAAGTCCCGTGAGCAATCATGATAGCCTGCGAGATAGCTGGATAAAAATAGACCTGCAACAATGTCGCCTGGACATCGCCGAAAATGCTGAGCGCCTGACTGCTCACGGCTCCGCGGTCACCCTGTCACACCGGTTTGCGTTTTTAACGCGGCTTGGTGGCGGGCCAGCAGGCAGGCTCGGCCGCAAGAAGTGCTCCTCAGTCGTCAGACTGAGCACATACCAACCTCACATATCGGATGGATTCAGAAACAAGTAACTATCAATTAACCAGACAGCCACAATACCGATAAACAAATCGCTGAAGCCTGAAGAAGCTCTGCGAGAAAATTGACCCACGTAATGGTTGCCGGAATGTGCGCGTGGGCGATCACATTCTCAGAAAGGGGAGGCTCCGCGACGACACCATGAAAGAAATCCTCGGAACTTGGACGCCATTTGGCTCCGTGAATAGTACAACTGCGCACCGAAATTCATTCGAGGAGTTGCCTGCATGGCACTGCAGAGACACCAAGCTGCCGCGCCTGAAGCCGCTCATTACCCAGCACCCATGGCACACTGGTGTATATCAGCTCAACGTTGTGGTGAGCGTTTTACACTTGACCTACAGCTCTTCAGCACGTGTTCAGGTCTGAGGCTGGTGAACAGCAGCGGCAGAGGCCGTCGTTTCGGTTTCTGAAGTCGAAACTGGACGTGCCGTGCTCTACAGAAAAGACGTCAATTTCAAGTTCAGGCCGCGTGTTATTAGCTCCGATCTCTCGGTAGAATGATTTGCATGCTATCTGAAGAGCTGGGGACTGTTTCGCCAATTGCTTCCAGGAAGTCGGCGATTTTCACGGCTTCAAACGTTCAGATTATGGTTCAAACGCTCAATGGTGTCAATCGTGCTTTGTTTCGAGTAGTTGGAGCTGGTTTCAAATACATTATTGATTTCTGACCCCATTGTTTCGAGGCGGTAGGGACCTGCTTAATGCATGCTAGGAGACAGTGCAGGACGCCCAACTCGCTGAAGTGAAAGCTGTAGGATTATATTGGTGCAATTAGATACAATATTTTTGCTGTTTTGCAATTTTTTTTCAACTATTACCAATCGGTAGTGGAAGTTAAAGGTGCCAATTTCTTGGGTGAATTACATAAAAAAATATTGGATCTCGTTTATAGGTCACAAGAAATCCCACAGTAACGATCCGATAAGCCCAGCCCGAAACAGGAAAGCTAGACATGTCCAACGCTACAGCAAACCACAAATACACCCCAATCCGCGCACGAAATTGGGTGGCTCCTCCGGTCCCAAGAGTCTCACCAGCGAGTCTCTGAGGTCAATTTGAAAACCGGCCAGCCGGGGCTATTTTTCGCTGTTTGGCGGCCGTCTTTGGACAGCGTGGTCGGTCGGGCACACCTCTGTAACAGGACCAGGTGTCCGGAGTTGGACTCTGTGTCCCGACGACCGGACAGCGGCCGTGCAGCCCAGAATGACGGGTCGTGACCGCAGCGACTGTCACCGACTGTCAGCGCCAACTGTCACCCGGACCAGAGCTGGTCTAGACGGGACGGGACGATGACTGGTGCAGTCATAGAAGCTGTCTAGCTGCAACACTAGTGTCAGAGGGCATGAGTAGCCTTTTGTCACGACGTCAAAGACGAGTGGCCTCAACAAGACTCGGATCCGGCCCGCCACTGACACGAGCCTTTCGTTGGGTGACCTGGCGAGTCCGCCTCCAAAGGGTTCACTCCGCGGGAGGTCAAACATCACTGACAACCGGCGATTGATGCAAACATCAGAGATCGGACATCTCAGCTACGGCAAGGAAGCACTTATGTAAGCAGTGTCGTCGGTCTCAGTCGAGGCTAAGGCGTAAAAAAGAGCGGCAAAAACTTTTACGACAATGGATTAATTGGAATAAAAACGCGTCAGAAAGCAGCATGTCAGACCGCTTTGGAGGTGTTAGAGGAAAAACTCGCTGGACTACCTAGGCATTCGTCTGGAAAAATGCCTACAAATCAGGATCAAACAATTAGTTTAGAAAAACAATTAAATTGAGGTAAATATAAAAAGAGTCGGCTTGCACTCAAATAAGGAACAAGGTATTCCGGATGGTTGTCTTTAAGTGTTCGAAATTGATGAATCGCAACAAGATAGGTACATCAAAATGATCTTCATCACGTGATGCAACGGCAGCCCTGGCTAGGCTATATATTGAAAAATGCCTTTACTTTAGGGTTGATTTGTATCATGTTCGCCGCAGTGATCATATTAAAACATAGGAATTGTTCCCAGTTTTCCTCTCACGGAATCCCTTGATAATTGATTTTATCGTGAGATATAGCCTGCAGCACAAAGCTAAATGGCAGCATCACATCGGAATCGTGACGTTAGCCTATTTTCGCACTCGTTGTCAAATCCAATTAGGGTGATTTGGGCGGAGCGGGCGGCGCGAAATCGACCATCAGGTTAGCCGCAAACGTGCCACCGCAGTTAACGGGTCGTGAGCTCCGGGCACTGACAGCTCGCGGACAGTGAACAGTGGACCACCCCCCCCCCCCCCACTCCCAATGGGTCGAGCCGTGACCCGTTTAGGGGGTGACGGCTGCCGTACATCCGCCCTTTACAGTGATACCATGATAAGGGTCACAACGTTTCATCGACAGGTGCTTGCACAGTGAAGGAATCCTATGGATGAAACGGTGGCTAGGAGGGTTGGCTAAAGACGAAAGGTTTAGGGACCGGGTCAATTAGAAATATTTTGTCTCTCATTCCAAAAGAAGGGTACCATTTCAAGCTGGTCTAATACACCTGACGTGAGCGCCGAGTGGTTACCGCCTCCAGGTATACCAATCCCCCGTGACCGTGCAGAGAACGACCCCAGCTACCAATCTTCCCGGCCTCGCGGGGAGCATTACACAAAGTTAAACTGCATCTGAGCCGTCTCAGCAATTTATGCCCGGACACGAGCGAATATTTTAACAAACGGCGTCCCGGGCAATGCCGGGTGTCTGGAGGGCGAGACGCTGGTCAGCGGGGGGCGCTAACCACACCCAGAGGGTCCAGCTCATCTCCGAAATGGCCGGCCGAGGCAGCCACCATCCATCGGCTGAGGGCCTGCAGGGTGGGACTGGCCGAGGGGCAGTGGCAGGGGCAGCCACCATCCATCGGCGGTATGTCTGCAGGGTGGGACTGGCCGCGGCCGCCTACCGATTACTACTGACACAGATGGAGCTGATCCTGCACACAACAGAGCCGGCTCTCCCTCTCAGAGTCCCGGCCCGGGCGTCCGGAGGCTCATCGGCACACAACAAGGCATATTTGCCCGCCACGTGTCTAAATAGAGCGCCACAGAACAAAACTGCAGTCTCTTTCGGAATGACTGAAGTGCTGGCAAAAAGGATATTCATCAGACACATTTCATTTTCTATCCAATGCGTTAAAAATGTGCTTTCGTAAGATGTCGAGAAGAATAACAATTTCATTTTTACTCATTCCCCATACCAGTTTCTTTTTTCAAATTCTTAGATGAGCCACACTGTGTTTATATCATACATATATGTTTCATCACCGCCTTCCATGCATCAGCAAATGCAGCACCACTTATTCTATAGCTAACTACGGTGAATTTTTGATGAGAAAATGCAGGTGATTTGGGAAAGAGTACTTCGAAAAAAAGTGATAAGGATTACTGAGTTTCAATGAAAAGTAAGATAGCTGGCTCAACACTCACCCATAGGACGGTTTCAGCAAGTACTGCAGCTGGTACTGTGACTTGATGGCGTTGTACTGCAGCTTCCACTTGCAGGTGATGTTGTTCCAGTTGTTGACGATGCAGCTGAAGTTCTTCACATCGAGCGGAGGATCTGGTGGGCAGACAGAAGTGTCAGACGGATGCAGACATCACAGTGTCAAATAGCCCCAAACCTCCCCACGGCGTGGTCTGCGGAGTCGGTGGCATGCAGCGGATTATACCGGTACATGATGGAAGGATATGCCATGGCCAAGGTGTTTTGGCGGACCATGCATGACGCAAGCACCGTGCAGACTGAACGGCATGTCAGCACAGACATATCGTGTCAACACCAGAGACCAGTGGGAAAACAAATCAAATCAATCGAGCATCCCAGAGATGTGACGCTAGACCATGTAATTCGTCCAACGTGCTGTAAGTCCTCTTGCAACAAGACATGATTCGGTGGCACAACGAGGATCAAGAAAACTCCTCTCACAGCCTGAGCCACTGTCAGAGAAACATCTCACAATTTTTCGCTCATTCCTCCCAAACATCTCTCCATTTCGGACGTGACACAATTTCATCACGGCGGCGACTTTCCAAACCGGTTTTCCGACGGCGGCCCGTCCGGCCCGTCGGGTCCGGCAGTAGCGGCGGTGGCGGCGGCGGCGGCAGAGTGACCTTGGCATGGCGACACCAGTGGGGTACTGCGCGGGGCAGCGGTCCCGCCGGCCGGTCTACACAGGGAACTCTATCTGACACTGCTCGCGAGAACAAAACCAATGGTACGGCTGTCCGCTGCATTGTTGTAAAGGACTTAGCCGGCTCAGTCATTGAGCATGTAGAATGCCGACCTGAGGGATTTTGACCTAGGCTTACAGTTAACTCTTTTACGTTTAAATCCATAATTGACTCAACAAGATCATATTTTCGGTAGTAGTTAGCTTCTGCTAAAGCTTGTAAGCATAAGCCCATTCGTTTTGTTGAGGTCATTCGCTCGGCGAACCTGCGCTGAACGATGAGGGATTTTTAAGACGTCAATTTTTACTTGCCACACTATTGCAATAAATTATTTTAGGCATGTTTCAAATCTTTAAATATTGCCGTGATCAGTCCCGAAATAAAAGTTCCGAACATGGTTCGGTTATATAACGCGTTGCTTCACCATGACAGCTGGCACTTCTGGATAAGCCCGCAAAAATTAGCAAACTTTTGAACTTCACCATAGACCTCTGTACACCACCGTGTACAGAGGTCTATGACTTCTCAAATGATTTACACGAATCACGTGCGTCTCACTCCATACAGTGGAGCTCTGCCGCTTGGTTCAAAGGTCGCATGTGTAATGACTTCCCTGTCCCGTCTGCCCGATAAGATTTCTGCGTCTGATAGCTATGGACCGCCCACTCCGATTGGGAACAGGTGCATTTAAGATAGCAGTTAAATCACGGAGCTGTGATTTGTGCGATAAATAGACGCTGACGAACGTTCACGACTTCACGAAGCTCCGAACATTATTGACAGTCCTTGGTGACGTTATGCCAAATACCGGCGAAATCTATTCAGTCATAACATATTCGCCACCTGTGTACCGTTTCGTTAGACACGATGCAAGGCCAGATACAGACCTGAAGCGAACTATTGTTAGTCGGGTCAGGGGAGGACAATGGGCGAGAGAACATTTGTCATGAATTCCAAACTGGCTGTCGAGCAAGTCTGGCACAACTCTTACTTCCTTACCAGGCGACAAAGCCAGCGACTAACAAACATTTTAACGTTCATTCCGTTACTCATTGCAGACATAAAATTTCAGGAATACGGCTCATGCATTTCTTGGCAAGCGTACTGCATTTTACTGCAAGAGCAACGAATTTCCCACAAAAAGGACATAATTGCCACGCAGCTATACCAACTCAGAACATGGAATCATGTCTCGAGTGGATGCAAGTTATATAACGCCATGCAAACGCCACCAATCCGTTTTGATACCATTATTGTTTCCCAATCCTGAGGCGGAACCATAAACTAGAAGGTAAGGTATTCAGGTATTCGCCCGCCTGGTTCAGAGATATCATCCTATACTCTGCTGCCATGCGAGTGAATACGTCCCCAGCAGCCTTATTGTGGCGGCTTCCCTTCACCATCACATACTGACATCCACCGTCGTCACATCATATACCCATCAATCGGCGTCATTTGGAGCTTAGAATGTCATACTGCCCACACTCTGCATTACAACATCGTCATCACATCCATCACATCACATCTATCAATCTGTGTCAGTGGAGCTATGTACTGTCACACCCACAAGTAACTCCGTTTAACGGTGACACTCACATCCGACATTGACAGTGACACAGCCGACATTGAAAATGACACTCACATCCGACATTGACAGTGACACAGCCGACATTGAAAGTGACACTCACATCCGACATTGACGGAGCTGGAGCAGAGTGTGATGTCCCTCCTGCCGACGGGGCTGTCCGGACCGCTCCTCAGACGGCACGAGTAGGTGTAATGGACGGCAGTCTCCAGACGGTCCTCAATCACCAGAGTCGTCGAGTTGTACCTCTGTCGACAGAGAAAATTCCGGAATGAGAGTTATATAACGTTAGCGGAGTTAGTGTCGGGAATACGTGAAGGCTGGCATGGCAATGGACATTCCCGGTTACATAAACAACTGTATTATAGCCAAATTACTATGCCTAATTATACATAAACTCGGTACTTGTGCAATGGAAACAGAGACACATACAACATGTCATTGGTTTAGATTTTAAAGTTGCCAGATGAGATAAATTGGTATAGTTATAGTTGGGTTTGTCTAAGGGCTGGCTGAAAAGCTCCAGAGCTAGATGACACCATAAATGACCTTATCATCCCCGCTATCGCCACCCCTGCCACAGACCTTGGCCTGGGAGTCGGGCACGACCACGCTGAAGGCCTGTTTGGCCTCGCCCGTGCCGCCGGTGAAATCCCTGGTGAAGTAGAGATCCTCGGCAGTCCGGCCCTCCGTCCGAGGGTGGCTGGGGTCCACGTAACACGCCACCCGAAACTTTTGGTTCGGCTCGGTGTTCACTTCTATCGGAGCTGTCTCTGTGGAAACGGAACGAATAAGACAGTCAAACGCGAGGTACGATAGCAAACTAATGGTCCTGACTCCTGAGTACTCGTAGATCATACAGTTCTAGATCAGCGGTGTGAAGCTTAGATCAGGCAGACCAATGACAGCACGATTAGAGACGCCTTATCGTCCTCTGCCACAGTGGGTTGGATGGCCGCAGTTGCAGTGTCGTTGGTCGTGTTATTGGTTTTTGCATTAGGTCAGAGCGAACTGAAGGCTGTGACTGAGGCGATCCATATCCGGTGTGTATGAGAGCGCGTATAGTGTTCGATATCGTATTGCAGTCTTCCTCGTTGATTGTGCTGCTTTGGCCAATGGCCATGACCTGCCGCAAGAAAATCTGCTTATCGCGAGCTCATATTTTCCTTTGTCAAAAAGCGTGTGAACTTATCTTAAGAGTTTCATGACGAAGAGCCTTGGAGAGGTCACACGCGCGTTTAGGTGCGGTGGTGATAAGATGGATTAAAAATGAAAAGATTTCACAGTTCACATGGCGGCTATGCAGAGCACAAAGTTTCTGAGCACGATGTCGCGGCGCTGAGTTGTCTGGCGACCCGTTTTGTACCTTTTATTATGAGCTGGAAACTCAGCTGTCAGCAGACTACGGTTCTGATACGCCGAAATATAGTGATAGTTCAGATAGCTGCCGAGGTTTTACCCGTTGGCAGCGTTCGGAGAATTGCTCGGACTTGTATGAGCGATTCACCGGAGTTCCAGGAGCGAGTCTAATCAATGGCATTAGTGTCGACCGCCGCTGATGCTTGGACAGCTATTCCACTCGCAGGCAGGAGACTGAGTTCATTCATGCAATAGCAAAGGTAAACTTAAATTGAAATAGCTGAACTTTAATCCTTAGCTTCAAAATTTTCTATAAAAAACATTAATATAGTGCATCAATATTAACCAAACATTCGTCTAAATATTCCAATTTGTAGCGTATCTCCTCAGCACACTTGCAGTGCTGATCTCACCAAGTGGCATCCAGAGGGTTTGCACGCTCACATTAAAACGGGCGTGCCCCGGCCCGGTGAGCTCATGGACAGACCGCTTCCCGTAACGACACGTGCAGGCCCACGCGCTAAGTGGGGATCACGCCAACTTCAGTCAAAATATGTCGGCGCCCGTAAAAATAGTCGGCAAGGAATACAATGGGGCCCTGATTGTGCGATATCTGTAGTGGGTTTCCGCGACACCGGTCCACCAAAGGAAACACACTCGAGTCACGCTGGTCGCTCGAGCGCTGGCCGGTTGGCCTGCTCGCAGTCTGCAAATTGCAGACTGTCACATGACTTGAGACTGGGGCTGGCCGAGTGGTCACGTGACGTCGCCGCCACCTGGTTTGATGATCACGTGGACCAGCACTCCAGATGGCCAGGTGATCACGTGATTTTTGTGTCTGTGTCGTGTATGTGCTGACTGGAAAAATGCACGATTCTTTCGCTAACCACTCCCTCTTCCTTGTTCACTGTTCATCAGGCGCTCATGTTGGGCCGTGTGAGGTCAAAGTATAAGGATGACTTTATATCATTGCTGGATCATGTCCTGAAGATGTTCTGAGCACTACAGTTAGGATTATAATAAGTCACAGCGCTAAAAACGTTTGACAATAAAGCTTGATGAACGTCCAGGTCTTCGAGGGCATTGATATTTTTTAGATTTTCATCAAATTTCTAAACCTGTTTCGGTGGAAAAGATGATCGAGCCAAAAATTCCAGCAACCTTCTCACTTACAGACACAATCCCCGTGTCTCCACAGCAAGGTGTGGCCGTCCCGCACCAACACGTTACACAGGAGGTTGCTCCTGACCACAGCCATCTGTCCTTGATTCGCGGACCGATCTCCCGCCAGGTCCGCTAAGCCGACACCGGTGACGCGGCATCAGTCTTCATTAATCGACCAGATAACCGGCTGAATTTGCCGGCTACGCTGCCAGACATGGCGCCGTGCGGAGTTTCCGGATTAGCGCGATGGCGACTGCCGATAAAACGTGTATGATTAGCTGAGATTACTGTGTACCGCTGCACTGCTGCCCATGAAAGCCGCTTACTAACAACGTGCTGACTGCTTAAATTCTCGTCGGATAAATCGGCGACAGCTTCCAAAGGAAAAATGAATTACAGTGGATAAATATAGCCTTGAAAATAAGATCGGTTGGGTCTGAGCCTGTCAAAAAAGTAAATTTGCACATGTTATTTGCCAATGAATGTTACTGGATGCACTAAAATATAAAATATATCATTTTAAATCGCATGAACAAGATACTTTCATTCCTGCCCAATCACGTCAGCGTCTATGCATGACCGGTAATTTTGCAATATAAGTGAATGCATGATACTGGCCTCTTTCTTTCGCCAAAAAAGCACACCTTTTCATTTCTGTAAGCACGCGCTAGGCAATAACTTCATCACGTCCATTTTCAGCCAAAACCAAACAGCACAATAACTGTTGTAATTCGGTTTTCACCGTCCTTCCCTTAGCATCTAAACAACACGGTTCACACAGTGACCCATATACCCAGACAGGGTGAGGGGGAGGGGAGGGACACCCGACCACCCGCCAGATCCGCCGTCATCCGAAAATTGGCCGCCATCACCGCGGCGCGGTGCACCACTCTCCGATAAGACATGCGAGCGTTTGCACACATGGGTGAACGCAGCGGTCCGCGGGCCGCCCAAAGGGACAGTCTGCAGGCCGCCACAGAGTGGGCGCTTCGGTGCAACAGGTTCCGCGAAACCCCGGATCCGATCTCTGATGAATGAAGTGCCCTCAGAGTTGCCTTCAGTTTCAGTTTCAGTTTATCGTTTTGTTTGAGTTCAAAGGAGCATCGTATCATCCGATAGCGGGCAACACTAACGTAAACTGAAATTATATGAGTGAAGCGTTTCATATTTAGAACATTTCAATACTGAATATAGCAAAAACTCATCGACGGCCTTGAAGTTAAACCAGTTTTGCTAAGACATCCAACGCGCACGACAATTATGCCGTTCTCCCAGAATCTCACAAACTGCGCACTTCTCTGTTGTATCGGACAGACACACAACCGCCATGGCCGCCTCCCCAGTCCCCACATAACACTGTGCGGACCGCAGTAGCTCCCCCTCCCTGAGAACTATCCACCCTTTACGACCCGGCCCGGTCCCTTACGGCCAATCAAGCGCCTGCAACTGACCATCATCGTCAGCAGCGGCCGGCGGACGACAAAATGGCTGCCCGCCTGCAGCCGGGGGGCACCTCCTGACGCCTCGACCAGTGAGTGCACAGGTGTGGCTGCACTGCGGGTCGGGTGGGCGGGCCGCCAGGAGCCCCGCGGCGCCTCCCGCGCACACGTGCACAGCGCAGCGCCACGTGCGACACGTGGTGGCCCACCGACACGGCACCGCGGCCGCCACGAGCTCAGCGGACTGCCCAGCAGCGCTAACGTCTCATGTTCACAGACCCGACAGAAGCGAAACAGGAAACCGGTGCGTGCGGCCATTTTGTGGGGCGGCGGCGGAGGCGTGGTGACCTGACGGTAACCGACATGTGAACAGTGTCGCCGACTGCGAAAGGTCGCTGTCGCCGCTACCATCGCCATCGCCACCGCCACCGTTATCGCTCCATCACCACCGCTCCATCGCTCCACTTCCGTCCTCGCTTCACTCCCCCGCCAGTGGTCACGGATGAATGACTGATTGACTAAAGAGCGGCACACAAAGTGGCTCGAAAGCTGCTCAGGAGATTGACATCACACGGATGTCTTAGTAGCTCTCCCATGGCCCAGATAAAGCTCACACAGACATCAGTGGCTCATCGACAGAAACAAAAGTAAAACAGAACAAATGATAAAAATAAAAACATACACTAATGTAGTCAACGTATTCTGTGGTCATCTAGAAAATAAAACTGAGGCCAGTTTTACCAACAGAAAAATAGCAGCCCGGCGCAATTTTTCTGTCAAAAACCAGCCGACGAGTTTCACCAACCAGGCGAAAAAACATCCGCCGGCGTGAAAAAGTATCAGCCAGAAAAATAGCCAACGAGTTTCACCAACGGCAAATGCGGCATTAATGGAGTGTTTATCTGCGCCATTATATGTAGAAAAACAGCCCAAAAAATAGACAGGCGACCCCGTCTATTTTTTTGATGTCGTGTTGGAATAATTGGCCTCATTTGTTGCGAACTATCGTGATTTGCGCTTCTCAGTTGATATAATAATTTAGTATCATTCATAGCCAATTTGTAAAGCATCTGGGCTT
Organism: Amphibalanus amphitrite; assembly: GCF_019059575.1. NCBI lineage: Eukaryota > Metazoa > Arthropoda > Thecostraca > Balanomorpha > Balanidae > Amphibalanus > Amphibalanus amphitrite. The sequence continues at coordinate 959,705 of NW_024881610.1, read as the reverse complement.
CAAGATTAGAAGAGGAATACTGATGATATTGCGTAAAGAAAGAGCCTTTGTCACCAGGCAGGACCAAAAGAAACCAACAAGACGGGTGTTTGGTGTTGCGGTGTTAGTTTTTTCCTTTAATATTATCTTTTTGCTACAAGCACCCAACAGCAAGATGATAGAGCATTAACTAGTGGTCAGCTTACAAGTTCATTGCTCGGACGGAAGTGGAAAATAATGATGGAAGGTCATTTTCGAAAATTGAAGGTGCTTGAAGAAATGCTGGAAGGAGAGGCAGAGAGGGTAGGCTCATTGGACTCAAGATTTTAAATAAATATGTCACTGTTTTCACATATTCAGCTACATTTGACATGGCAAGGCGCCAGCTACTGATACCACTACTACTTTTGGGTGGAACTTGCTTGAGCTGTGCGGAATAGGGAAGGTGCATTGACATTGCTAACACCGAATTGGCAAGATTTTCAAGATAAATGACAATAAATTTTTAAAAAGAAATTGAAAATCATGAAAGAAATGTATAAAGGCTTGTTTTTGAAGCAAAACGTGCAAAGTTTGTATGGTTGCGAACCCGAACAAACTTGCTGTCATAAGATTGTGCCACTGAACTCAGCAAGTCATGCTGCCAATATTGAAGGGAAAGAAAATAATAGTAATGTTGTAAAGTGTAAATGAATCCATAACTGTTGTGTGTGCACTGTGCTGATATTGAATGCATGTGTTTCTTGCATGCTTGAGTCATGCAGGGATCATGTTAAAACTGGCTGTAAGTATTGTGAGTTAGTTTTGGAAAATTGTGGAGGCACCAGGCAAATTGCGGCCAAAATGTTATTTGTTCACCTCAGCGCTGAACTTTCTGCACACAGAGTTTTCAGATCATGCGCCGAAATGTTCATGCAGCAGCCCGTCCGTTACACTGGTCATGTTGACAGTGACAAGGATTTTTTCCCAGTCTCATGTTGAAATACAATAATAATTCACTTAGCTTGATTTAGCTTATGTTTTTCATGCCAGTTCCTAGAATAAAGCAACAAATATTTTCTGTCATGTGAGAAATATAATGACAATATGCACAATTGCAGGCTGTGGCATGTTGTGAGGTCTTTCCTTGTTTATTGCTGAGGTTTTTCCAGTCTCTGCTGCAAAAACGGTGGTGAATCCACCGTCGTCCGACGGTTTCGATGACGCTAATCATCGGCGAGTGTTGCTGTGATGGCCGACTGAGCGCACAGCGGCAGCCGCCGTCGCCAATAACGACAGTGAGGACACCTCCGAGTCGGACGGAGACGCCGCCGCTGACGATTTCACCGTGCTGGACGAGGTGGAGCGCTCGAGCCGACAGGCCGTGCACCGCGTGCGCTGCCCGACTGGCTGGCGCACCCGCAGCCGATTGGCGACCGGCGGCCGGCGCCGGCCAATCTGCCGGCGCTCTGCCCCGAGCTGCGCGCCCGGCTGGCCGCCGAGGGCATCGAACAGGTGTTCCTGGTGCAGGTGACCGACCGTGCTGCCCGAGCTGCTGGCGGCCACAGAGTCGCCGCTGCCACCGGCCGACCTCTGCGTCTCGGCGCCGGCCGGCCGCGGTACGACGCTGGCGTTTGTGCTGCCGGTAGTGCAGGCGCGGCGCCGGCCGCCGAGTGCGCGCGCTAGCTGTGCTACCCACACAGGCGCTGCCCACTCAGGTGCCCGCCGTGTTCCGCCAGTACGACGCCGACACGCCGCTCTGCGTCCGGCTGCTTGGTGGAGACACAGTGGCACGAGGGGGCGCCAACTGGTGGCGGTGGGGCCGCGCGGCCCGGTCTCCCTGGCTGATCGTGGTGAGCACTCCCGGCTGGCTGATGGATCACATAACCAGCGCCGAGGGCTTCTCGCTAGCGCACCTGCGCTACCTGGTGATCGACGAAGCCGACCGGGTGATCGAGATGGCCGAGACGGGGTGGCTGAAAGCGGTGGAGCGGGTGGCGGCGGCCACGGCCCGCCGCCCTGCATCGCCGGCCGGCTGACGGCCGCCGCCGTCTGCGCGCCTCACCTGCCGCTGCAGAAGCTGCCGTTCTTGGCCACCCTGTCACAGAACCCGGAGGCCGGAGAAGCTGGAGCGAATGTCGCTGTTCCAGCCGCGACTGCTGGCGGCTGGCACGGCGGCCGCCGCCGTCGCACTGCCCGGTTAGTTCGTCGGCAGGTTCACCACGCCGGCCGAGCTGAGCGAGTCGTTCAACGTGGTGGCGCCGCAGCCGCTGAAGCCGCTGGTGATGCCCCATTTGCTCCGACAGCCCGACTGGCGACGCTCGCTCGTGTTGGTCAACTGGAACGAGGTGGCGCACCAGCTGGGGCTACCGCTGTCTGTGCTGGGCGCGCGCGTGACTGAGTTCTGTGGGTTAGTGCCGGCGTGCCGGCGGCGGCGCGCGCTAGGTGAGATGGCCGCGCTGGTGTGCTCGAGGCTATAGCGCGCGGTATTGACGTGGACGCCGTGGACGCGGTCGTGTCGTACGACATCCCGGCGCTGTTGAAGACGTACACTGCGTGCGTCGGACGGCGCGCATCTGCCGGGCCGGCCAGGCGGTCAAGCTAATGTTGGAGCGGCAGCGCAGCCATTTCCAGCGGCTGATGGTGCAGGCGGGCAAGGCGGGCGGCTTGGTGCGGGAGACGCTGGCGCTGCTGGACGAGCTACGAGCTGCGCCAGTACGAGGCGACCTACGTCAGTGGATTTCCACACTAGCTTCTAGTGGATCGCTGTTGTTTTTTATGCCAATTGCTCATGATTTATTTACATTTTAGAAATATTGCAATGAATAGGTGTATGCCTTGTCATCAGCCTAGAAAAGTTAAAGTAAGTAAAGCGTTTTAGTTGCATAATGTATATTTGTTCATGAACACGGATTTAACATGTCCTAACTCCCAAATATTTCGATATTAGACCAGAGTTACAAACCAATCGAAAGGCTTAGACGATCATTTGGGGCGTAGCCAGACGGCTCGGCTGGGTGTGAAAGCCGGCGACCAAGGTGGTCACCACCCGATCATAATGCAGAGCGGTCTCCGTCGGACGATTGTGTCCGCGCGCTACGAATGATCTCGGCACACGCGGAGGAGTTCGGCAGGACTCTCCACTGAGCGGTACTGGGCGCAGTCGAACGACGGTCGACGACGCTAGCGCAGGTATTGTTAATTTGTTACGACTTACGAGCTGGACCAGTGTAGCGGGCCCGGAGCGAATATTCTTTGCTGTGTGGCGTTCCTTCTTCCCGACCGGGCCCGGCAAACGGAGCCTGCATATCGGCTAAAACCACCTAGCCGGGCAGTCTGACATCCACCTCGCCGAAGCGGAGCGAGCGACCACCCTCAGCCCTGCAATGACCGCGGTGCAGCAGTTAATCTGGGTAGGTATTTTCCTAAGGTAAGACACTCGCCTTGGCACAATGCTTTATATAGGCCTTGGCGAGTTCGTTAGCCCTCTTACTCCCGCTAGAAGGTGCTAATGCAGTGCACGCGAAGCCGCCTCGTAGCACCGCAGTTCAATCGCTCGGCTGCGGAACTGTCCGTCGTCCGTCCAGCTTCAGGTGGCGTCTCTGGGAGCAATGTTGACCGCTTCTTTGCCGCTCTTTTGAAAGCTAGGAAAGAGGTGCGGCTCCCGGATCTGTCGGGAGCGGGACTCATAGGCGGCGGAACGGGTAGGGCACCGGGGCACCGTGCCCCCCTTTGATCTTGACATTTTAATATAAGCCCTATGGGCGTTGCATGGAAAGAATGGGACCAAAAGTCGGCAGTGCCCCCTTAATTAAAGGTGTTCCGCTGCCACTGGAGTGGTCCCATCTAGTCCCCACCTCATAGGTGGAGGTCCACACATTGCGTTCTCGGTCTACACGATGATTTTCTACAAGGTGCGACTAAAAACAGACAAAAAGGTACATAACAAGTTGAAGGTATTGTAAAAATTAATATAATAGGCTGACAGGGAAAAAGATCCATCTTAAATTTGCCTTAAATGCAAGCTTCCTTACGTCACCTTTATGAATGACGTGCCTACGTTTACAATTTGGTAGTTTTATATTGTATTGGCTTTTGCTGGGCACCAGAATGTTAATATAGATATGAAAGTTTATAATGCTCTACTTTGTTGTTATTACTCTTGAAAATAATGTAATAATTTACGATTATAATATTTCGAAATGTATGTAGCATTTTCATTAGAAATCACGCTTCAATTTGATTGAAAACATGCTTTAAATGATTTATTAACCTCCTTGACATATCGTAATTTGATATCGTAACAGAATATCAGCTGACTACCGGCGACAAATAATTTCCGTCCGAAGTCGGCTGGAATTTTTTGTTGGTGAAACTCGTGGCTGTGTGGCGTCTATTTTTTCGGCTGGATATTTTATTTCGGCGGCCGGCTGGTATTTTTTGGTAAAACTTGCCTCTGAACTATATATGTATGTATAAAGCGTAAAAACGGATTGACGTTATTTAAAAAAAGGACCAGTCTTATAATGTCGGTAAAAACACTATGTAGAGCGTCTTTGGAAAATCCCAATATTCGAGTTCCCGTTCAACTAAGGGCGGTTATTACTCCACAGGCCGAGCCTGTCTTTCAGGAACACACACACACACATGACACACACACACAAACACTCCACACAAGTGGCAAGAGAATATAGGGCATCATCACGTCACTCAAATCGGCGCCTACGCACTTCCACATCAGCGTATACTGAACGCAGCTGTGTAGCCAGCAGTCCGGGGAACTAAGGACGAATGTGTTTTATTGATTTACTGATTAGTATTGTACTTATATCTCTGTCCCCGATCAGACCACATCGTGAAGACCAAGAGGACGCCTTGACGGGTGCCCTGATAGGAGGACGCTCTATGGTGGATCCTAGGAACATTTCTGTTCCATTTCATTCATTTTATCACAGCATTATCGATGCATTACGTAAGCAAGTTAATTTCGGTGCCTCAGATCACTGCCTGAAAACCCTGTATTTTTCTGGCTTGGCATATGCATTCACGGAACGTTCTAAAAAGCGCCAAAGCTGGTGACAACTGGTCGCACATGTGGATGTGTGTGCCCTGGCACATGAGACGGACCGTGGAGCCCCGATACAGGTGTGTGGCCGCCTTAATTGAGGTCGATGGATCGGGGATAATAACGCCTCGCCGCGCCGGCTCAGTGGCGAAAGCCACTGTTGGCTTTACGACAGGCCAAGAAGGATGGATATACAAATGGACAATCGGCAGGCACTGGACAGACGTACTGAGAAGCGGACGACCACGAGCGGCCGGCCAAAGCGGCCATACACAAACTGACCGACAGACAGACAGACAGACAGACAGACAGACAGACAGACAGACAGACAGACAGACAGACAGACAGGCAGGCAGGCAGGCAGGCAGGCAGACAAACAAGCAAATCCTATGACCACCAAACCACTGAAGATTGCGCGAACTGTCGTTTTACGATCCCTTACTAATCCCTGTCGGCTACACACCCATACAAGATAACCAATCGAAGAGCTGCATCTCTGCCGAGCTCAATGTCAGTGGTATTTCGCTGTCCGGATGTTTATCAAAGTCCAGCAGAGCGCCAGCTAACGGTCCCTGAGAGGGCTGCTAGTGCGTCATGTGCAGCCAAAGCTGGCTTTCATCAGAGTAAGAAGTCGCGGAGACAGAAAATGTGTCACCGTCAGAAGAGTAAGATCGCAAACATAACGGTCAGACATTTAGAGCATGAAGATCTTTTTCAAAGTTCCTGCTGCGTAAACTTTTGCAACGCTTTTCATTGCATTTCTATGCATCTTATCATCCCTCGACCCTCACTTACATATAGGTAGTTTGAATTATTGCAGTAGAGAAACTGCAGCTTACATTTATGTATTGATTATGCAATGATTTATAATGACTTATAAGTCATAGGTAGATGCCCAGTAAACTATGTGTCACGAAGCCGTGGACGCGGCCATTTTGAGACGGCCACGGCCGATGGCGTACAGTATGTCTAAAAAGAATGTACCGTCGCCACTACGTGGCGCTGGTGTCGCGAGCCGGTAGTTGGCTGAATCCGCACCAGACCACACATTCCCAAGCGCTATAGGTGACAGCTGCGCAGCGGCCGGTAGTAGCGTAAGCCCGAACCTTCGTGACACGACCCCGGGGGGGGGGGGAGAGGGAGGGGAGCGGGCGGGGCAGCGGGTGTAGGGAGGGGTGCTCCAGCAAGCTGGCAGTTGTCGCGGCCAAAGGTCAAGGGGTCACACACCAAGCGAACGGACGCTGATGTGGGTTCGTGGGGATCATGAACTTGTGTGTGGTAGGTGCGTCTTGCGATGCACGTGTGATGCGCCAGGTCTAAGCCAAAGGATTCAGGGGAGAGCTGAAGAAAAACACCTGGTCAACTACGGCGAATAATGGTGCTGAAAAAATGGAAAGTATGGGTCAATGCAAGCCTTCATGACTATAAGCAACTTTTCTGAGGACGCAAAGGCCAGCATTGAATAACGATATCCGGATCGAAATTAGCAATGATTTATAATTACATGCCGAACTAATAGCGCTGCAAAACCCTCCTAGTAAATTGTCAAGTCGGATTATACCCACTTGAATTAAACTATCCTAAATAAAATTGTTAATTAACTTTCTAACACTGACGTTCTTTATCATACGATAAGTATGGGGTTAACCAAGATTCAGCATCTTCTGCGTTCAAACAATCACCTGTAAGGCTAGAACATTAATGGCCAGGTAAAAACATGGTCGGGATTTGATTAACCGGATTATAAGTCGATTTTTTTAAAGTCGGGATTTGATAAGTCGGATTTTTTTACGCCAACCGCATTTTTAAGTCAAGTCAGGTCACTGATCTATGACGTCATAAATGAGCAGTCCTAAAATGAACTGTGTGAAACTGTCCTAAACTGTCCTAAAATGAACATTTTAGGACTGTGTGCACAGTCCTAAAATGTTCCAATTTCGCAACACCCTCAGTGCAGAGCTTTCATAGGGAGATGAAACTTACAGGATCTTATGGTGTGATCGAGAGGTCTCACAACTTGTATAAATGTATATCTCGGATTTTCTGAAGGGTCGCCGGAGATCAGGTCGGTCTCTCACCATTCAGGGGAGGGGGAATATGGAAATTGCTAGTTTGGTCCGGAAATGATATACAACTATCTCAAATTCTCAAGCACACGGAATCGTGATTTCATGCGCTCCCTGCAAGGTCTGATGCTTCAATTTTGCTTTGTTGATCTTGCGTGACGTCATTTATCACGTAACTAAGGCTATCAGTTTTTCGTCAATAACTCCCGATCAACTAAAGCTACCGAGTCGATAAAGAATGGACATGAAAAGACCTGCCGAATCGATTGATATGCAATATGACCTCCTTTGACCAGCTTCGTGACCTGACAGGCTGTGACCTGACCTTGACCCGAGGTTAACACCTTAACTCTCGCCCGTATTGGTGTTTTTCCAGCCGCAAACGTATAAGGGGGGGGGGTCCGTTGGTCCCCCCTTGCCGTTTCGCCCCTGATCGAGCTAGAGCTTCGCGGAAAAAAACGAGCGTGTTGGCCGTGACGAGAGGAAGTCGATGATAACCAATTTTAAGGTCCTAGGACATCGGTTGACTTTCCAGGTCAGGTCAATGACCCAAAAGTCGGGAAAATCGGGACCTGTTAGAAAGTCGTAAAGCGTGGCTGCTATGGGGTTTTCGGGGTGCTGATCACGAATATCATGTTAGTTTTGATCACAATTCACAGATGATGTCTTCATGCATTTAGGCCAGGTCGGGTCAGGTCAGGTCAGGTCAGGTCAACCAGTAAGGGTAATAGTAGGTGGCAACCGCCTCTGACAGTTTCGCAACATGTTACGAGGGCACCAAAACTACTTCGTAAATGTTCATATGGCTGCTAAATTCGAATTCAGCTCCTAAAACTGGCCTAGAAACATGTAAAACTCGAAAAAGTGAACCGAGGTCATCAAAGGTCAATGACCTGACCTGGCTTTCCGGTGACCTTGACACCCACCCTAATGCATGGAAGCAACATCATATCCCATGTTTGAACGCTTAAAACCACGAAAAGACTGCAAACGCGCCGCTAATGCGAGCCGACATACGCCGAATCGCGATTCCGGCCAAACATGGTCTCGAAAAGTAGGTCGTAGGTCAAAGGTCATTAAGGTCAAGGTCATGACAATTTCAGGGTGGGTGTAAAATTGATTAACGCGAGGGTACTGAACGTTTCGTCACGATCGGTCGCTTTTTACGCGAGTTATTCGCGAAAAACCGAGGGAGGGGGTCCGTTCGACCCCCTCCCTCTATACGGGCGAGGGTTAAGTTGATCTCACCCAAAGAAAAAGTATACCATTCGACACGCCTGAGCTAGACAAACACGATGCTGCTAAAATCGCGGATCTGCGATCATTTTTAACGAAGTTATTTACCAAAAACCGAACCTGTGCCTTGGGCCACTTGACCTGACTTCCGAAGTCATTGGCTGACCCTGGTCCTTAAATCGGAGACCAATCGCTGCATTTCGTAACGACGCACACGATCGTTTCTTTCGTGAGGCTCTAGCTCAATTAGGGGCGAATCGGCGAAGGGGGTTGTTTCCTCACTTCCAACCCCCAACGCCCCCTCGGTATTCAGAAAACCTGAAGGTCCGGTGAGGGTTAAAACGTTTCTCCTGAACGAGGAAGAAATGTAAAAGTCAAAGCTCTATAGACGTCCTGTAAAAGTGGCCATAATAATAAATTCGTTAGAAATAAGATGCTTTTTAAACGACTTCCTCATATAAAATCGGGTGCTGGCCGCTGGGACCAATCTTATAAACGCTTTAGAATGGACAGGGCGTCACTGGCTAAAGTTTGGGTGCAGAAAACGGCTATTACCTAAATGCAAAATGGTTTTCATGCATTTCAGTCAATTGTATATTGTCGGTCTCAGTGGCCGAGCTAAAAAAATCGGTAGTGTTTTGCATCTTTTACGCCCTAAGAAACTACACCATCTATCGAAGTGGGCGGGCTTATTTCAATGGGAGGGCGCATTATGCACGAATCGTGTGCTTTCGTTTGTTTTGGACTGTATTTTACCACATCCACTGCTAGTATCACTATAAATATTATCTAATGCCGTGAATACGACAGCATTCCATTTATAAGATTGGGCCAATGGAGTCGCGCCCCGCGAGCTCGGTTTTCCGCTGGGCCGCTACAGGCCAGGAAGTCAGTCTTCGCCTGAGGGCAGGACAAAGGTCAGCGAGGGAGCGCGGGGTCAGCCAGGTATCGCCCAGTGCCGAGCGGATGCCGCTGCCTCCCCTCTCTTCCCCTTTTCTCCCCTCCCCACCTCGGTATAGATGGGGAGAGACCGAACTGCCAATGACATGCGAGCGGTCAAGGCCGCTCGCGCGGCAGCGACCCTGGCGGCCGGTTGCCGCAACTGGGATTCAGCCAAGTTACCGATTCGCCTCCTGTGGGAGAGCCAAACCAGGGGACATACTTTTTAGATATACTGTACAGCCCAGCATGGTTCAGGGAAAACACGCATCACGAGCTGAAACCAGTACCGATGGGCGGCGACTTATGGTGTCGGATGGACACTTTTCTGCGGTGTTGGAATTTCCGTGCGATTTATAGTTAGATATTTTGACAGGTCGCGAATGGAGCATAACGGCACATCGCAATAAAACTGTAATCACGATGTGATCAAAACTGAAAACATGGCTCAGAGACTGCGTTCACGTGACAAAAATGGACGCATTTTGCTCATTCTAAAGGCATCGTCTGCCATCAGTCATGTCCAATGCCAGTAGACATTTTACATTTTGCCATTAAATCATGAAATCAGTTTGTGTCCAATAAGGATTTATATTGATGTCTCATGAAAAATACCAAATTTACATCCACCAAAACTGAAGCAGCCAAGCACATGCTGGAACACAACGTCCCAGCCATCCGCGTGGATGTTGCGACCGCATGCAGTTGAATTCATATGTCATTCTTGTCGCAGCCCATGTGTATGTAAATATGCGGCATGAGACTCCCAAATCCCAATCATGATTATCAGCTACGAAGTAGGCTGGAGTGAATAGTGGCGCAGTTCTCAGCCGTGACGTCACTCAGCTGCAGCGAGCGAATTCTAAACAATACCTACTTCAGAGGTCCCCGATCTAGCCATTTATTATAGTGTACCACAAAGATTCGCATTACGCTGAAAGTGGGCAGCCTGACAATAATGACACCGAAATCCGTGACGTCACTGACAGCGGGCGGTGATGGCATCACTGGCAGTGGACCGCTCGGGCCCCAGCAGCGCTGCCGTACCCCTTCCTCCCCTATTGGGCAGCTGTGGCGGATCAGCCGTTAGTTTTTTTTTCACACCAGCGTCACGACTGGTCGGCCGTGCAGCACGACCGTTGGATCTCGGCGTGTCATGTGCGGCGAATAACACACTCTGAGCGGGTCGGAGCGCGGGATCTCACAGCGCACAGGAGCGGCCTGGCCCCGAGGTGCCACCAGGAGTGATGTTGGACAGATAGGACGTGACTCGTTAGTCGTGGCTCGACGGCCCCGCTCTCAGCGCTGGGAGTCGGGTGGCGGCGGTCGGCCTGACGTACTGATCGGGATTCTGCACGCGCCCCGGTCTGCAGTCCAGCCAGCTTAACCCTCGCCCGCACATGCCATTTTCCCATCCTAGAACGCACATGGGGGGGGGGGGTGGTTGCCACCCCCCCCGCGCCATTTCGTTCCTGTTGGAGATAGAGCTTAGCAGTAAAGACCAAAAAGATTCTTTGGGAAGAGACGAATCCAATGATACCCAGTTTTACCTTCTCAGGTCAGTCATTGACCTTCCAGGTCAGGTCAAACTAAAAAATGTTGCTGTTTTGGGTCACCGTTGGATATCAAGTGCGCTGCTTATCAAATACCGATGACGATGCTGTTTTCTGGTGCCAAGCCAGCTAGAACCTCTTTGTCACACTATCCGACCAGAATTTTGCTGCTGAGGTCATTTCAGGTCAAGTTAGGTCAAGGTCAATTATATGTGTTTGTATGTCTGTGTGTGTCTGTGTGTATACTGATGTGTGCATCGATTGTTTTTGGGTCCATATCACATGAAATCATGATCTGAGAAGCTTTTACCAAAAATGCAGTCAAAAAACTTCACAAAAAGTAAATTCAGCTTGCCTAAAACGCAATTATCTTAGATGACCTAGGTTGACCTTGACCCTGACCTTGACCCCTGTACATCGTCGAACAACATGTTCCATGATAGGTGGGAGGTAAGACTGGCAAAAAAGGCCGAAATTAGGGTGTCAAAAGCTCACAAGGCCCATGGCAAACGCAAGATGTTGAGAATTGGCCATTTGGGTCATGACATGACCTGAAAAACAAGGTCATATCTCCGAAACCAAAAATCACAGAAACTTGAAATTTTCAGTGGACATCAAGAAAGGATAGACGAGCAGCTATACGAAAAATCAGCCTTCTAGCTCTAAAAATGTTGAGTGCAGAGCAGAAAGACTGCCTGGGGGGGGGGGTGGCAACCACCCCCCCATGTGCGGGCGAGGGTTAACATCGTCCCTGGGAATCTGCTGCGACCAGAAAAAAGTAGCAGAAACTGCTTTCCTAGACGGGAATATTATACAATAGACAAGCCATGCCCAACCTTTTCGCAGCCGTTACTGCACGATCAAAAGATGCCAAATTGATTTAACAAATGATGATGATGTTCTTGCTTTTGAAATGAATGATCATTTCAAAAGCAAGCCATACCCTGCGCATCGTTCTTTTAAGGCACAAAGCCTAGCAGGATCATTCCTTCACCCATCGAGTTTCTCGCGATTTTTTCATCTCCTGGATCCCGTTGCTCAGCGGTCTCCGAGTGACCAATGAATTGCGAAACAGCTCACCAACCCGTTGCGACGCCTCATCAGCAATGTAAAGCTCGGTTCCCGTCGGTCAGTGGCGCCCATCTGTATATCAGGCGTCGGCAGCGGCCTTTGGCCGGCCCCTACCCATGTAAACGCCTGTTTAATGGAATCCAAAGACAGATGCACATCGCTTCACGTACAGAAAGAAGCCTGACAGCAGGCAGGTACTATAATCGGTCGCAAATTGAATCAGTTTGTGATTACACTCGACAAATGCGTCAATGCGCAGCGAATGCGCATGTTGCATCTTATGCATAACAGCAATAAGTTCCTGGGAGCGCAAATGAAGCTCCGATGAATAATTGATTTTCCTTGTAATGATAATTCACGCTAGTTTCACTATATACATACATATATGATCATCGCATAAGTTCGAATATTCTGCATTTGATCGCCTGTTACAGAAACTTTCCGCAGGCTCGTCACGAAGTCACTGCTCGGTCAAAGGTCAACATAAACAGAGCACAGACCTCTCCACAGAAGACTAACCCAGAATCCCTCGGTCTAGCTCTTCGCGCACGTGTCGTTACATACGAGCGAACCAGATATCGCTGGTAAGAACTCCTGCTTAATTATCCAGCTTACAGAGCCCCATACTTATTGGCCGAAATTCAACTCATAGCGGCGACGCGGCTATGGAAGGTTAGGACCCTGCCAGGGCGCCACCGAACGTGACCGTGGCTAATCGCCCCGTCGACAGACGCAGGGCAGCCCTCGGAGGGGTGTCTGGGAGGGCGCGGGCCGCGGGACCGCCGGGCCGTCGACTGGAGTGGCACGAACGGCAGTCGTCGACGGCGACGGGCGGCGAAAGGGTCGTAGAGTGAGCTAGAAGTTTCTAGAGCGTCGAAAGAGTGTAGCGTAACTGCAAAAAGTGTCTCAGTGAATAGTGATCACCACAGTTCGTCCACAAGGCAGTCAGAAGTCTCAAGAAAGAAAAAAGTTCACCGACGGCGGGCGCGTGACGGCCGCCCGTACCCAGGGCAGCGTCCAGCGCACAGTGTGTCCAAACACCAGTTTAGCGCGAATTAATTCCCAGCGCTGCTCGGATCCGTTGAAAATGGTTCCCTGGTTTCAAAATTGACACTTAAACCTATGTGAGACCTTTTACGATGCATTATAAATGCTTGCTGACATATAATGGCATAGTTCCGCCTCTAAAAGTAAGGAGAACTAGCTTACGACGGGTGATGTGCTTACCAGGCCAGGGCTGTGAAGTCGATGGAGTTACTCCGACTCCGACTACGGCTTTCAAAAGTCAATTTCAACTCTGACTCCGGGCAAAACTGTCGACTTTTACGATCGACTCGGACTCTGACTCCGCAGCCATGGCAAGTCCACGCAGTCGATGGATTTTCGGTGACTCAGACTACGAGTCTTGGTCCGGATTCCAAAATCGATTCCGATTCCGACTCTGACTGGGGTCAGAACTGTTAACTCCGAACGACTCCGACTCTGATTACGAAATCCTGGAATTTAACCGCAAATAAGAGGCATAAAATTGTGGGTCCCAGCAATGATGGGCATGTTAGGAGGAGGAATCGTTTACGAAATTCCCATCATTACTCTGGTAAATTCTTATGATTGTCCAAAGTTTGCTTGAAAAAAATCAACATCTAATTATGTTTCTGTGTGAATGTTCCTGGTGAAGCAAATGAATCGGTAGATGGTTGCTGAAATACACGCACCGATAGGACTGAACCTCAGCAATGGGAGTAAAAACAAAGACTTACACCATAAGCACCTTCATGTCATTAACCCTCGCCCGTATTGGTGTTTTGCTAGCCGCGAACGTAGGTCGGGTCAGGTCAGGTCAGGCCAACCAGTCCTGCCGAGTATTCATAATTAATAGGTGTCAACCGCCAGTGACAGCTTCGTTGCATGTTACGAAGGCACCAAAACTTCTTCCTAAATGTTCAAATGGTTACTAAATTCGAAATCAGCTCTAAAAACTAGCCTGGAAGCATGTAAAACTAAAAAAGGTGAACCGAGGTCATCAAAGGTCATTGAACTGACCTGACCTTCAAGTGATCTTGACACCGACCATAATGCATGGGACCAACATCATAATATCACATGTTTAGACGCTTGAAACCACGAAAAGACTGCTAACGCGCGGCTAATGCAAGCAAACATACGCCCAATCGCGCTTCCGGCCAAACATGGTCTCGAGAAATAGGTCACAGGTCAAAGGTCATTGGGGTCAGGGTCGTGAAATTTAATGGGTAGGTGTAAAATTGATAAACTCGAGGGTACTAAAAGTTTCGTCGCGATCGGCCGCTTTTTACATGAGCTTTTTGCGAAAAACCGAGAGGGGTCCTTTCGACCCCCACCCTCACCCCCTATATGGGCGAGGGTTGAAAAAAATGTCAAGATTTATTCATTGGCGACCGTATTCTGCAATATAACAAGTCAGAAATACAGCGGTTGAGCCATCCGCGTAACGTTACGGAGCCGCCGCCGCGCCCACCCTGTAGCCGGACCTCCCCGGGCGGGCCAACCCGATACGTTCAAAGCTGAGCCAAGGGCCGGGGGGCAGGTTGGGGCAGGGTTTCTTGAATGGGTCATGTCCAGAAGAGTGTGGCGAATCTTCTCATGGTAGATTTGGCGTGGAGTTTTTTGGCCATTTTCTTATATCTCTACGTTTTTAAGATGGACAGTGTTTTCAGGGGATGTTTGAAAAGGTCATTTTCAAATGAGCATAACTCATCGGTTAGTCCAAGGATACCTATAGAATTCGGGTATACTATCAAATATAGGCTCAGTAGTCATATGCCACTCCAATTATTTCCAAACCTTTCCGACAATTACGCCAAAATGTGTTGTAAACATGACGCGGGTTTTCGACGATTTCAGCACAGCCGGGACCGGCATTGCGTATGTCCACTTTAGCTAGCTTTTCGAACACCGAAAGAAAGTCATTGAACCAAAGTATTGTGATATTGACATACTTTGGACAATTTCCTATCGACTGATAGTTATAAAAAGTCAAAATTCCAAAATTCGTTTTTTTGATTAAATTCGCGCTAATCTGGTGTTTGGCCACACTGTGCAGCGGCCAGGTCCGGCCAGCCAGCGTTCGCTCCGCTGCCCACTACATTTCACTACAGTGACAGAGCGGGGACCGCAACTGCTGCAGAGGATTGCGGGTCCGGCACACTAACGCTGACCCGGCAGGTGAGGAGTATCGAGCACGTCTCGGGTGGCACCTACCACAGCGGGGAGTGGTTGGCATGGCAATACGGCGGTATCACGGAATCATACCGACGCGCGCCTATTCCGAGGTGTACTCAGCGCAGCCGTCTACGTAATCGTGCAGGGAGACGCGTAACACGGTATGCCCGTCATGCAGGGCCGTGCTATATGGTACCGTCACGCGCACTATGCGTGCTTGGTCTGCGCTGACTCCGCGGACAACCTGCTGTCGTGGCAAAGTAGCCCTACTACACGCAGCACTCAACGGCTGCCAGCGCACTGCGCCATCTAGCACCACGGCTTCCGTGCTAGGCTCGGCCCCGGCGGACATTAGGTCCGCCGCCGACGCCTCGGCCCTCTGCAACTCAGGCACATACATCGGTCTGCCGCCGACGCATCGGCTACTCTGCAACGCGATACATCAGGTCCGCCGCCGACGCCTCGGCCCCTCCGCAACACGGCAAGAACATGTACCGGGTCCGCCGCCGACGCCTGGGACCCTCTGCAATACGGCAATAACTCATACCAACACGGTAAGAACACACAACGGGTCCGCCGCCGACGCCTCGGCCACACTGCATCTCATCCTCATACATCGGTCCGCCGCCGACGCCTCGGCCATTCTGCAACACGGAATGCACATACATCGGTCCGCCGCCGACGCCTCGGCCATTCTGCAACACAGAATGCACATACATCGGTCCGCCGCCGACGCCTCGGCCCTCTGCAACACGGTAATAACTCATACCAGCACGGTAAGAACACACAACGGGTCCACCGCCGCTGCATCTCATCCACATACATCGGTCCGCCGCCGACGCCTCGGCCATTCTGCAACACGGAATGCACATACATCGGTCCGCCGCCGACGCCTCGGCCCCTCTGCAACACGGTAATAACTCATACTCACACTGTATACTGCATCTCATCCACATACATCGGTCCGCCGCCGACGCCTCGGCCATTCGGCAACACGGAATGCACATACATCGGTCCGCCGCCGACGCCTCGGCCATTCTGCAACACGGAATGCACATACATCGGTCCGCCGCCGACGCCTCGGCCATTCTGCAACACAGAATGCACTTACATCGGTCCGCCGCCGACGCCTCGGCCCTCTGCAACACGGTAATGACTCATACCAGCACGGTAAGAACACACAACGGGTCCGCCGCCGACGCCTCAGCCACACTGCATCTCATCCACATACATCGGTCCGCCGCCGACGCCTCGGCCATTCTGAAACACAGAATGCACATACATCGGTCCGCCGCCGACGCCTCGGCCCTCTGCAACACGGTAATAACTGATACCAGCACGGTAAGAACACACAACGGGCCCGCCGCCAACGTCTCGGCCACACTGCATCTCAGCCACATACATCGGTCCGCCGCCGACGCCTCGGCCACTCTGCAACTCAGGCACATACATCGGTCCGCCGCCGACGCCTCGGCCCCTCTGCAACACGGTAATAACTCATACCAACACCGCATACTGCATCTCATCCACATACATCGGTCCGCCGCCGACGCCTCGGCCATTCTGCAACACGGAATGCACATACATCGGTCCGCCGCCGACGCCTCGGCCATTCTGCAACACGGAATGCACATACATCGGTCCGCCGCCGACGCCTCGGCCACTCTGCAACTCAGGCACATACATCGGTCCGCCGCCGACGCCTCGGCCCTCTGCAACACGGTAATAACTCATACCAACACACGGTAAGAACACATAACGGGTCTGTTACGAACAAAGCATACATGTATTATAGGTAATAGCCGGCTTTTGTTGATATGGTGGCGCCCGAGGCTAACGAGTTCGTGCAGCACGTGTTTTATTTCATTTCAAAATGTAGGACAAACATCAAAATGTGTTGTGTGTGGTCAAAAATGTAGGCATTGTGTTGAATGTTTTAATTTTGAAGAGGCATATCTTTAAATACAATGCATCGGCCTCAAAAGTGATTTTTAAGTTTATAATAGGGTCCACCGCCGGAACTTCGGCCACACTGCATCTCACCCACATACATCGGTCCGCCGCCGACGCCTCGGCCATTCTGCAACACGGAATGCACATACATCGGTCCGCCGCCGACGCCTCGGCCATCTGCAACACGGAATGCACATACATCGGTCCGCCGCCGACGCCTCGGCCATTCTGCAACACAGAATGCACATACATCGGTCCGCCGCCGACGCCTCGGCCCTCTGCAACGCAAGCACATACATCGGTCCGCCGCCGACGCCTCGGCCCTCTGCAACACGGTAATAACTCATACCAACACGGTAAGAACACATAACGGGTCCACCGCCGGAACCTCGGCCACACTGCATCTCATCCACATACATCGGTCCGCCGCCGACGCCTCGGCCATTCTGCAACACGGAATGCACATACATCGGTCCGCCGCCGACGCCTCGGCCCTCTGCAACACGGTAATAACTGATACTAACACTGCATACTGCATCTCACCCACATACATCGGTCCGCCGCCGACGCCTCGGCCATTCTGCAACACAGAATGCACTTACATCGGTCCGCCGCCGACGCCTCGGCCCTCTGCAACACGGTAATAACTCATACCAACACGGTAAGAACACATAACGGGTCCGCCATCGACGCCTCGGCCACACTGCATCTCATTCACATACATCGGTCCGCCGCCGACGCCTCGGCCATTCCGCAACACGGAATGCACATACATCGGTCCGCCGCCGACGCCCCGGCCATTCTGCAACACGGAATGCACATACATCAGTCCGCCGCCAACGTCCCGGCCCTCTGCAACTCAGGCACATACATCGGTCTGCCGCCGACGCATCGGCTACTCTGCAACGCGATACATCAGGTCCGCCGCCGACGCCTCGGCCCCTCCGCAACACGGCAAGAACATGTACCGGGTCCGCCGCCGACGCCTGGGACCCTCTGCAATACGGCAATAACTCATACCAACACGGTAAGAACACACAACGGGTCCGCCGCCGACGCCTCGGCCACACTGCATCTCATCCTCATACATCGGTCCGCCGCCGACGCCTCGGCCATTCTGCAACACGGAATGCACATACATCGGTCCGCCGCCGACGCCTCGGCCATTCTGCAACACAGAATGCACATACATCGGTCCGCCGCCGACGCCTCGGCCCTCTGCAACACGGTAATAACTCATACCAGCACGGTAAGAACACACAACGGGTCCACCGCCGCTGCATCTCATCCACATACATCGGTCCGCCGCCGACGCCTCGGCCATTCTGCAACACGGAATGCACATACATCGGTCCGCCGCCGACGCCTCGGCCCCTCTGCAACACGGTAATAACTCATACTCACACTGTATACTGCATCTCATCCACATACATCGGTCCGCCGCCGACGCCTCGGCCATTCGGCAACACGGAATGCACATACATCGGTCCGCCGCCGACGCCTCGGCCATTCTGCAACACGGAATGCACATACATCGGTCCGCCGCCGACGCCTCGGCCATTCTGCAACACAGAATGCACTTACATCGGTCCGCCGCCGACGCCTCGGCCCTCTGCAACACGGTAATGACTCATACCAGCACGGTAAGAACACACAACGGGTCCGCCGCCGACGCCTCAGCCACACTGCATCTCATCCACATACATCGGTCCGCCGCCGACGCCTCGGCCATTCTGAAACACAGAATGCACATACATCGGTCCGCCGCCGACGCCTCGGCCCTCTGCAACACGGTAATAACTGATACCAGCACGGTAAGAACACACAACGGGCCCGCCGCCAACGTCTCGGCCACACTGCATCTCAGCCACATACATCGGTCCGCCGCCGACGCCTCGGCCACTCTGCAACTCAGGCACATACATCGGTCCGCCGCCGACGCCTCGGCCCCTCTGCAACACGGTAATAACTCATACCAACACCGCATACTGCATCTCATCCACATACATCGGTCCGCCGCCGACGCCTCGGCCATTCTGCAACACGGAATGCACATACATCGGTCCGCCGCCGACGCCTCGGCCATTCTGCAACACGGAATGCACATACATCGGTCCGCCGCCGACGCCTCGGCCACTCTGCAACTCAGGCACATACATCGGTCCGCCGCCGACGCCTCGGCCCTCTGCAACACGGTAATAACTCATACCAACACACGGTAAGAACACATAACGGGTCTGTTACGAACAAAGCATACATGTATTATAGGTAATAGCCGGCTTTTGTTGATATGGTGGCGCCCGAGGCTAACGAGTTCGTGCAGCACGTGTTTTATTTCATTTCAAAATGTAGGACAAACATCAAAATGTGTTGTGTGTGGTCAAAAATGTAGGCATTGTGTTGAATGTTTTAATTTTGAAGAGGCATATCTTTAAATACAATGCATCGGCCTCAAAAGTGATTTTTAAGTTTATAATAGGGTCCACCGCCGGAACTTCGGCCACACTGCATCTCACCCACATACATCGGTCCGCCGCCGACGCCTCGGCCATTCTGCAACACGGAATGCACATACATCGGTCCGCCGCCGACGCCTCGGCCATCTGCAACACGGAATGCACATACATCGGTCCGCCGCCGACGCCTCGGCCATTCTGCAACACAGAATGCACATACATCGGTCCGCCGCCGACGCCTCGGCCCTCTGCAACGCAAGCACATACATCGGTCCGCCGCCGACGCCTCGGCCCTCTGCAACACGGTAATAACTCATACCAACACGGTAAGAACACATAACGGGTCCACCGCCGGAACCTCGGCCACACTGCATCTCATCCACATACATCGGTCCGCCGCCGACGCCTCGGCCATTCTGCAACACGGAATGCACATACATCGGTCCGCCGCCGACGCCTCGGCCCTCTGCAACACGGTAATAACTGATACTAACACTGCATACTGCATCTCACCCACATACATCGGTCCGCCGCCGACGCCTCGGCCATTCTGCAACACAGAATGCACTTACATCGGTCCGCCGCCGACGCCTCGGCCCTCTGCAACACGGTAATAACTCATACCAACACGGTAAGAACACATAACGGGTCCGCCATCGACGCCTCGGCCACACTGCATCTCATTCACATACATCGGTCCGCCGCCGACGCCTCGGCCATTCCGCAACACGGAATGCACATACATCGGTCCGCCGCCGACGCCCCGGCCATTCTGCAACACGGAATGCACATACATCAGTCCGCCGCCAACGTCCCGGCCCTCTGCAACACGGTAATGACTCATACCTGGTCTGCCGCCAACGCCTCGGCAATACCGACTCCAGGGCAAACGCCCCACGGCCTGGGGCAAGTAGCCCCTTACTCTAGACTAAAGATTTAACGTGGTAGTTGGCTAAATGTTATATGAGAGGTCCGTTAGACCTCGGGAGGCACGACACTGAAATTAGCACATTCCATCCTATCAGGTGTGCAGCTATGACACTATTGTATGAGCAGGTTTCCCACCTGCCTCATAAGGCCAATTAATAAATTATTGCAATGCTTATGTTAACAAAATACTTCTTTTGCCTTCCAGTCGCTGAGAAAAATGCATACAAAGGCATAGAAACTTACTGTTCGCCAGCTATCAAACATTAGAAAAGGGGGTAGTCCGAACAACACATGAGGTAAAACGCCCGATGGGGTTTTTGCCCCGCGACGTAGAACCTTGCCAGTTCGGAGAACATCGGCGAGGCGTCTTACCCCGGCCGTGCGACTTGCTCCGGTCTACACTATCTCAGCAATTTGATACTTTACATCTGGTCCGCCGCCGACGCCTCGGCCACTGTTCAACTTGACATGTAAGTACACATGATCCGTAGCCGACGCCTCGGTTTCTCAGCAGCTCGATATTTACACCTGGTCGGCCGCCGACGCCTCAGCAACCCTGCAACTCGAAGACATGGTCCGCCGCCGACCTCCCGGCTACTCTGCAACTCAACATTATGCACTCGGTCCGCCGTCAACGCCCCGACTGCTCTGCAACTCGACATCCTACTTCCGGTCGGCCGCCGACGCCTCGTCCACTCTGCAACTGGACAGACATACACCTTGGTGCATTTGGCGTTTTGTAGGGGCTATCCTACCCTATAAACGAGCCGACGCGAGTGGTTCCGGCCACTGACAGCCAACTGGGGAGAATGACCGGTGAGATGGCGCGGGCATCGGGGTCCTAATCAACTCATAGCGGCGACGCGGCTATGGAAGGTTAGGACCCTGCCAGGGCGCCACCGAACGTGACCGTGGCTAATCGCCCCGTCGACAGACGCAGGGCAGCCCTCGGAGGGGTGTCTGGGAGGGCGCGGGCCGCGGGACCGCCGGGCCGTCGACTGGAGTGGCACGAACGGCAGTCGTCGACGGCGACGGGCGGCGAAAGGGTCGTAGAGTGAGCTAGAAGTTTCCCACCCACCCTCACCAATTAAAAGATGCGATCTTAAAATAAGGCGTTTTGTAGGGGCTATCCTACCCTATAAACGAGCCGACGCGAGTGGTTCCGGCCACTGACAGCCAACTGGGGAGAATGACCGGTGAGATGGCGCGGGCATCGGGGTCCTAAAGTTTTATGAGGGGCGTCACAGAGCACAGCATAGCAGGCTATTTCCATGTATGTTCGCAATAAAAACACCATTTTGCCACTACATGACCGGCCAGTCCTGCCGAGGTTTTCAGCTCTAAAAACCGCTACGTGCCACCGTTCTTTCCGCACATTATTCGCTGAGGACAAGTGGCTTCTTCAGTCACATGAGCTCCAAATCAGCCTCGTCTTTCCCCGACTACGGCGAAGGAGCATAAAGTCTCCGTTTATAGCCACGGAGACCAGTTTGCCATGAGACCGGCCGGCCTCACCCTCGACGGTGTTAACTAGCGTGCAGCGTCATCAGCAGTATTTTGACTGTGGCGAGTTTTTACAATGAACAGGATACAAGGGTGGCCTAAGCGGATTGAAGCCGGCCACAAGTGGCACTCAAGGCTCACCACTCACTATGTTTGTGAAGAGGGAAACATTGGGGTGGTCGCGCAAAGAGGAGATATATTTGGCAACCCTAGTACGAGGGACTAGGGGGACATGGAATTCATTCGCCACTTCATGATCAAGTTACAGAACAGAACGTGTCGATGACAAAGAGAACAAAGATATCTATCCAAATTTTTTGCTAAATGAATAAATAGCATGGCAAAGTTAAGGTGATTTAATTATAAGAAAGAAAACGCAATAGCGTTTAATGCAGTCTCTCCTACAGGCATATCTATGGCAATTGGAATCTCTTGCAGTGTGTCGGTTACCATACTGCAGCGGAACCCGGCTTTGCATATACCCCTACATCAGATGGTGACAGCCGAGCCACACGCAAAATTTACTGTGGTGAAAGCTGAATGAGCAGAATCCCTTCACGCAGGGTGCGGTATTGTCTTACAGAATCTGCTGCAGCAAGCCGTGGTATTTTCACAGATACACAGTAGGCCGATAGTGCATATGGATCAGCACCCTGATGGGCGATGGCCCACTTCATATGGCGGTAATGGCTATATGAAATTAAAGTGAATATCGAATGCTGTAGCCAGTGCTCTTCCATTGTCAGCACTCGGCAAAAAAAGGTCCAGGCACGGTGAAAGTGGAGGACACTTGACCTTTGCGAAATTCTGACCGTAATAAAACCTATGACCCTATATAATAGGTGCAGGTATCAATGTTGCTACAAGACAAAAAATAAAAATGGCCATCTCTAATTTCTACATTTTTTAACTATGAGCAAACATCAAATACTCATCAATAACCCGGTTTACATAGCATATTTGACGAGGCTCTAGCTCGTTAATTTGGCGATAATTTCGATGCAGTGGTCCTCAAATATTTAGAGGGGATCATTTTGTAAATTGTTCAGCACCATTGGCATCTTTGCAACATCACGGACGGAGATATAAGCTTGCAACAAACCCTATGTAAACCCGTCTAATAATCCATTCCACCTCCCTAATTTCGTCTGTCCGCTGTGGCGCCATGACTACGGCCTGACAACGGACGACGCTAGTCCATCTGGTGACCCCTCGACCTTCCGCTGACAGCCAGCGTAGGTGAGGCCGGTCCGGACGGCCTTGGTCGCAGGTGCAGCCGGCGGCGACACGCCACACGTGGAACTCGGCCCGGCGGAGCGCCATTACGATCTGCCCACCTACCGACCGATCGTATAGACTAGAAGGTAGCGGTATAGAAGGTAGCTGTGACTGATCTCACGGTGGTAGAGGTAAATGCGTTGTGGTGGAGGAAGCTCAGACATGGCCACTCCGAGTGGTTTGGAATGGAAGCGCTAGTTTCCACACTCAAGTGCTCAGCCCACCGCGAGTCGTTTACATTCTACGATGACAACAGACCTCAACATTTCGTTCCCTGTCCAAGAGTGTTTCACAACAACGTGCCGAACATCAGCTGGAAAACACCCGTTCAGTATGAATACACCAACAGTATCGCCTTAGAAACACCTATCCTTGACATCATCATCCAGACCGCGCCGGTCGGCTGACGTATCTGCGTCTGCAGTACTGCACGGCGCACGGCGCACAAAAAGACACCCAGGCGCGTCCGGTGCACTGCTAACCCGTCCGGCCGGCTGGGTCGCTCGCCGCCGGCTGATCCGGCGATAAATCTCAGCTGTGACGTGCGTGTGGGTCTGGAGACGCCTCTGTCGTCCCGTTCGGCAGCTGTGGTCGCTGCAACTGCTCGTCTGCGTGCAACGGCACTGGCCGAACCGGTACGGAACAGGTCGCCGGGACTGGAAGATGGGCAGCGGGCAGCAGGTGGGAAACGGAGGGTGATAGGCAGATGGGATTGGGAGTGGGTGGGCAGTCGGCGAGTGTTAGGAGCGAGGAGGGTATCCTGCTGATGATTCCCCTGAGAGATCTCAAGTTCAGAGACCATCTTTTGCATCAGCATGGTGCATGCTTTTCTAAAGCGAGACGGCGCTCGCCATGCCTTCCGCTGGCATAAGTAGGAACACCCTAGCAGCCCGTTATGTCGAGGGCTTCCCCTAGCCCTTCCTCTCAGCGAGCCCGCTCGCGTGTCCTGCCAGAGGCCGAGGTCACCGATCGGCGCAAAGCTGCGGAGAAGTTGGCCGGGCAGGGCTCCGTCCGACCTCCCCAAGGTCTCTGTCCTGAGCGTCCGGCGCCTTCAATTTCCTGGGTCCTCCATGTGCGCACCTCTCGCTGCCTACCAACGAACGCCCCGGGCTCTGACCGACAGACAGCGACCACGGACAACTTCCGCTTAACGGACCCCCTGACGGTCAGCACAAGTTACTGCGATCCTAACGGTATAAGTCACGGGGGACTGAAGTAACAGACATCACACCCTCTCTGCAGCCGACTGGGCAGCCGGCAGCGGGCCTCTGGGCGCGTCCGCCGCCCCACGGAGTCCGCCCGGCCTCTCGGCGGCTGAAGGGGCGTTCGGCCGATATCGGCACCACAGTACAGCTGTAGTGTATACAGAGAGAGTTCTGGGAACAACGCCACAGCCGCAGCGCTCCGAGACGCCTGCTTGCTGTCCCCGGCCCCGGCCGGTATTTATGTATATGCGGCAAGACAGACCGCCGGGAGGACAGGCCCAGAGACAGATCCCGTCACCGCAGCGGTCAGGGAGGGAGCGATAGACTGCTGGACGGACTAACACGAGCTGAGTGATGTAGTGAGCCGCTAACTAACACCGCTTGGACACGTGTTGTGAGCTTGTTTGCAAATGTTTGACACGGTGAATGAGTGTGTTGAAGGAGACGTAAGTAAATGCGACACCCTCAAATTTGTCACACTAGGCTTTGCATACATGACTGTTTATTTAGGATAAACTTTGATCGAACTGATAAAAGACGAAAGTAATGTTGCAACATCAAAGCGACGTACAAAAAAAAAAACACCTGTCATTCTGCATATTTCTAATATCAGCCGCAACATAAAAATGTGTAGAAGACTGAAGACATAACTCATAATCGGTCCTTAAGCATTCCATTTCAATTTCTTCTGCTAACGCAGTGATGGATAACTGTTCTTGAATCACTGATCATGTTCTACAGCCTAAGTTGGCGCCCAGCAGCACGAAAAATCCAACTTGTGTCGCAGCGGAAGCCAATCGAAGCGCAGCAATATGGAGTAGGTGAGTAGGGTCGCAATTAGGTACAGGACGGCAATTATTTATTATGACTCGGTCAATGAACATCAAAATAGCGGTGTCGCATCGCTTTGGCGCAGGACCGTTACCTGAGCACCGGTAAATGTCCTCGGGTCGTGCGTACTACCATTTGATAAGCTCCCACGCTCTGATGACTATGGCGCTTGTAGGGGAGACAGAGAATAAGCAGAAGGCGGAGAGGAATGGAGGCGGAAGGCAGAGCGGAATGGAGGCGGAAAGCGGAGTGGAATGGAAGAGGAAGGCGGACCGGACTAGGGAGAAGGCAGTGGCAGTCGAGGCAGTCAGTAGCGGATAAGACGAGACCAGACCCACCGTGTGCTACAAGACCAGACCCGCAGCGTGATATAGACCAGACCCGCCTGGTCTGATCATCATCCGCTGTTTTCCCAAACCGCCCACAGTTCGGCTCGCTTTCATATCTCCAAATGATGGTCAGAACAGTACACTGTCGCAGACTGCAGGGTGGCAATAACGTCTCAGAAAACAGGCCGACATGCTGCTGATATTGTTTCGATAAACATGATGTGCGTTAACATACTTTTGCCGTATGCATTGGGACACCAAGACCGAATATTATTAGTTAGATAGCCATGACCGATCACCATGTATAAAAAACGAGCCTAAAACGAATAATCTACTGAGCAGCAATCTAAATAACACGTAGAACAGCTGTGAATTTGTTAACCTGTTTTACATGCATGATCATTACTTCAACAAGGTGCATACGGTGACTGCTAAGTGATAACAAAAGGTTTCATAAAACTGACTTATAATTTTAAGATTCAGGTATAAAAGCGTCGTACATGATACGTCTTAGCAAGCACCTGAATTCCTTAGATTTTAGCGCACATGTCCAACGTCGCCTATTTTTAACATTCCAGAGCGCTTATCCAGGACGTGACACTCGTTTAAGTGATTGCATCGCACACTAAAATGTGCCTGCTCTGTCCGAAAAGGAACTCGTCCTCTGCGTATCAGCATTATACTCGGATTCAGGATGAGTGTATCGCACACGAGGGGCGGAGGGTTGAAGTAAAATGGATAAATCAGTATGAACGAATTGCACGACTCCTTCTCCCATCTATACCTTAGGCATTTCGAGTGAAAAAAATGAAGTTTTTTTTTAGTAATATCGTATCATAACCGACTGAGATTTTAATTTGCTACAAAACGAATTTAACAATAGAACGCACGTTTTACATTTTATGAAGGTTTTCTGCAGCAGTATGACAGCCGCTGCAGCGCACGACATGAGGTCTCCTGCGGGCGGCGGCGCGACGGCTCCTGTGTGACACGCCAGGCACAGGCTGTCGCCAAATCTCGCCCGGTGGCCTTGCTTGTATGAGGAAAATCCTCGCGCTTTCTGATGAAGCGGGTCACCTCCTAAAAAGGGCGCGCCGGCGCCGGAGCCGGCCGGCCAAGCCTCCGTAAAGCCTTGGTCACAGCCGTCATCCGGTGTGGGAATGGAGGGGAAGAGAAACGGGGCCATGGAAGGTGTATTGTGGACAAACTTAAGTTAAAATTAAATACGGATGTGCACATGCACCTCTGTAACTTCTTGGATTTTTCGATATTTCCATCTATGTCCTGTCTTCCGACAGGCAGCATTTCATTTCATCAGAAACTGGTTTCAGAAAAAGAGAACGAATTTCACTTTTCTTCTAACGCCACCATAGCATGTTACTTCACACAAAAAAGCGTTATGAATCTTCAACCGCCCATGGGTGGTAAGAGGGGACGTCATGGGTGGCGTTTTGGGAACGGCGCGCGTCTGAGATCGACCCGACCTACCACCACCTGTCGTCGCCCGCTACCTCCTCCGGCTGACGAACAGTAGCAGGACGGAGGGACGCGTCCGACCAGCGCGTGGCTGCTACCTGGCTCCGATCGGCTGATACGGTCCGCTCTGGCCGGCCGACTGTCTAGTGTCTACCGGAGGGGTCAGCGACTGCTGCAGCGCCTCCTCCGCAGCCAGTCGGGTATATAGGGCCTTGGCCAGTCGGCGGAACACGGCGGAATGCGGCCGGCGGAACGCGCTCACGGCTCATTCCGCCGCAGTGACCACGCACTGGGAATCAGAGGACCAGTGCCCAAATAATTGGGGGAATATAGACAGACGCTCTAGCCCGGCTGAACACAAAGGCGTGGGCGAATAGCGTGAGAATCAGAGGCGGTGAACGGTAGAAGAGAACGGGTTCGTCGCTACACGCTCTCCGCTCGACCGGTGTTCGAGTTAAAAAAAAAAAAACAGAGTTCGATGACTGATAATAACGTCACTGAATGAAGGAAAAAGACAGCTCCGTATCGTCTACAGAGGAGTTGTCACCCTGAAGGCTAGCCAGGGCTGCAGGATCTGGGCACGCAGACCGCAAGCTGCTCAAACTGTTTACATTGAAGATTCATAAGCCGCATTCTGTCGAGGCAGCGAATCAGTGACACTTAGTCTTGCGAGTCTGACCGGTAAAGAGGCTGTTTTCAACCAGCTTTGATCGTGGACATCAATGCCATATAACCGTGAACATTCGCCCTCTGGAACACAACTTGGGATCTGTGCACCAGTACTGGTTTTCACCTTGAACTCTGACCTTGAAAATTAACAAAAATTAACCATTTTTAGGACGGCAGTGTCGCGACTAGAATAGTGTTGTGACTGTGCTGTCTTCAAAGGAACCTTCGATAGTTAGGAGGATATAATGCAATAGAGAGCATATAGCGAGCAATCGTTCAGTACTCAAAATCGTATAAATATCACCATTTCCAGAGCATATTTGTGCTCGGTCATGCGCAGGGTGGCATGAGGTGCCCATTCAATCGGATCACGAAGTCGGTAAGCGATATTCACCGGGTCGTCCATCACCTTCACTGTCTATTCGAGAAGGCACCGCCGCCCAACTTCTACCATCCATTACGGCGGCTCAAATCTTCCCGTCCGCCGTCCGCCAGTGGCCTATCTAGCAAGTCAGCCAAGGGCAGCAGCGACAGCTCCAAGCCTCGCCGCGCAGAGCTGCCAAGCTCTCATACTCGACAAGCGAGCTGTGAGATTAGAGATTCACTCGACCAGGCGAGGCGAGCCTGAGCGTGGCTAAAAATGGCGAGCTTGGGACTTCTGGAGCCGGGTCTGGGTTTGATTGGGGCAGTCCATGGCCGTCTGGGGAGAACCAGTTCCGCAGCCCGCCTAAAGCAGCTGTCGGTCTGTCGGTCCGTCGGTCCGTCGGTCTGTCGGTCTGCCGGTCCGTCGGTCCGTCGGTCCGTCGGTCGGCTGCCGTTCTCTGTCAGTGTCAGAGTCGTGCCAGTTGTGTGACAGCCGTCACAAGCCACCCGGCTACGCTGCCGGCTGTCACGTTCCGCAGTTATGTAATCGAGCCCAGTATCCCGGGCTAACGGACAGCATCCTGAATGGTTGTCCTCAGTGCTGGGCTAAGTAGGACGCCATTTGAGGCCGAAACGGAGGCGGGGTTCGATGTTTTCCTTTTCAAATCTCTTTTCTTTTCTTGCTGTTCTGCGTAACGGTTTGTGCAACCGAATTTTAAACTTCAAAATGGGGTAAGATTTGAGCTTGGCGAAGAATGTGCTACCTGTCAACTATTTGCCGCTTACTTAGTTTATTTACAAGAAATACGCAATGTTATCTCCAACACCAGTCACCATTGTTACTTACAGCGGTGCGGCTAGTGAGAGATCTTGGGAGAGGATTTGGCCGTAGGAAGGTTTTGACAACACTGGCTTGAGTTCAGCTGCAGAACACGGCTATTAAATGCAAAATGATTTAACTGTTACGCGACACGATGGCTCAGAAATCAAGAATTTATTAAATCTGATGTCAACCAATATCAAACAAGATTAAACAAAAGCTAGGAATTTTTGAAAAAGAAAAGAAAATAGACTGTCCTTGATTTTTCTGCGTCACAAGTGGCCGGTGAATAGTACGAACGCTCTCGGAATAAAGCTCAGGTGGTTGCCAACAGCTGAATTGATCAGTGCCTTTTCGATGGAGACAAAGAACCAGGTTGGGAAAATACGATTTCCTCTATAAATAGGTCCCCTCAGCACATCTGGTATGGGCGAGGCTCAATGTGTGAAATGCATGCGGGCGTATTCAAACGAAGAACATTTGGTACTTCCCGGGTGCGTCTGCCGGCACTGGCATGTGTGCTATAAAATCGGCCAGACCCTTCTCGTTGGTTTTCTGCGGATTACGAATACCTGATGAACGGTTTGATCCTCCCTGCGACTTGTAAATTATATGCGTCGCAGAAGGGCTCTCGTCAGTCGTCACAGAATAGACAGTGGATTGAATCACTTAACTTGGTACTGCCGTCTGCCAGTCTGTCATTCGTTTTATGTGCATCCCGTCGGGCACGTTCGTTCGCTGCTTATACTTTCTATATACTTTGACGTTAATCAGTTATTTGTTCACATATTGCGGAATAATAACGATCAAATATCATCTCTATTTCACACCGCTCGATTTCAGTAGTTGGCATATGATCATTCGTGAAACATACAGTGGCCATATTGTATGGTTCCCTTGCCTCACGCCTCTGGAAATGTCCAAGGTCGGAAGATAATTCCAGTAAAAGAACTATGCCGCCGGCGAGGCTCCAACACCCTGGCGTCCAAGGACGGGTTTGGACGCGTAGTTTGAGTTATGCGTGGATGGTTAGAGACTATTTGCAATTGGCGAAAGACGGTGGTCCTAGCCTTTACTCCAATACCAATATGTTTTTAGCTTAGTAGAGATCGGCACACAAGCGGTTGTTTCCCGGAGTCCTTAAAAGTTGGTGGGGTCAATGAATAATTCGTTGATGATGTTTATTCTATGAGTGATTGAACTCCAGGTGTCATCAACTCAGCGGTTAAACAGAATATTAACGAGCTAAGAACTATGACTTCAAAAATATCGTAAGTTTTGGCCGTTCTAAAACTTTGTTTGAATAAAGTTGCACAAAAGTCGACACAAATAGCTTCTGTATTTAATTTGAATACTTATTGACCATTAGAACTTCATTGAAGTTTGTATGATGTTGTAAGTGTGTTAGATATGCATTATTCTGCCATTTGCATGACGAGCTATTCCTGCCGTCGCTCCGTAGGCGATATTCACCATCAGACTACCTTCTATTCGGCCTGCGAACGGTACACTCCTGCCGGCATCGGCCCTCCTTACTGCTGTGAGTCGAAACTGCTGTAATTTACCGTTGGACACGGAGCTGTAATTTAGCACCGTTAGGCCGCCAGCGCAGTCTGCTGGTCGGTCAGCGGTCCTGGTTCAGGACCGTCACATGTGGGGTAGGACACTGTGGTCATCAGACTGGTAGTAGAAACTGCCGCTGAGTTTAAATGCAGGAAGTAGGTAACTATTTCTGCCTCTAATGCTTTCAATGTATATACTCGTATAGTGCTGCTGATACTAATGACAGTAGGAGGCAAAGTCAAAAGTGGACGTTTGGGAGGACTCGTAGCCACGTCACTCGAAATGATGTGAGTGATTCGTAAACAATGAGCATAGGTTTGTGGCCCCTAAGCCAATTGCTATGTTTTTTACTCTCTTATTCAGTGGTGTGCAAGTCGGTAAGGAGGTGTATGAACTTTGATTTGTAGATGAAGTAATAAAATGCATGTGTGGTGTAGATTGTACATGCCAAGTGGCATGGGTGGGGAACTAAAGATCAAGGATGTTATATTAATGGCATTACTGCAAGGTGCCACTCCCACGTATTCGGACGGAAGTCTCAACTGGTGTTTACAATACAGCTCGGTCGTAGTTTAAGGAAAAGTCCTCAGAAATTATATCGCTCGGCCCCGATCATCCTCTCCTAGTGCTACACTCCAGGTTCGCTGTTGTTTCGGAAGTTCTGCTTTCGGCTATGTCTCGTTTTGCTTCCACCGCTCCGCCCTATATCTTAGATATGTTTCATTTGAGTTCTATTTGCCTCTTTATGTTAACTCGCATTCTGATATGTTTGCTCGTGTTCCGCTCTTTGCCTGCTCATGTTCCTCTGAGTGTTCCCGGTACTCCTTTGAGTGTTCCCCAGTGTTCTCTGAGTGTTCCTCCAGTGTCCCTCGGTGGACTTCAGAGTGTTCCGTAGTGTTCCTTTGATTGTTCCCCAGTCTTCTCTGAGTGTTCCCCGGTGTTTCCTGGCGGACCTCTGAGTGTTTCCCGTGTTTCCTGGCGGATCTCTGAGTGTTCCCCGTGTTTCCTGGCGGATCTCTGAGTGTTCCCCGTGTTTCCTGGCGGATCTCTGAGTGTTCCCTGGTGTTGTCTGGCGGACCTCTGAGTGTTCCCGGTGTTCCTCTGTGTGTTCTCCGGTGTTCCTCTGCGTGTCCCCGGCCGTGTGACGGCGCCCCGTCGGACTCACCTCCCGGGTCACCCTCCTGTAGACAGTTGAGGCCGAACACGGACCTCGCAGTCACCGCTAACAGCAGCAGTGCCGACGGCAGACACGGCCGGCGACCCATGACGTCACTCTGACGTCACCACTGTCACTCAGTCACCGCAGTCACTGCTGGGTCACTGCCAGGTCACTGTCACCGTGTCACCACCGGACCACTACTGGGTCAGTCCGCGCCTCCCTGCCGACAGAGGGGGAAAGGTTAGCGCACTGCAGGAGGGAAATGCACACAGCACAAACAAATCCAAAAGGCATCGCTTGGAGTCAGGTGCCACTATAGTACCAACGCCTCCCTCGGCTGAAAAGGAAAACCAAAGAACTGCAAATTACCTTTTCCGTTCAAGTCGCATGTTACGACTGAATAGGAAGGGCAAAGTGACGACGATACCTAAACTAGCTAAAGCAGCTGAAGCCTGACATGTCACTTGGGTGTTTCGCTGTCTTTTAGGCAGCTACCGCTATGCTCAGCAGACGGATCAAGATAAAAATACATAGTCCAGACAACTAATTACAATCAAAGTATCTTTCGATCAAGGTAAAAATCGGGGCCCTGAATATATGGCAGCGGACCTGGACTATGCAGCGAGCCAGACATCCGTGCCGGCAAACTCTGTCGGAATTTATCGCAACAGGAAAACAATCCGTTGCGCATCATCAAACACCGACTGGGACATATCAGCGCGGCCAGCGCCGGCATGCAATGACGTCCTGCATCGAAATGAGGTATTTCGGGCCCATTGTCTGGCTGCCAGGGCACCGTGTGCAGCTCGCCTTATCGACAGAAAAACGCGTGTCCAGCCCCAACAGACTGGACCGGTCCCCAGCGTTGGTAGAACGGTCCGCAGCACTGGCGCCCTGAGATCGCTCGGTTCGGTTCTTCAGCAGCCCGTGTCGACAAAACCAGCGGCAAAACCAGAGAGTCGGAGGGGCCATAGAGATCGGCGTCACATCTCTGGTCACCGGCTGACAGGAGAGACTGGTCGTGTCCAAATAAGTCATACACACACAGGAGACCGCTATGTGTCTTGAGGAGATTCCTCACCTCGTGGTCCAGTTCTGCACTACCACCGTGTGCGTCTGGTAGAGAAACTGTGGCCGTTGATAGCACTTATCAGCATAGATACACCGAAAGCCTCACTGATCCCATATCCTACATGACGTAAGGAAAAAGGACGTTAATTCGACTGTCCTCCATCATGGAAGAGATAATGTTGCCACTCCTACTCGTACATGCATGTTCAAAGCTGTTTAATATTCATCCTGACGTACGGCTAACCTGTTTTCGGGTGATCACTCATCAATGACTTATTTGTCTCCCATTCTAACGGCATGTGCGAATACGTCATCCCAGGTCACGATGAAGCTAAAGGTTGACTGACAATTTACTGACACCACCTTAAATTAGATGAGAGCGCACTTGGCATTGCCTATACCATTTGTGATGCCTACTTTTGATGATCAAATTCAACCATTATCTTCTGGCGTTGGAGTGCATCTTGGTGATCAGCGGTTATAGATACGATATAGGTACTGGCAAAGAGATCCGATGGAAAAGCAGTTGAATTTCAAAAGCACATCTTAGCGCATTTGTCAGACGCAAACGTTGTTCATGCATCACACATTAATTGCTGTCATTTAGCAACATTGAAGTTTATATACTTCCTTTCGCTGTGCTCCTGAGCATACCCCTACCTGTGGTGTTGGGGCTAGTTTACACAGGACTCCACCACTCTTATATCATGGAAAAAGCAGGAGTCTGAGCCACAACATAAACATGGCTTATTTACGTGTCTTTTCTCACCCCGTTCGGTATGTTCCCATTGTTACGCTGGAAATTCATGTTGTTGTCCGTTGTCAAACGTGCTGTTGTCTGCAAAAGTATTCGGATTGACTACCAACTAACATTGTAATGCCAAGCAAACGGAAATCCCTAATTAACCCGGCAGTTGCTGGGGTATTTCGTCACCCACCGTTTGCTGGGGGGGGGGGGGGGCGTTAAACGCCCCCAGCCGATAACTCGAGAACCAATAGGCGCAGCGAAACGCACGAGGCGGCAAACGAAAGAACGCGACGAGACGCTTCAGATGAGTACTTCAAAGTTGAATTTTGAGGTCACAGGTCGGGTCAAGGTCAGGTCAAACACCTGAAATCGGGCTTTCAGTGGCATTGACTTCAGGACTTCGCAATGGGCGCCTCTCGTCATAAACTCTGTCAAAACGGTGCACAATCCATCATATAAGGCCTACAAGAGTGTCAGCTCCATGTAGGGGTCAGTCAAGCATAGGTCAGGGTCAAGGTCAGGTCAACCGGGAAGGCACATATCCCCGAAAATCAAAACTGATATTCGCAGCCTGTGACACATGTTTAATGGGTAATTTGGGGCGTAGAACACGATGGTGACATTTATTTTATCATATGTGTACGTGTTTGGCCCAAAAAGTTCAATTTAAGAAATTCATGTATCATGGTCGTGAAGTAGTCACGAGAAATTGCCAAGATTCAGTTCAAGATTTTGGAAAATTCGGAACGATAATCAATAATCGAAGATAGCCATTTGATTGTTCATGGCATTGGCAGTCTAATGGCGTTTACGGCATGTCTGTATGTCTATTCTGTGATTTTATATGATTTTTTGAACATATGCCGTTTTTGGTCGAAAACTCAGAAATCATGACGTCACTAAAACCTCGATATCTCAAAAATTTCCGACCGATTTTTTTTTAAACTTTGTCACAATAATCTTCAATCAATTCCCTACAGGTACCCAAAATTTGGCGCGCCTGCGGCGCACCGTTTTTATGCTATGGCCCGGCGAAAAAAGTGGGGGCGTTTAACGCCCCCCCCCCAGCAACTCGCGGGTTAATGGGACAAAACCTCAAGCCTTTTTTCTTAGGCAGGCAGTGAAACCTAGCAGTAGCAGTGCATTGAAAATAGTAATGTTCGGTAGCCGTCCACGGTGCTCGCAGATTCACTGTGCATTGTGCATGATGACCGTGAGCTGCTGCTTGCTTATGAGTATGACACCGTGAGAAGCGTAAATAACACAACGGTGACAGAGCATATCACTCATAGTGACCTATAGCTGAATGAATATTTGTTCAGGAAAGATGGGATCTTTAACCATTTCGACAATTGCCCTAAAAATCTTTGAATGTTGAATTTCTTTCATTTCACTGATGATACTGTTGGTGTTTGATAGCATATGTTTCAAACACATGAATTGATTTGTGGATACATGAGAGATGGCGGTATATGGTCCTTACTCCTAAGATGACGTTTTCAGCACTCATTCCTTATGGAAGACATAATTTGCAGCCAGGTCATTGGCATGGCATACCAAACCTGAGTCCCTCTCCATCGGATAATTGGAGGACAGGTCAGTCCACTGACACCGAGCTCGAACTGAGCGGCGGCGGGCCTGACCTGGGCATGGCGGCAGAATGGTCGAGAGTGTGAGACTTTCGGTATTCATTACGCGCCGCCATCACCTCGTCAGAATTCATCCAGCGCTGAGCATTAATTACGGCCCTGATGGCCCCCGCCGGTTATTGCATTTGTAAATGGCGTACGAAAGCCGCAGGCGCGTGCTCTATAGGTCAAGGCTTACGAAATGTGCCAGAGACAAAGCATGGTGTCAAAAACTATTTGTCTTGCTAGCCTCCATGTCGATAAAGAAGCGAACATAAAATGAATGCAAAGCAAATATTCATGGCTTAAAAGCAATTCACTATAACAAATGATAAATGATAAGCAATCATCAGTACTGGTACATAACTATCGACATAAACTATCGACACAATAACATACGCATAAAAACGAATGTTCACATATGTAAACAAAAAATGTACTGCACCACAACCGTGGGGAAAATAAAACACCACAACTGGGAAATGAATAGATTGCAGACTTTGACAAGCCATCATAGACTACATGACCTTTTCCATAACAGAGCTTCTCAACAATGGGAATAATGGATAATGGAAAGCAGCGACTGGCTGTTTCTAACATGAAATGGAAAGCATTGAACGATTAAATTCGACTGTAGAGCTTATGAAAAGAACAACAAAGAACTATAGCTTTTTCCAAATACATAAAAATGTTCTCTTTTAAATTTGAAAAGTTTTCCAACCGCCTGAGTATAATAACTCCAACGTCATTGCATGCCGTCTGTGAGGAGCGGTGACTGATTGGTTGCGCAGTCAACCGACAAATCCTCAGAATTCAGACATAAAAATGATTCACGACATTACCTCCGTGTTTGTAGTGGGTGGTGACAATGGAACTTTGCAATGGCTCGCCCGCCCGGCTGTTCAAGTGAAAAGTCGTTGGGCTAGGCTGTTACGGCCTCCCAAAAGATGGGTTCGTGTTTAAGCTTCAATGCTACGGGTTATTATCAGGTGCTTAAATGGTCGGATCCTGTGTCACTTAGCGCAGGCTTTGGAGGGGGAACACATCAAAGGGCGAAACCAACTGATTTTTACAGCTCGTCCAGTAAACAACAACATGCTCGGCAGCCGGGCTGGGTGATTAGAAGGACAACTACTCATGAAGTATCCAATGAACTTGTATTGCGGAGTTCTTTAGCGCCCGTGTCGTCTTGGTTATTCACGCAAATGTTAGCGGAAATGTCTGGTACAAGCCGCAAAGCGGACTCGTGCGCCTTTGAAACACGGTGTGAGGTGAGCTGCGACTATGATTGTGGTAAGGCAATAACACATACCAGCAGGCAATAGAACAAACACAGCTGGAATCATCTTCTCTCCTTTACCAATTACGACTAAAGTGAACGGAGATTGAAAGGGAAGAAGTTTAAATAAGTCCTGTTAATTAATATTATAAACAAAATTAGCAAACAAATTCCACGTAAATGCGTTGTTACACTGACCCGACACAAACACTGAACGTTGCTGATTACACTGTAAAAAATATTGACGAGCTATGTGTCAAAACAAGGGTCTCGAAACAGTCACCAGGTTGTCAATGCTTCCGGTACCTACCACTTGACCAGTTACCGCTTAGTTAGCTTACAGGCTGAAAACTATCCAGATCGTTATGATCCGGTACACTGTAAACCAAATTGACAAGTCTTGTGTAATATAACCAATCATCTCTTGGTATGTTTACCAACTGATACTTTTCAAACAAGCCGTTGTCTGGTGCATTGCTTGTCAGGTGACAACTACGAGTCAATAGTTACTATGCACACCAACTTCTCAGTATCCAGACCAACTCTACATTTGTTTCAACGTTTGTTTCTTAACCAGTTTTGGAAACTTGTTGCCGCATGGTTATTTAACCGGCGCCTAACTTGTACTGGTCAGCTGGTCAGCATACACATGGTCAGCTGCGCCCGTGACGTCAGACTTGGCGGACCAATCAGCGGTCGCCGTCCGGCCCCGGCGCGGCGGTTTCAAACCGTTCAAACCAGCAGTTGTCGCGCGGCCGCCGTGCAGCATGGATCAGCGACGAGGGCTGTTCCAGCATTTGTGCAGTAAAAAGTGAAATCTGTGAACTGTGGTGTTCGTGCTGTGAGTGAGGCCCGCTCTGGCCTGCGGGACGCACTAATCGTGCCTATACCCGCGGTCGAGACGCCTCCCTTCCCCTGCGCGCGCAATGTAAGTGGGCCAGACCTTTGCATGCACATGTGAGCAGATGTTTTGCGGTCGGTGTTTTTTTATATATAAATACATTTATTTGCCTTTAATTCAACTCTTTGTATTTTTAACTTAACTGATGGACATATATGGGCTGTAAAAGCTAATCTGGTTGGCGATCATGCTTTATTCGAATTATCTGCGTGATCGTGCAACTGCCATGATTGTTATGGTCAATGTGGAAATATTCGTCATACGGGCATGTTATACTTCTGGCTTGATGCGATGCACAAAACCATGTTCTTCCACATACGCAGCAGTTCTTGCTTCAAAGACTTATATGCTGACGGTGCGCGATAGGTATACCTTATACCTCATGCATTTACCACATCCATTCGAAAATATGCACTTGGAATTGTCTCCAGTCAATAGTATTAATTACATACTACGTGATGTAGGTACGTGACCGTAATAAATACTAATGATTCCAGAAACTTCCGAATGGATGTGGTGTATGCATTCATCGATTATATAACCCATCAGTATTTCGTTTCTTGTCAGCGCAAGCCTTTGAGCAATAACTGATGCCAGTCATGATTTTGTGCACCACTTCCAGCCAAAAAATGACCTGTCCGTATAGAAAATATTTCCTGAATCAGTATCGTGGCAATTGAAAACGAACGCGAATCGTAAGTTCTTAAGGTTATCAACGCAAACAAAGCGATTGTAAGAAAGAACAAGTTCGAACTGAGCGTTAGTACACTTACTTGTTGACAATTTGTAAACTAGCAATGCCCAGTCAAAGGCTAGTTCATCAACAAACCAGGGGTTGTTGAACCGACAAGGAAACGGCTATGCCTATCCAGATGTTGGTAGGTTCACAAGGCCCAGACTAGTACTCAACAAGGTGACGCCTATGCGAATTGGAACCAAACTTGTAGACAAACTGTTAGTTTGTTGGCCAACACGCCTGGGGTTGGTGAATCGACAAGGTGACGCCTATGCGAATTGGAACCAAACTTGTAGACAAACTGTTAGTTTGTTGGCCAACAAGCCTGGGGCTGGTGAATCGACAAGGTGACGCCTATGCGAATTGGAACCAAACTTGTAGACAAACTGTTAGTTTGTTAGCCAACAAGCCTGGGGCTGGTGAATCGACAAGGTGACGCCTATGCGAATTGGAACCAAACTTGTAACAAGGAGCCAACTTGTAGATTTGGTTTACAGTGTATTGTAATGATACCCTAGGTGTACCTTTGTTTTGAAGTGCTGAATTAACTATCAAGGTTGTTTGACGTTTGTTTTCGCCTCAATCCGAAACGAGGAAGACCCTCATCAAATTATTAGGTGAAAGCCAGCCTCAGGATGATCAAAATACTAGGGGTAGTTTTGTCATAGTAATCTGTGAAGGGTGAGGAACAAGCCGTAGCAATGCACTCGTCACTAAACCAGCCTGAGATTATTCGCCAGGTAGCTGCTGCGTTTCCCTACTTGCTGAATCATGTTAGCAACTTTCCATTTCCAGACACTTTTTACGGCAAATAAATTGTTGGGTTATTTGGAAGGTGAATGACAATTTTATTTCTATAAGTCAATACATTTGTATTTCCGATTGCCCTTAAACTTTTTTTTAATCGTTTGCGGTAGGTTTTTATTGTTCGCAATAAAGTTGCGCACCTGTGAATCCTTCACATAATGCGTTCCCGGCTTCCCGGCGCCAGTTGCGCTGTGCCGTGCCGCGTTCGGTCGGGGGTGCGAGCGTCTGTGAAGTGCGAGTGTTTATCACTGGGCAAACCTGTATCGTTTCCATTTGTGCAGTGTCTAGTTATGAAGAATTGCTTGCCGATATATGACCTGCAGTGATCGACGTTCTGATTCAATAACTTGCTATAAGCCATTATTCTCAACCAAATCGCGCAGAGACGTTTGTAAAGTTGTCGAGGGGGGAGGGGGAACAAGAGCGATTTTAAATGAATTGCTCTCCATGCAGTGCAATAGGACTTAGGTTTAATTTTTCGAAAGTTGTGGAGCCGCCCCCGGTGTCCGGCCTGGCCAACTCTCTCAAGAACCGACAGCTAACGGAACACTGAAGTTTCACTACGACGATTTCCGCCAAAGTTATGAAGAAAAGGCAAGTGCAAGAAGTATAAAACTTCTCTTGGTAATCAAAACTTAGGTTTGGCAAATTCCAAACCCTAAGTCACTACAACTGTGGATATAAATAAGCTGGTTATTGACGGCCAAGCTCTGGCCAATCTGAGGTTCAGAGCTATCATCAAGTTCATGAGGCAGCTGCGGTTGGGTGGCTCACGGGCTCCATTGCATAGGCTCAGACAGGTACTCTACAAAATGTCTTCTGTGTTCTTAGGTTCAGATCTATCGATAGGTATGTGCATGCTTCTGATTCGATTGATAACTGTAAACGGGCGCTGGAAGTGAAAGGTTCGCTTGATATACGAAAGGTGCATTGCAAGAAAGCACACTATTTCAGAAATACACTTTCATTTTATCTTGAGCGTTTTTGGAATGGGCCGGATGAATTCGTCATCAAACTGGTAAGGGATTTCGTTTGAAGACCACCGATATTTAATATTATGATGGTCTTCAAACGAATTTGCTGGCAAATTCGATGACTGGATTGGGCGGCGTAGGATCTGCTGGTCAACTGACTATGGGTTGATTAGGGCCTAGTTGGGCCCCTAGTTTTGACCTAGTTTGAGCTTCATTCGTTAAATAGGAACAAGACGATGCTTCTTTTGACCATCGTCACTAAACAAGCCGCCCTCGTTTTGACATTGTTTTTCGTTATTATTGTTACTAGGTACTTTGTTATCATACACAGCATTAACGAGGACCTGCTTCCAAAACAAGGCAGAAACGCTCCAGATATTTTTGGGACGTGGTAAAAACTAACCGACACCTGGTAACTGTCATCTGACAAACACAAAACAAGCCAGGGGCTCGCAGCGTGTGTCAAAAGTAGGATGCAAAACTAGTCTGTACCCCCGACATTTAGCGTTGAGAATCATTTGACGAGGGGCTAGTCAATATTTTTTACAGTGTAGTGGGTGAGTCCGCTGGTACGCAGCCCACACATAAAACAAATATGTACATCACAGTGTTACCCTTACGAACCAGTCATCATGAACACTCCGCTCTCCCTCTCTCTCGTCGGAATGCCCGGGTGACAGCCACAAGCCGGACCCCGCCTGCAGCCAGCCATGAATTCCCCCAATGCTAATCCGAGCGTCATGCCAGCCCACAGTGGCAGGGTGTGTCCGCCGCTCTAAAACAGGAGCGCTCTCTGAAACTGAGTCCGTGGTGGCGCATAATGCACGGAACTGTGCACTTTTGCAAGAAATATTTGCCGAAAGCCAGGCGTTCAAATAAATGTGCAAAGTTTGCTGACATATGAAATAATGTAAAAACAGCGCTCTGCTGGGGACGAATGCAGATCTATATTGGGCTGCACTTGCGCAGTTTGCAGTAAATAATTTCACATGCCATTGTTTGAAAATTATATCGTTCTTTTCATGTAAAAACCAAGTAAAAACACCCTGGTAAAAACCACAAAATCAGCCGCCCCAGTCTTTGTTTGTAGTGCTCCCATCGTTCGACGTTCAGAGCCAGCGCACTATCAGACTGATGGCGACGGCTTTTTCCATCGTTCCAGTCCTCAGTTCAGTGAGAATATCCAGATCAGCCCCTGCCTTATCCAAACTGACATATGGGAGACACACATTATTTAGTCTGCTCTCCCTCCGAGGCCATGCACACTGGACAGTGGACAGTGTACAGGCGGGATGAAGTGAACGGGAGAGGCTGGGATCCGTAGAAGACCAATAAATGTCTCACTGTCTTGAACAGTCACCGTGACGTGGTTTGGAGAATAAGCCTGCTCACTGCTCAGTGCTTCACTGCTTAGTGCTTCTCATGTGCTGTGTTGCCGGTGGCCGTTCAGCTCAGGCAATGATGGCATGACAGTCCTTTATGGGAATGGAAGAAAATGTTGCTAAGCTGAACAAAGGCAACAGTATACCTTTCGTGAGCGAAATGTGCAAATCGAGAAAAGTGAAAACGAAAAGACACAACTTAGAGCAGGCAACACCAGAAGCTCGGCGCTGCACTGGTCGGCGGTCGCTACTGACACTTTACAAGGTGACAGTCATTGTGATTACAGTATCGTGAATGTTGGACGCGCTATTGACAGATTGACAGGCAGTGGACGATGTCGGACCATGCTAGCCGGACGCGGGAGCGGACATAAATGTTTCTCAGCCAGACACACTGTGCCACAGTCGCAGCTTCAATCACTTCAGAGGCACATGTCACAGCCATGCAGTGGCTCTTTCAAGGTCACAGACACAGCTCACACTTAGGTACAGACACATAAATGGCAGACGCTTGGCAGTCGATCGATTGGTCAAGGTCATTAAACAGAACGATTATTAATGGTGAAGCGAGAAAAGCTGAAGCATCGATTCGAATGTTAATGAACCGAGGCGCTCAATGAAAAGCGGGCTGCGGACCGTAGACAAAGATAGGAGAGCGGCGAAAACTATACGTTTAAGGTAGATGGCACACTTCCCGCTGTCAAAGAGTTAACATTAAACAAGGGCTGTGATTGTGGACTGTTGCGTCCGTATCACTATCGACCAGGACGATTAGAAATGTAGGAGACATTGGCTAAGAAGAATAGACCCCATTCCAGGCCCACCATTGTCTCAAAATTCCAATTATGACAAACCTTTCGCTCAGCTGTGATACGAACTGAAAACTATATTCGCATCTTAGGCAGATCTACTCTGTTATGAACTGTGCATTAGGGAGATCCGCCGTGGTATGATGAGTACCTATGTTATAGACAGATCCACCGCCGTATGAGAGCAGAATTACTGACCACTCTGTGGTTACGCTACTGCCGTCGGACCAGATGTTTATTGTTTGCGTTTCAGACGCCGATATGAGATCTGTGACGTCACTGATGGTCTGCACAGCCGCCCCTCTGTTTATGACGCTGCATTGTGGGTTGTGCAATCGACAGAGTCGGAGACATGCGCACTGATTCGAGGAGACATCCATTCATCCTTATTGTTCACCAACGCTGCTGCCGTGAACCT
This sequence comes from Amphibalanus amphitrite, assembly GCF_019059575.1. Classification (NCBI taxonomy): domain Eukaryota; kingdom Metazoa; phylum Arthropoda; class Thecostraca; order Balanomorpha; family Balanidae; genus Amphibalanus; species Amphibalanus amphitrite. The sequence continues at coordinate 917,328 of NW_024881610.1, read as the reverse complement.
GTAGTAAAATACACGCGCTGACAAACAGCAGTAGTGAATAGCCATTGCCATCCAATAAAAGCTTGTAAAAAAGCTATAACCCTGCTTGATTTCTGGAAGCTTATCACAGGGCAAGAATTATTCACTAGGCCCGGGCCCGATACATGAAACGTGATTATTGCCAGCGCAATTGGTTCCAGAACCGCCCGCGAAGCGTGCAGGGAAGGTATGTCTGTGCCAATAATCATCTTTATGACAGCCGGGCGGGCCACAATACTACGTGGTATGGCCGGAAAATTGGCCGCGCTGCCAGCTGACCACTCGCCTGCTGATTGAGGCGTCAGGCTAAAGGGTACAGCCGTGAGCCGTAGCAGGCAACGGCAGATTGTAAACGCGACTTTCGTAGAAGTCCGTGGTGCAGACATCAATCATCTTTGACCGTAACCTACACCTTGACTCGGCTGTTACTTTGATCTAAATAAATATTCAAAGCCGTCACACTATTGAGGCACACCGATTGTCGGAAAAGCCGCGCGACGTCGGCAGCCTTCGCGGCATCCCACGAACGGTGAGCGGCTGGTGTTTGGGGCACTGTCCACAAAACCAGTTCTTCGGAACATTCAGCGCGTCCACCGCACCAAAAGTGGAACTCGACCGGTCACGTGACTGTCGACGGTAGGAGCTCGACCGGTCACGTGACCGGTGTGTGTCACGTGACCGCGCTGGGAACGGCGGCAGGAAGGACGGTGTCGCAGCCGGCGGCGGAGCACGGCCGATGGGAGGACGGCAGCCGTGCCAGTCGATCGGCGTGCTGACCGAGCGTGTCCAGAGCTAATGGTGATCCAACGGCAACACGATGATGCCAGAAAGTGGGTCTGGAGGTCGCCGCGCACTGCACTGTGTGCCGTATCCGTATGGCGTAAATTAGGTGCTTACCAAGGTGTGTCAACAAGTCAAACTCGGGATGGGTGTGCAGTATTATAAATGGGGAATATTTGTTTCTGGTCCCTAAAAAGCTGTTTCTGGCACCTAATTGCTGATCAGCCCCAAAATGCTTATTCGACCCTAATATCTGAATCTGGCACCTAATTGCTTCCACACAGCCTAAAGTTGCCAGATCGTCTAGTTGAACTCCGTATTTGCTGTTTGCTGATTCAGCACCAAAACCAAAACATCCAGCACCTATTTTATTCCAAGTTTGCCTACCTAATTCGCGTAATCTTCCTGATTTTATGTATCCTAACAACATGAACGTTGCATTCGGTGATGTCAAGTGCCATTTTCGCCAGTGGAGATAATGATTAATGCCATTTCTAGCCAAAAGAGAATCACTAGCCAGCTATGGTGCAGCATAGCAAGACGCTCCTATACCAGCCCGCTATGTAGAGACTAGAGATTATTGCACCCTCAGCCATTTTAACGTGAAAAGTTTGGATCCGTCACTTCCAGCCAGGCTCTCAGGTCATAAACTGGAGTAAAGCAAAATGTCAACTCTGAACAGACATGCCACGCAACCGGCCCTCTTTTCAATATTATTAGCTTTCTGCAATCATCGTCTGACTCCATCTCGATCAAACGCAGCATCCGGTTTCTACAGGGGCGTTTGACTGACCGGCCACACAATAACCAAAAACAAAATCAAAGCTTCATGCACACATATGACATAAGTAAGAAACGGATGAAAAAGGCACAACCACGGCACAACTCTGCGCGGCAAACAACGGACAATGTCCCACGCAAGATCCCGCCTTTCTTCAGCGGCCTTGAACGGAATGAAAACATCACATTTCTTTTTTGGAGCTATTTGATGACGTCAAAAAATACAATACCCGTTTTAATGGTCAAAATCGAGACAATTACTCACAAAAATGTTTCACTTTAAGCATTACAAATAAATACTTTTAAATATTTAAATGACATTGTTTTTTCAAACAAATCAATATTATTTGCTTACTTAAACGTCATATACAATGCTGAGATCACTACGGGGCTGTCTTAGAGTGTAGCTGCACTGGCCACTGGCAACCTTTAGGCTAGACTCCAGGGGTCATTATACCAGAACAACATGATTCTACCAGCCAGTAGATCATTTTTCTACTAGATTGGTGCTAGGCTCATTATTTAGGTGCCAGATTCAGAAAAAAGAGTAAGGCGTACCCATGAATAGGTGCCAGAAACAGCTAATTAAGGTCATTTTCCATGATTGGTGCTGGTATCCACCAGATAGGTGCTGAGGACCAAGTTTGGGGCGAGTCAGCTTTTAGGTGCCAGAAATAGCTTTTCTGGGACGCAATTAAATGGCGTCCATTATAAATAAAGCTTAATGTTTCCTTTAAATGAATATGCATTTGAAGTAGAGCTCTGCTACACTTTCCTCCACTTTGAAATTCAATAGACACAGGAGCTGCGTTCTCTCAGAGGTGACCATTATTTCTCTAAACGAGCATAACAGTTTTTATTACCAGAGTCGTCAGAAAACAAATGACCCCAAATTTGTTACCCTCTGTCTCTCTGCCTTATTGACTATGGAGTGAGAAGCAAACACAATAATCATACAATTACCTATGGTGAAACGGTTTTCTGGGATAACAGTTGTTAAGGCTCTTGTGCCAAAATATTTTTAGGGGAGTGAGGTTACCTATGATAAGGTGTCCCAGCAGACAACATTAACTGGCCGCGTGATCAAAAGTCCTTGACACGGTACCTCTCTCCTTCCCTCACACTTCCTCTTTCCTCTCCCTCTCTCTCTCTCTCCCTCTCTCTCTCTCTCTCTCTCTCTCTCTCTCTCTCTCTCTCTCTCTCTCTCCCTCTCTCCTCAGGTGGGTGGAGGGGGAGGCGGAGCGGGGGCGGGGTGGGACGATCAGCCGAACGTCTGCTCAGCCACCTGTCGTCAGAGACAGAGACAACGACAGGCCATCGCTGACCACACGCAGACAGACACTGTCGAAACGGTGCTACCAGTCCAGATCGCGGCAACAGCTGATATAGGGCGCAAAGAAGTGTTTATTTACCAGCTGACATGTGGTGTTTGACGGATCGCACACTGTTCCAAAGTGTCGATTGTGTTGCGTTGAGTGGAAGTGCACTGAATAACGCAGAAATCGGGGAGTCGTCAGAAAACAAATGAGCCCAAATTTGTTACCCTCTGTCTCTCTGTCTTATTGACTATGGAGTGAGAGGCAAACACACACTGTTCCAACTGTCAAAAGGAAACTTACCTTATACATTATATCCAAATCCGGGCGTAATGTCACGTCTATCGCAGTTCCCACTCACGGCAACACAGCACACTTGTCTGTAGCGGTCGCTGGTTTCACCTGTGTTCAGCACACCATACGCGCCACACTGTATAATTCCACGGAGCCGGACTGGCCACAGGTCCTCTCACCTCCCTGACCACCCGACCGGTCCCTTCCGACAGCCGGCGGCGCACGACCCGTCTGACGGCCCAGTCCGGCCGCGCGGCCAGTCCGGCTGGGTAGGGGGCGCCACGTGCCTGACCGCGGCGGCAGCGGCAGCGGCCGGGGTCGCCGGCGGCCGGCCGGACCGGCACAGCGCGGCGCAGCGATTTGCTGACAGCGATGTCACTCACTCAGACGAATTGCGTCGATGTGTAAATCGTGTGGGAGGGCTGGGCCGTCAGTCATAGGAGGGATTTACGGAACTTTGATGGTAATTGGTCGATTTAGGTCTTATAACTATTTTACTGCTTCCTATTTGTGATTGATGTTGTACCTACATTAATGTGCATTGCTGTAGTTCAATGTAGCAAATTTATAAAGCTTTGAGCAAAAAAGAAAAACTGGGAATTTCATTTGCCGCGAATCCCCGGCAATAAAATCATGTCAAAATCAGCTCACTATCCACCGGATGCAATATGATGCAAAATGCATCTGCTAATGTCAGAGAGACCGAAGTTTATTTGAAGAGTTGAAAGTGACAATTATTGTTCTCGCAAGTCTACGTCGCCCACATTTTCCCCTGACACGATCATTAGCTGTGCTCAGTTGCACCTGGCTCAGATAGCAGGCTGTGAAACTAATTAATACAGACTTTGTTTATGAGCTGGAACTACTGCACCAGTACAAAAACTGGCTCCGTCTCGAGGGGCCCTCTTCACTCGCTGACAATTATGTCCGGCTATTATTAATTAGACGACTATGCAGCCCAAGGCCTAAGGTTTCAAACCTTTTGTTAAAATTTGATAGACTGCCCTCGAGAGTACCTAAATGTGTGATTTTGATCATTTTGCAGTTCATCCCGAATAAATCATGAGTAATGTATAAAACACTATAATTAATTGGGAACTGAAAACAATGATTTGGAGAGTCGCATTTATTGAAACTTCTTCCAAATGCCTACGGGAGCAATTCTGACTTCTGAACCTTCCCTTATATAGAACTTACGGTCGATGCACAGTCACAGACACTGAAGCCGTTTATCGCTAATCAAAATTTACCGTCTCTATATTTCTGGTCTTTGTATTTTCCGTTTTAAAAATATAACATAGCAAGTCAAAAATGTCTTCCTCACTGGATAAATGGCCAAAATAATTCAATTTTTTTCAATGAAGCAAATCAAAATAACGTAAAATTAAGAGAAGCATGTCATAGAAACACCAGCTCTATTTCAGTGAAATTGGCGGCAGATGCAGCGCGGCTCAGCTCGGGCCACTGACCGTGTGTTTCTAAGCGGCTGACCTGTCGTCAGCGGGACAGGACCGATCAATGGGAGGGAGCACCCACTCTCACACCCACCCGGGGGCTGGCCATGGTACCGCAGGATAGTTAGGAAAGTCCAAGGTGATCCAAGCCATTCCAAGGTGACCCGAGTCATTAAAGCCACTGCCCAGAGTCCTAAGTGGTCACTGTCCATCGTTCGGTGCCACTGTTTGGGTTAACTGACTACGGACAGTGCACTGTGAATCGGAACAATAGGGAGATTTGTGATAAATTGTTGAGGAGCTGACGAGGAGTTCCGGGGATGAACGCTTAAAAAACTTTGGCCTGAATTTTATGCCGAAGTTTTGTAAGTGACGTGCATATGGTTAACAGATACCTACCTACAAGTCGAAGGCCCGGGGCATGTTCTTGTCGTTACTTCTTGCGATTCTTTTTGCATAGCCTGGAAGCTCCAAAGGAAGCTCTTAGACCAGCAGCCCTTGCACCACCCATTGCTCTTTCAACTTATCCTGTACTTCAATCTTATGAATCCTGATTTTTATATCTAGTTGTTCATTTATAATTGCACAGATTTGCTTTATATTTGCATCAAGGCAACAGTGCAGTGTTCATTTAAGTCAAGTCATCCATCATCAGCCCTCTCTTGACCCCATCACCGGCAGGCAGGCTGCATCTGTCGTCCGGGGGAGACTGCAGACACGTGCGGCGACCAGCCCCCGGCGGCGGCCGGTGAACTTTCCAGTCCCGCCGGCCGGCGACAGCCCCTCCCCGCCAGCCTCCGAACGCAGGGCGGGGAAGGGGGCGGGAGCGGGGCTGCTCACTCAGAGCGGCCGAGAGTACGGGCTGAAATGCCGACGCTGTCGCCATGGCAACGACACTGTCCGCTGAAACGCCGTCACGGTCGCCGAAACTCCGGGAGTTCTATCGCCGCTAAAACGCCGACGCTATCGTTGAAACCGCGACACTCTGGCGTGACCCAATCACTCTCGCAGTACCGTCACTACTGTCCGTGTAGCCTCACCACTGTCTCTGGAGCTCCGACACTGCCCCTACTGTCCCTAAAACGCTGCCACCGTCGCCAGCTGAAACCCTACAGCGCTAACCGGACAGCAGCGGCTGAATCGACAACATACGGCCACCGACGACGTGCTCCAGATTCTACTCACGTACCGAGTTCGCACATCCCGGAGTAGGTATTCTGTGCCGCAGACTATCTCGGTCAACGCTGTGTTGCAGGAGTATAGTGGGGCGGTTGAATAGATGTGGATGAAAGTTAGGTTTTTTATGCGTGCTCAATGATCATCGCATAAGATATTGGCATGTGCTAAAGTAAAAATAAGAAAACGTACAAAATGACCAACTTAAAGGCAATTTTCCACATCCATTCGGCAGCGTTTGAATCACAGTTGTTTTAGCGCCTCCCTGACCACACAATAGCGCCGTCCCGCTGTGTCCCTCCCCACCTATCGCTGCCAGTCGTTCCCGGTCCGGTCATCTGGTGATTTATTTACCATCCCTTACGATCGTTTCCCCATTTGGCGGCGGGTGATCGCCCGCCCCCTACCTCCGGCGCCAGAGTGCCGTGTCTAGGGCCCGGCCGCCGACCCGACTAAAAACTGCATTGGCGGGGGACGGGGCCGACAGCACCGCCTGGCGCGCACTCCCGCACCAGACGTGATCACTTACGGTAGGATAAGTAGCACATGGTGGGTGCTTGACTACAGAGTATCAGGCAACATCGCGATTCACGGCGGGGCATCAAATGTTTGGATAAAATGATAATATACATGTTATCGGGATGGTTGGGTGCGTAAGAACTGAAAAAAATGAATATCTATCTGGCGACAGTGAGTAAAATTTTTGGAAGTCACTGAATTGTTCAATAGCGTCGTTCTGGCGAAGTCAACAAACGCCAGTGGCCTGAGGTCAACATATCGCCTGTATTACCATACGCGGGTCACAAGGTCACGTACGAGGTACAAGTCATGTGTGTCGTTCAATTACACCACTAATATAATGCGGCACAGTGCAGCAGTTTGTCGTTCTTCAATAGATATCGGTCGGCAGCACCCGGTCAACATAAAGGACACAGTAGCAATGTCATAGTTCGTCCGGTGTTAAACCCACTCACGTCACACTAACACATTACACACAGTCACACAAGTACACTCAAAGTTGTCACAAATCGACTAAGATGACACCATATACCACGGAATATTTGACCAATATTACCAAATACCAACACGATGTGACGTTATAGATCACGGGTCAACGGCAACAAAATGGTCACACCAGTCAGCATCCAGCCATGTATCAAACAACATCCCTTCATGGCACCACGACTAGAGAAAACACTTCGCAAAGCGCACCACGATATTTGTACGACGCCTTACTCGCAAATTCCGCTTCGATTCGAAGCACTTCGCCGCTTCCTTGACGAGGAGCACACACAGCGTCACCTGCAGTCCAGTCTAGGAAGCTCAGATTTGAGCGCTTGCCACCAGAGGCGCTCTGGTCACTGGGTACGCTATGTCCGTGGTGGCGAGAGCGCCGCCACTATGAGAAGAAGCGCAGTGAGCAGCGCGGCGGAGCTCCGTGGGATGTCGGTCGTGGAGCGAACAGAGGTGTCCGACGGCAGACCGAACAGCACCCGTACCGTCTCGTCCGACCGGGACACCACCGGGTCGGGCTCGCTGAAACACAGAGGGCAGCACCATCCGTCATACAGCACCTCAGTCAGTCACAGCGGCGCGCGGTACGGTCCGTTCAAGGTGGCGCCACCGTCGGACCCCCCCCCCCTCCCCCCTCCCCCAGCCGGTGATCGACGCCACCACATCTCGTCACTATCTCACACGATTCACCAGCATTTAGTCCTCCCATCAATCTCTCGGCATTAAATCTCATCACCAGGTCTCCCCAACCAATATTTATCGCTAATATCTCTCACAACTATCTTACCAATATCTTCAACCACTCCGACCATTCTCCCCACCAATCTCACCTGTCCTGCGAGTCGTCGATCCGGACCCAGAGGTCGCTGAAGTTGTCGCCGTACTTGTTGTCCCGGTGGCGGGCCCCGTGTCGACCCCGGCCCTCCTGCCGTGACGGGGGCTCTGAGCCGCGGTACCGGGCCCCCTCGGAGGGCGGAATCCGCCGACCGCCGCCGCCCGGCCGACGCCGGCGGTTGTACCTGGCGAAAAACGATCACAGGAAGGCATTAGATAACAAGGTAATGGAAATGTACTGCATCAATTATCAAACATTTCACTTAGGTATGCCAAAAATATCACCATATTTTACATTGAATGATATGTAGAGACGATGCTGTCTGTACCCTTCTAAAATTCGCCTTTTTATAATCTTAAAATCGCAACACAATGGATTGAAATCGGGAAAGTTCAAGGCGAAGAAAATTATCGCCACCATGCTCGTAGCATTATTTCCAGCATAGTGCATTTGTCCCCGCTACTTGCCCGTTCTATCAGAACCAGCGGTAAATGAAGGACGTTTCCTAATTTAGTTACGGTCATTACTAACGAGACAAGAATACGAGTGCGTCACTAGCCTGATTCATCATCTTTTTATGCGCTAGTCGCAATCTTCCTCAACGCAGTGACCACTAAAACAATTGCCGACCTGTAGCAATGCCCGTCCGTATTCGTGAGAACAAAAAGTGTTCAGAGTTCTGAATAGAAACTCCGAGTCCGTCTAGTTTTAATCATCGTGTGAACTTTGGACACTTACTCCCCAACGATGATTGTGTGTGCATTAGGGAGTGTCTCAGCTCTACCGGACCAAAGTTTCTAACGATCTAACGGCATGGAACAGTTCGGTTCCTTGTGTGGTGTGTAAAACGGCCCCGAGAGCTTCACTCACCTTCGTATCCGTTCTCGAGGTCCAACTTTGGTCACTTTGTAGCCCGCCTGGCGCAGCACGTTCAGAACGCTGTAGTTGCCCAGAAAATGACCTGCAACAAAACAAATCCACTTCAAAATAGTATTCCTTCGCCCCAACACTTTGGGCACGGTCAAGCCTGGCAGTAGGTGCAGCAGTTTGTGCAACCATTTGTGGCCGAGGACTTGAGACTAGTCTATGCTTGATAGAGACGGGTACGGAGAAAAGACATTTCTAAAAACATAAATGACTGAAGTATGAGAAACGGCTCCATTCAGAAGAGAAAGAAGACAGCTCTAAAGATTCGGACGATGCCCATAGAAAATGTGTGTTTTGTGACAGGTCTGAAGAGGTGGAGAAGGCCAGGAAGATGCCGACAAATCTTTGGAGTGACGGGAGAGACGCTCTTTTCGGGACAGTGACCTCTCTACAGAGAGACGAGGACCACCACGCGGGACACGCACCACCCACACGCACCCACTCATGAGGAGCGGCGGCCGCCATCGCCGCCTCCCACATAACGGAGCGTCCGACACAAACAAACAAACCAATCAGCGACACACCAGTCATCCATCATCTCGGCCAGCGGGCACACGTATGGTAATGAACAGACCGAACGCTCACTGTCTGACAGCTCTCTCCGCCCACCGGTTTGTCCTCAGACGTTCCGTTTCACATTATCAACAGACCCCTCCCGGCGCCCGGCGTACGCGTTCGTGACAGCGAAAACGAGGCGTGACGTTTCAATTCAGCGTTCCGACAAGGCGATTCAATAGCGCGAAATGATTGTGACTAAGTACGCTTGCACACGCGACCTTATCAGTTGTGCTGGAGTAATAGCTGCGTCCCTGAGTGGCCATTCAGTTGGCATCTGGCTGCATGTGTGCAGGCACATTCACGACATAAGTGGACGGCAGCGGGGGCGGAGAGTGGGGGTAGTTAAACGGGGCGGCGGCGGTCGACTGAGGGCGTCGGCCCGGCGGCAGAGGGTACCAGTGGCGCGGGAACCGGGGGGGCTAGGGGGGGCTGAGCCCCTCCAACTTTTCGGCTGGGGGGGTTCGTAATGTATTTGAGCCCCCCCCCCCCCCCCCCAGCTGGAGGAATCGAAATCGGAAATCTACCAACACAATTTCATAGATTCATACATAGGCGCGGGAACCGGGGGAGAGGGAAGTGGGGGAAGCTTGCCCTCACAACTCTGGGGCCGTGGGGGCGGTGCCTCACAACTTTTCATGAGGCCAGGAACCGTTGGGGCAGCTTGTCCTCCCTCCCCAAATTAGGGGTTGTGAGTCACAAAGGAAGAAAGCATGTGAGTGAAAAATCTACCTATTTTACTGACTCGGCAACTCATTTGGCAGCTTAAAACCTTTAATCCAGGTTGCCAAAACGGTAGTTTCTTCACTCAGCTGAGACGGAATACCTCACTTTTTTTGCAAATATTTTCTTCTTTTTTTTCGTTGAAAAGGTCAAAGTCTGGAAAATAAGTGGCCTAAAACCGATGAGAAAACTAGATTTGGGGGTACCCTAGGTCGATCTCCATGATGGTTCAGCCCCCCCCCCCCCAGTCTGGAAGAAGTTCCCGCGCCACTGGGTACGGACATTCGAGTGAGGGTAGCGGCGGTAGCAGCTCAGGACGAATGGGCGCGGGTGGTCGAGCTCTTGCAGCATGCATTGTGCAAGGTGAGAGCGTGCTGCAGTGCTCTGAAGTGAGCCCCTGACACCGGTCTCGTCTGGCGTACCGCGTGCCGGCGTACCGGCCGTGCCGGGCGCAGTCCGGCCGTGCCCACCGCGCGCCCCCCGGGCTCGCACCGGGTCGTATTATGTCTGGCGTCGGCGCCTGTGACCCCAGCCGCCGGGGAGGGCAGGGAGCGGAGGGGGAGGGTCGTCGGTGCCACTGTGGGTCCGCGCACCGCCCGGCCGGTGGCCAACTCAAACACGGCCCAGCCATCAACAGCGGCACCATCTGAGGGCGGTGATCTGAGGGCGGCACCGACCGGCGTCCTCCCAGGTGTCCGCCGGCGGCCAAGGTCGGGTCACCGGACCGCCGAGGGGAGGAGAGGGGAGGGGAGGGGAGGGGCGGCACCCACACATCGGACGGCGCCCCTGGCGGCCGACAGCCGAACCGCCGCGCCAACATATCCGGAGGTCATGCCAAGCCGCGACACGCCGGCTGAGGCACTGCGGACCTCGCCGAGACTTGCCACAATAGCTCGTCATAGATCACTTGCAGCGGTACAGGGGACCGTTTGCGGTTCGCGGCTGGTTACAGTGTGCCGCTGCTCGAACGGCGACTTCAAGGGCTGACGCGTCTGGGCGCGGCCCGGGCGGTCGCGGCAGTCGCGGCGGACATCAGAGCCGGCGCACACCGGAGCCGTCCCGGCTGTCACGGCGCAGCGCGTTAGGAGCGGCACAGATCGTAAACCGGCCCGTCGGCTCCACATAGCCACAGTCGCGCTAATAAAACCGTCACCGCACCGCTCTCCGAGGCGCGGCGAGACGGTACGGAGCCGGCGCGTTGCGACACCGTCCGCGACAATTCGACGGCGTCGTGCGACACTGCCGCCGCGCGAGGCTCGCTGCGTGACGGCTCGGAGGCGCCGCGGATGACCTGTCCGTCCCGCCACCCGTCTCGCGGTGCTCGTTCACTGCCGGCGGCCGCACGGCGACCCGTATAATGTCGCGGCGTGGGTGGGCGCCGCGCCGGCGCGACAGACACCGCGAGGCGGAGACACGACTAAAAAATGAAGGTGTCCGCGACGGCGCTGATGTCCCGCTGCGCGCGGCTCGGCGTCTTATAGGTCGGCCGACAGCCCGCCGCGCTGGAGAGACGCCACGGACGGCGAGAGATGAAAGAGAAAACACCGGCACGTGGCCAGGCGAGGGACGACGACGATTAAAGACAAGGCAAGAAGTGACGATAAGAAACTGGGAGGCGAGCAGAAAAAGGCGTGGAGGTAAACAGTCGAGTCACGACGATAGAAAACAGAGGTCGAGAACGACATAAATCAAGGTAAATTCACAAGGGAATAGCCAGAAAGACAGAAACAAATGCACCCAGCTTGTTGGTCACAGTCAGCCTGCAATCAGATTGCATTGCGGGATGTCAATTTTTCACCCAGCCAAAACCGTTTTCAGTGAAATGATTCGGCATTCTTGGTGAAACGCTCCACATTCCAGACAGCAATACTGGTTGTTGTTCTGAGCAGTAAGCACGCTATTGGCATATTTGGTAAATTGTTGTTGGGAAAGGTCGCTGAATGGAACGCACCCTGACAAGAAAGCCCATTACATTTGCATGAGTACCAAAAACAAAGGGCGGACCTATTGACTCGATAATGGGACAAGGTTCTTACGCCAGCGTTTACAAGACGGGCGATTGAGCTTTGCATTACAAAGCGCCATGCGCCGTTTGAAGCGACATCGTCTGTCTTTGTGTCAGCCTGTACGAGGGAGGGTGCACTTTGCTACATACTCTCATCTCATTGAGAAATCTACTGCAGGAGCCGAAATCAATCAAACAAGGTCGGAGTGCCGTGGAACAGAGCCATTTGTGTAGGTCAGGATCTGGAAACGTTTACAGCTATACCTAGTCAAAAATCATTTAAAACAATTTTATTTTCTCTGCAATTCATGGCAAAATGACAAATGGCATGCGCTAGAGGCCGGCACACATCTGCAAAATAGAAGCATAATGCACTCATCGAGGGCAATTTACCTTCTCCACCCGACCCGCCGTACTCTGGTCACCGTTTACCTTCAACGGACACAGATCGGACAGCCAAACATTTCGCCACTTTCCGGGCTGTTTTAGCAGCCGGTGTTTCCCAGCGCGTCTTCGACAGGCCGATCTCAGTCGGCTCCGCTGACCCCGTTTGTTTTGGATCGGCTCCGACGGGAAATAGACTCTCCTCCCCTGCCGAGGTCTCACACCGTGCTCCATTCAACAGTACCGGGCACCGGTTCCAGCTGACACCGAGCGAAACTGACTCCATTTTCTCTATGCGACTTATCACGCATATTCAGGCCTATGATAAAATTATACTTTATTCACGCCTTCCCGTGAGTAAAGGATATTTGATGCACGAGTGGGATCATTTAAACACGAGTGTGTAAATTTCACGAGTGAAACGAGTGAAATTTACACACGAGTGTTTAAATGATCCCATGAGTGCATCAAATATCCTTTACTCACGGGAAGGCGTGAATAAAATCTATTTTAGTATGACTCCCCGTGTCGTTCAAGTTCTTAGCATTGAGTATTTCATCGCTCCGGTCAGGACTATTAAAGGTTTTTTTTTTGGGGGGGGGGGGGAGAGTTAAAGAAAAAAGGGGCTTGGCTTTTTGGGGGGAGCAAAAATTGATTCACGCGTCAATTAAACGTATATGATTTAGCGTATATATTGGTCACCATTCCATCCAACTTCTTATGGCACCGATGTAATGGCTTCTCATGGCTGTTCCTTTCTGTTCAGCTTGTCGAACCATGTTTTCCAGCTCTTCTTCTCCCATCTCCGAGCTGCTCCCATCATCATTATCAATATCCATACAGCTAGCTGATCAGAAAAATAATATAAAGAAATTCACAAATATGTAGAGCAAAACCAGATAACAATCACTGGCTTTTAGAAGAGCAGCTTGAATGCGCTCGTCAACAAGAAGCAAAACCTGTCGAGAGTAAAACGAAAAAATTAACGCGTGATTTATTTTATTGACGCGTGCAGTCTTTTCTGCACTAGATCTTTTACTTTGATTGCAGTAAAAAAGCCGAGAACGCACGGGGAATCATATTAAAATTATACTTTATTCACGCCTTCCCGTGAGTAAAGGATATTTGATGCACGAGTGGGATCATTTAAACACGAGTGTGTAAATTTCACGAGTGAAACGAGTGAAATTTACACACGAGTGTTTAAATGATCCCATGAGTGCATCAAATATCCTTTACTCACGGGAAGGCGTGAATAAAATCTATTTTAGTATGACTCCCCGTGTCGTTCAAGTTCTTAGCATTGAGTATTTCATCGCTCCGGTCAGGACTATTAAAGGTTTTTTTTGGGGGGGGAGAGTTAAAGAAAAAAGGGGCTTGGCTTTTTGGGGGGAGCAAAAATTGATTCACGCGTCAATTAAACGTATATGATTTAGCGTATATATTGGTCACCATTCCATCCAACTTCTTATGGCACCGATGTAATGGCTTCTCATGGCTGTTCCTTTCTGTTCAGCTTGTCGAACCATGTTTTCCAGCTCTTCTTCTCCCATCTCCGAGCTGCTCCCATCATCATTATCAATATCCATACAGCTAGCTGATCAGAAAAATAATATAAAGAAATTCACAAATATGTAGAGCAAAACCAGATAACAATCACTGGCTTTTAGAAGAGCAGCTTGAATGCGCTCGTCAACAAGAAGCAAAACCTGTCGAGAGTAAAACGAAAAAATTAACGCGTGATTTATTTTATTGACGCGTGCAGTCTTTTCTGCACTAGATCTTTTACTTTGATTGCAGTAAAAAAGCCGAGAACGCACGGGGAATCATATTAATGTTCATTTTCATGTGAGCTTGAAAAAGGCCTCTGAAGAAAGAAAATGAGGAAATATGAAATACGTAAAAGTGAAACATTTTAATTCACCCATCACAGAGCAATGATAATTTCGGTACTGACTACCAATCATATAGAATGCACTTTAGTTGTATAATTTTACGCGTGCCTTACGAGTTTATAACTGCCGCCATCCATCGTCCTGTGTCGGGGCTCGTTTAACAGAGCTGTTGGCTGCTGTCAGTCCCAGATATATGGACCCTCCTGTGGCGCTCATTTATCGTCATTAAACCCATCTATCCCCCGAAAATGCCACAACAGAGCGGCGCTGGGCGGGCCGGCGCCAGCTGCAGCTCTGTGTCGCCCTGTGGAGCCGTCCCCGGCACAATACCGCCGCCAGGGCCGGTAACCTTGTGCCTCTCTCCTCTCTCCTTCCCTTCCTCCTCTCTCTCTCTCTTCGTCCTCGGTCCATTGACACACAGGCTCACCCGGGGTCTGCACCCGTCCAATGGCTGACATTAATTTATTAAGTGCCAGCGCCCGCCTGCTCCACTATTTGTGCACTGGTCCGGTCCTTTTCAGCACCCCTCGCCAGCAGCTGTCCACAACCAGCCCGGGTCTATATAACCTCCGCACTTCCCGGGGTGAACCAAAGCTCGGCGCCTGCGGCGAGCTCCATGGCTCACCATAACCGATAACGTCCTACCGGTGGGGGCTGGGTAATTGTCTGCCAAAGGCTGGTGCTGCGTCAATGTGGTGAGCGCGGCAGGGGCGTCACCCTTCCGAATTGGGAGAAATGTCGACAGCAGGACGCAGATTGGGGCGTAATGCCAGCGGGCCGGTGCTGTCCGCGAACGGCGCACCGCTGATGACGGGTGATGTGGCCCGTCAGAATTGACGCCGATCACATCATTGGGCTGGTCACACGGTGGTTGCGGCCGCGGAAATAACATGTTCACTTCTGACCGACATACCTTACGGCAATAACATTGTGAATGATTGCTTTTGTTATGCGCTGAAGGATAACTAGGTCGAGGAATAGCATTTGACATGGTTCGATAGTGACAGCTCTGCGAATCATCTAAGTGACATCTGAACAACCCAATCCGCACTGTTATTATAGCAGCGCAGTGCAGTCGACATCTGCATGGCATATTGCCTGGTCATAGTCATTAAAATCTCTCATTGCGTTGGAAGATGCATAGACGAAACCAGGACGGCATATGAATTCAGAAAAGAGCTAGTCGAGAGCTGAGCTTTCCAACAGAAAGCTGTGAAAGGTCTCTCTCGATGCTTTTGGAAGAGAGGAAGACAGCTGAGGGCTCATCATTCCATCTGAGGGCCGCTCTCACTCCTGTCTTATGGAAGAAGCTATCTGAGGATTCTCCACCACTAGCCAAAGGTGTCCCTGTATGGAGTGTGCCGGGCAGCTGAGGGCTCGCTGCCCCTATCGAAGGTGGCCCGCTGCGTGGGGCGGCGCCCCGCCGCGCCCTGGCGCCCGCCACAATGAGGGGGCCGTCCGTGCGTTTAATTCAATCACACGCCGCCACGGGACGCCCGCAGAAGGGTCCTCAGGGGAGCCCGGAGTCCTCCCGGAGTCCTCCCGGAGAGGGTGCCGGCAGTCGGTAGGAGCAGATCGCCGCCAGATAGGAGACCGGCGGTTCGTCGGGCGCCGGCGGAGCGCAGGGGTCGGCCCGCGCACAGCCTCGCCGCCGCCACAGGTCGGGCAGGTGGGCCGACGGACATCCCCTGACCCAGATAACCCCCCGGTCACCGGCCGACACAGGAAGTCAGATCGGCTGATGGCCACAGAACAGGCGGGCCGGCAGCTGGACACATTCCAGCCGGGGTTGAGGCATCGTAAACTCAGAGTGAGACATGGCGCTGCTGCCCATCAACTCGGGGTGTGAGATGGGTGGTAAATGCGCTCCCGCATTCTCGTGGCTATGTTACAAGCAAATGAAATTTCCAACTGTCTTCTGTGTCTTCATGAGATGGGCAGTGCGGTACTGTGCTGCATTCTTCACCAACTGCTTTACAAAGAAGACAATGTTTTACGCCTTGGACGACAGATAGCCCTTGCACGAACGGAGATAACATACCACCCAAAAAAATATGGCACAATTGCACGAAATTCTGTCCAGCTCACTCAGACCAACATATTCACCTGAGAGCTTCCCTGGCAAAGGAACTTGTCCCGTGCCCCTCTCCCCAACCCTGCAGTGGAGGACGATACGGCACGGCCTCCACGTGGGGGGTACATCGCAGCTCTCTGGGCGGCCGACTCAAGGGCGCACCGCCACACGGGGCCACACACAATGGGCGCACCTCGGCGTCCAGCGGCGCTCAGCGGCGCCCAGCGGCCACCGGCGCCGGCGCCCCCTTTGTGCGGGCACCGAGCGGTGGCCAACAAAGGCCTGCAATGGCTCAATGTTTCTTCTCCGCCCGCCGGCACCATCAAAGCAGGCGGCGGGATTAGTAAGCGGATCGCGGTTTTATATGGAGGCGGGCGGCAGTATACCGGTCAGGAGCCTCCGACGGGCCCAGGTGGGCTTCCAGCAAGGCGGGTCGAAAAAAATGGCCAAAGTCCTGGTCCAGTGAGGACGCGGGTGGAGCTGACGGGGCTGTTGACGGTTTGACGGCGGGACAGTTTGATGTAAAGTGTAACGAGTAGAGCCCATTAAGCCCTTATCTTCCCCGTATAACTGGTTCAAAGAGTATCGCTCTGTTC
This sequence comes from Amphibalanus amphitrite, assembly GCF_019059575.1. NCBI lineage: Eukaryota > Metazoa > Arthropoda > Thecostraca > Balanomorpha > Balanidae > Amphibalanus > Amphibalanus amphitrite. The sequence continues at coordinate 900,502 of NW_024881610.1, read as the reverse complement.
TCCGTTCCTGGCTCTAGAGTACGGACATCCAGAAGAGTTGTCGAATGATAAAGCGAAAAATACACCTTTTTGCTGTCTATTCATATATAACTGTCTGCTTACCGATCGCGCATTTTTTTTCATATTCTCACATTCTTTCAACCATTATTCTGCACACTGCATACTCTTCGTCCTCCGCCGTCTCGATGTCTTCACACACGCCGTCGATTTCTCTCCCTCCATCATCCACCACTTTGACAGCCGACATCCGTCAAGCCACTTATCAGATTCGATTGCACTTGGAACGGTGTCTGATCAGTACCTTTACGTTCACAGGTGTTCGATTTTCCGTCGAGCCGATTCTCGGTGTTATATTTTTGTTCTGACGGTGCCGCGCGTGGCTTGCCGATGACTGACGGCCACCCTGCAGCAGTGTCGGCCCGTCAAAGGCCGCCCCGTGTGGGGTGTCGGTCCGTCAAAGCCGGTCGTGACGGGCGGTCATCACGCAACTGACATATGGCCAGAGGAGCGGTGACCGCGTGAGAGGCGACTTTGCTGCGTGATTAATGTCGGATGAACTGAGAAACGCGACTGGTTATTGCACCTAATGGATGTAACGGAGAATAGTCCGCTGACAAATCACCAACGCGCACACACAGGCACACATTCCGTGGTGTTAGACCAAAAAGCGTTCAGTGCAGCTGATTGGATTGCACATGTTGTGCGATAGGCCCAAATGACCATTTGGTTAGCTGACCAATGCACAGTGGGGATTTTTCCGATCTAGCACGTATTTATTCGTAGAGGGCAAACCATAGGTAGAATTTTAGCCAGATTGTGCACAGATGTTGGCTGGTGTGTCCTGGTGAGAATTTTACCTGTAAATGTGCATAATCAACATAGTATAGGGGGTTCAATTGGACCCCCGCTCAGCCGTTTGGCCCCTGATCAAGCTAGAGCTTCGCGGAAGAGTCAAGCGTGCTGCCTATGACGAAATTAGGCCGAATATATCCAATTTCAAAGTCCAAGGTCATAAGCTGACTTTCCAAGTCAGTTTAATGACCCAACTAAAGTTGGAAAATCGAGACCTCTTGAAACTTCGCAAAGTTAGGGTGTTACGGGGTATTTTGGGGTGCTGATCACGAATTTCATGTAAGTTTTGATCACAGACGATGTCTTTATGCATTTAGGCCAGGTCGGGTCAGGTCAGGTTAGATCAATTAGTAGCGTCCTGCCGGCCATCCATAGAAGTGTCACCTACTACTGATAGCTTCGTAACATGGAACGAAGGCACTAGAACTACTTCGTAAATATTCAAATGGCTGCTAAAATCGAAATCAGCACCAAAAACTACCCTAGAAACAAGTAAAACTCGAAAAAGTGAACCAAGGTCATCAAAAGGTCAATGACCTTGACTTGACCTTCACGTGACCTTGACACCCACCATTATGCATGGCACCAACATCATTTCACATATTTGAACGTTTAAAACCACAAAAAGACTGGAAACCGCGGATAATGTGAGCTGGCATACGCCGAATCGCGATTCCGGCCAAACATGGTCTCGAGAAATATGCCACAGGTCAAAGGTCAGTTGGGTCAGAGTCATGAAATTTTTAGGTTAGATGTAGAATTGATGATCTCGAGGGTACCGAAAGTTTCGGCGCGATCGGCCGCTTTTTGCGCGAGTAATTTGCGGAAAACCATTGGGTTTTATCCGACCCCTTCCCCCTCCCCCTCCCCACAAGTGCGATGATTAATAAGGTTACGGTATGTATAATTTACGCTTGTCATCCTATTCCTAATGAATGTGTCTCAGAAAATATGCATCATATAAATCACGAAGTAAAATTATTCGCCTATGTCCGGAACATACCTATATCGTGCTGTTTGCCCTAGCGCTCCTCGAGTGGGGTGTTAAGATACTCTAATGTGAATATTCCGTGTTCAGGCAAGTTTCGGCAGCCAAACTAGGCGTTGTCTTGTGCAGAAGAAAGTGGCGAATTCGATAGGATATATTTCGGAGTGGAAAAGTGTGGAGAACATTGTTGATTTCCTACATTTATTTAGAATACCATTCCTTCAATATGGTGTCTGTAAGGATTTTTTGTAAAGGGCATTTTTGTGACCTTAGTAACCGAAGGTTTGTTGTCAATAGTTAAAACACTATTCTTTAGAATTGTGTTTTTCTATTGAAAAACAAATCTGAGTTCCCTGACAATTTGGCAAAATAAGGTTGTGGCATACTTTCCGTTTGCCATTCCATTCCTAATAAAGGTGCCTTTCAGACGATATGCAACTTTAAGACCTCGCAAGATTAAAACCAACAGGACAGGACAATGAAATTGAGCTATACTTTCGGGCCTTGCTGAGCCCATTGAGTAATCACGCATGAGTGTGAACTTTGGGCGCATTTTTCCTAGTTTTGCTGTGGACATACAGATAAAACAATGCCATATATGAAAAATTCAGACATTTCTTAGCCCTACTGACACAAAAAATAAATCAAAATCCAAAAAATATTTTTTGAATTAATAGGCGCTAGATCGGAAAAATCCCCACTGTGCAATGAGACAAATTATTGACCAAAAAGCCTCTGGCAAGCGTAACCATGAATGACTGATAATATGCACACCTTCCGTAAAAAAGTTATTTTGCAATTGCATTTACGGTCACTGGCAATCGAGCACCAGCCGAGCAAGCATGGCTGAATAGAAAGTTCAACTTTGGCTTTTGTTGCGTCGTTTATCGACAGGTACCACACCTCCTTCCCAATTTGTCCACCATTAGTGCAGACGTACCTACTTTCGCGTGGGCGTGGGTCCGGCAGGGGCGGGGGCGGCGGCGGCGGCGGCGGCGGTGCGGCGGCGGCGGCGGCGGCGGCGGCGGCAGCGGCGACACTTCGTGGGCGCGAGCTATTTGCGCTCCTTTCAGGGCACGTCGTCGCCGTCTGCGCCGATGAAAGGCCGGCCGACGGCGTGTGCGTCGTCATCGATGTTGGCTGTGTCGCCGTCAACGGTCGGTAAGCGCCGCAAATCTTCGTGTCAACAGCGCGCCATTAGTGCCCATTGTGGGCCGAGCGGCGGCGGCGGCGGCGGCGGCGACGGCGGCGACGGTGGCGACGGCGGCGACGACTTCAGCGGCCGGTCACATCGACGGAGGAGGGAGGACGCCGCACGATAGAAAGATGGGATATAAGAAAAGGGATTGAGCCATGTGGCTTGGAGGAATCTTCGCAGGGAAACTGGCTGTTCAAATGGGAAATGTCAACTATCATCAAATTTAGTTAGAGTTTAGAACGTTTGCACTAGAATTGAGAAAATTAAGAATTGGCAACCTAAGCAGCTGCCTAAGGAGAGCGTTCTGTATATTCCGCATCAACTAGAACAGAGGTTGGTTGACTGGCCGCCATTATCTCCCCTATCTGGGAAGATACTCTGGGCGACGGGGGAGACGGGCCGACGCCGAGTGTGGCCACTATCTACCGCCGCTCCAGACACTGCCGGCACGGCACATACGACACACACACACACAGACACACAGACTGACAACAAACAGACAGCGCCGCCACCGGCGGCCTCTCACCAATGGGTGCCGGCGTGGGAACTCACCGCCGGCCCACCAGACGTCCCCGCTCACCGCCGCCGCCGCCCCCGCCCACAGCCCACCGCCGCCCGTTACTGTCACTGGGGCCGGCTGGACGAAACTGACCCACCGGCGGCTCCATTAGTCACCGCGGGCATTGCGCACACACCTCCTAATTCGTCGACCGTGGCAAAACGCGGCCACTGATGTGAGAAAACGCGGCCACTGATGTGAGAAAACCGGCGTTTGTGGGCGCGGTGAGAGCCCAGTTTGGCCATCGAGTCCAAGGCTGATAGCCGTCTGTGCGTGCGCGGCAATCGCCTTGAACAGCTCCCATTAGTTTGCCGCGACGGGCAGGAGAGAGGACCTGACCAGTCTGGGTCAGGTACAGAGCGGAGAGAGCTCTCTGTACAGTCACGCCCGATCGGGGCATGGGAGGACAGGCACAGTCCGTTCGGACACCCGGAGCATACCTCATCCCAAGGTGAGGTGAAGCAACATGGGTGCGACGCGGCAGTGCCACTCCAGCGGGCCGGCCGGGCCCGTCGCACCGCCGCCCGCGCGAAGGGTTTCTACACACCCTACGAGGAGCAGCGAGTGTCCGCTGGTGGGGCGGACGGTGTCGCCGTGTCCGGAGCGGGGTTTAAGAGCTCTGGGACGTCTCAGACCGGGCGTGCCAGACATGAGTGACGATCCGAGGGCGGTGTGCAGCGTCCCATTGTCCCGCCGCCCCGTCCCATTGTCCCGCCGCCCCCGTCCCCTCCTCCTGACGTCACTGGACGGACCGCAGTGAGGGCAGCCACCCCGTCACGCTGAGTTATGGCACTGACCAGTGACCACAGGTATCCGATGCAGAACTCGAGTCAGTGAGAGTCAGACTCGTGAGAAGAGATGGCTCAATCCGTGGCGAAGTCCGGCTCTGAGGCCTGATGACTTTGAATGGCTTCTTAATCGGTGAGACGGAACGCGTTCACCGCCATCATACGGTTTGTTTAGATAATTATATTTGCATGCATTTTACAGGAACTTTCACTTGTCTCCTCAGCCATCCCAGTGATTGCGCCGTGTGCTCGGCTCGTGCCGTCCCCCGCCCTTACACCTCCCTCGGCGCTGAGGACTCAGATCAGTGAACCTGCGCCGCCGCCACGTTCCTCCCTGCCCCTCGGCCCTCCCCGGTCTCCGGAGGCAAGCAGGAGCAGTGTTTCCTCAGCTGCTTCTGTGGTGAGAGAAAACACCAAATAGCCGCCGCTTCAGCCCGACCGCAAATTCCCTCAGCACCCTACGAATACCTCCAGTACAGCTCTATTTATATCGGGAGGATTTCTTTGCAAGGTAGCAGCGAGAATATTTCACCAGGACGTTCCATACAAAGTTTTAGGTAATAAAGCTCAGCAATGGTGCTTGACGGGTGCAGGTGTTCCTACGAAGTCATTGCCAAAATCGCATTTACTTGTTACTTACTTTTACATTAGCACAACACACTTAAATAGTTGTAGCATTCTTGGCTTTCCTGACTAGTGACAGTTACTTTCTAGCATAACAGACAAGGATTCTGGCGGAGGAATGCAAAAATCGGCAAGGTAATCGCGGCTGAAATCACTTCCTTGGCATTCAAGGTGAGCTTCCTGAAATGTCTCTATTGTCATATACCTATCGTAGCAAACGATCAGCAAATCCGATCCGGTTTCAGCGCATTCTAAACAAAACAAGAATAGCAAAATAACATATAGTTCAAGGTAACAAGTAACAATAAAATGTGTATGGCATGACAAATATGGTATATCGGATTTGACGGATTCCTTCACAGGAAATGGCAGGCAGACCTAATTCGAAGTCAGTGACCCCGCATGTGAAAATGGGCAGCGCATGAACTTATACCCAATACAGGCTTCTTCTCTGAAAGAAATCGTGGTTCTAATGAATTGCATCCAACATTCTATTAGAACCTATAAGACACGTCCCATTCTGCACTGAACGTGTCTCGATACAGGACAATCTCTGGCGGGGCCGTGCAGCTGCATATGTGCCGCAGCCCTGGCGTCCACAGCGGCCGGCCCTGCGACGGGAAGGCGCCGGTGACGGCTCAGTTCCGCCTGTCACCTGTCACCGAGCCGAGACGGCGGCCGGTGACAGGTCTGACCGCCGCGCGGCCGGCTGTCATCTGAGGAGGTGAGTCGTTTCTCCGGGCTGCCCGCGGGCGGTGTAAGCACAGGGTCAGCGCGGCGCGGCCGCTGACGGGCGGCGTCACAGCGGCGGCGCGGCCGAACGGCTCCCGTCAGCGCCGCCACCAGCTCTGACGGCTGATCAAAGTCGCCGGGCGCCGCGCGCCGGCGGGCCGCGCGGCTCGTCAGCTGCTAGTGGTGTCCGACACACGCCCAGCCGACAGCAGCCGACAGCTGCCGACAGGTCAGCCCACAGATTCCACTAACAGTTCTGCCAGAGCTCCAACAGACAGCAAATCATCATCTTCCGCCAACAGACTCCGGCGGCCACCGTAGTCATCCAAAGCTCCGGCCAGCTGGACATCGTCCTCGTGTACGATGCAGCCCATTCAGCTCTGCGCTGTGCCGTCGCCTGTCCCTGTCCATGGACCGCCAAATATACACCTATACACTCATCTCGCGCGGCCGCTGAGTCAGCCCGATCCATAATGTATGTGCGGCGCGCGCGCTGCGGAGCGGATGGGCGCCGGACAGGCGGCGGCCCCGATTCCCAAACTGGAGGTCGATGCCGTAAACGGCGTGTCACCGGCACCGGGGCGGGCCGGCGGCCGTGTGCTGGAGAGGAGCGACACTGCCGGGTTCCGGCGGCACCAGCTGGGCGTGCAACCCGCTCCAAATCGGGCCGGAGAGGGGCGCAGGAGCTTGTCAATGAAGGGTGGAGGGTGTGTGTGGATCTCATGGTGCAGTTAAATACCCTGTGAGCGGTGTGTATCCTTGTGAATGTTCTGTGTTGATCACAGTGGTAATGAAGATCTACAGGTGTGAGGGGTCACATCGATTAGCATTCGTGTTCGGACTCTCTCACATGGGTCGGACGCCATGTGAGGGCATCCGGTGACCTCACCATCAGGTCCGGATGTGTACCCGGAGTCACCCAGTCTCTACTGGGTCGGACTGCCAAACGAGACGCCAGGAGCTGCGTTCTCTGACTGGTTCGTTGCTATTGACGTTGAAATATCTGTGTTTTATCCGATAGCATCACAAAGAAGTCGCACAGCAAAATCATAAATCAATGGCATGCATTGAAGTTTAAACCAGCACACCCATGTCCCTCGATCTATCGCCCTGCAACAGATGCCCACCGAAGGAACTGACCTGCGCCGAACGCGAAGAAGTAGGACTCGTTGGGCCGCGCCCAGAGCAGCTCCAGTATTCGCTCGCCCATGCGCCGGTTGCGTTTGTAGATGAGCTCGTCCCGGAAGTACTCCTCGATGCTGTGAGCGGTGACCCGCTGGGCGGCTGACGCTGCCGCCGCCGCCGACTGGAGGGGCGGCACCTGGAACACCGACGGCTGCCGGCAAACAGAGAGACGATGGGTCAGGGCAGGGAATGTCATGACACGACAACACACAGAGATGAAAGGTGAGAGCAGCGCAGGGCAGGGCAGGTCAGGTCAGGGACGGTCAGGCTCAGGACAGGTCAGGGCAAGACAGGGCAGCTCTTGACATCTCAATTCAGCTCAGGTCAAGTCACATCAGGTCAAACCGGCTCAGGTCATGCCAAGTCAGGAGAGGTCACATCAGACAAGGTTTATCGTTAAAATGGCAAATGCGCATCATGCAAATGTATCTGACGAGAGCACCAAAGGATTATTCGTTTGTCTGATTCCTCAAATCCAGCGTATTTGCCCTCTGCAGGGACCTATACTATCCAACGGAGTTCGAAGCTGATCTGAGCATATCGCCAAGCAGCCGACACATCAAACCCCACCGCCCTCGGCCCTCAGAGGCGGCGCCGCCCGCACCACGTCCGTACTCCGACAGCCGGGTCACAGGGGGACCATTCACCACACGCGGCTATCATCCCACTCGCGCATCGGTTGAAACCCATCAGCACGTGTATCAAATCTGACGCGGCAGGCGGACCCCCGGGGCTGCGGACTGCGCACATTCCATCGGCCGACTCTATCAGTGTTTATTTGAGATGTCTGAGAGATCACACAGACCGTGATCACAGCCGCTCACGAGACCAATCAACGGCACCTCAGGCATCGACACTGAGGGACTTCAGAGGCGAACGAGAGCCTCCAGGGGCCTTCGAGAGCCTCAGGAGCAAGAATCACACAGTCGCATGTAGGATGTATGGCCTTGGCGGTAACATGGTGTTCATAAATAATCAGACGGTCGTTAACAGCTCATTAGGGGCTATAATATGTCATAAAGGCCTAATGGTTCACCGACCGAGTTGAACAGCCTTTGGAATTTGCCGGCCGACACGCCCAGTTGATCGTTACTGCAGAGCGGAATGCGAACAGGATCGCGAAGGCCAGTTGTGCTCTGCGGCAGAAAACGTGCTCATTCTCTCTGATAGAAATATGCACGTCTCCTCGCCTGCAGCAGTATTCATCAACTGCATCCGGTTCAAGTGGAATGACGGGACGTTATCAGTATTTGTGGAAAACTAATGTTCTCATAAAGATGCAACTGGTAAATGTGTCAGCATGTGTTTCCTAAGCGTGTCATTACCGCGCGTGAACCCAGTGATTCTGGTTGAAGACATCGTGAATGTCCTCTGAAACCTGGTTGCGTTGTGTCGGCAATAGAGATCGTTTTCGTGGCCGGCTGTGGAATGTCTCCGCTGCACAATGTGCACATACCACGTTCGTGACGATATCTCCCGGATCGTGAATGGTGCTCGTGAAAAACGATAACCAAGTAAGTGAAAATCACATCAGGATCATCTATAAAAGTCTCGATGATAAGCATCACGAAAAGCAGTCCCTAATCGGATCTAGGTTGAATTGTGTGCTCCGTGGAGCATCCAAATGCTCTGAATTCTTGAGAGCAATTTATCATAGCCTGTCACACTGGAATGACCACAATCTATTCCGTTCAAAGAAATATTCATGAGCACTGAGCAGCAGACAATCTCTCGGGGGTTCAAACAGACGGTGGGCAGCTCAGAGTTTAACCATACCGCTGGAGACAGTAAACACCCCCTGCGAAAGTAGCAGCAAATTTACGACGCCCCTTACCTACCAGGAACGCTTCGGGCGGCGTGCAGCACGCAGTTCCAGCTCGCCCCGAGCCGTGCACAACTAGCGACGGAAACCGGGGGCTCTTACGAGGCCGGTCATTAACTCTCCATCTCATCTGTGTCAGCAGTGCCTGCCGACCGACAGCGCCGCTGACGGGAGGTCTTTATCAGACCGCTCTCAAGCCGCCGCCGCTGATCCCATGAATAAATTAGCACCGGTTCTATTCATTAGTTGGCCGGGCACGTGACCTGGCCTACGAGTCGGTCCGACGCGGGGAGAGACGGCCCCGGGCGCAACACCTTGACACGATCGGGAGACGCCCTGCAGAGAGCAGCACCCCGACACGGTCGGGGAGCCGGCCGAGCGGGCCGAACACGTTCAGAGGGGTCACTGGGAGGAGAGTGGGCTCACTCGAACAAGGTCAGCAGCAGCAGGACATTCAGCAGCCAATTAGCCGAGTTGATTGCAATGTGGATTGCCGCCACAATTATATTATTTCATAATTAGGTATGTTACAACCACGCTCGAGCAAGGCGGTCACCAAAGAAATTAGTGCACCATCGTCATTCATCCGTTTAAAACCACTAAATAGCTGTGCGATCATAGAGAAATGCGCCTTGGCGTTAGTAGTCCATTTACAACTTAGCTATAATAATGCATGCGGGCAACAGGACAAAATCTAGCTCCTTGTGCAGCTGCGTTAATTTCACATCTAAGTGGTAGCTAGCAGCTTACAGCCGAACTCTCCCGCTGACATCTTGACCGTCATTTATCTTCGTCGCCGCTCAGCAATCGGCACTCGCTGGGGTCATTTGCCCGCCTGAAGCAATCCACTGTCACTCACTGGGCGATCCCTTTACACCCCGCCAGCTTTCAGTGTCTCTGCTCTCGCAGTGCGGACCGGTTCTTCCATTAGAGCGAGGCGGTGTCAGTCAGGCGTTCCTCCCGCCCGCGTGAAGTCCGCTGCGCCGGCCGCCCCTCCCCGACGCGCGCGCGAGGGTGCTCTAATTACAGCGCTTCTCTGTTTGTGCCGCCGTTTCGAAACGCTCAGTTCAAACGCAACCCTTCGAGCGAGACTAATCGCTCGGTCAACACCGTATTTTCATTTGGAGCGCGCTGCTGCCTGCGAGAGGGAATCCGCTGGCAGCTATAGCAGTTGGCACCGCTCGCTGATGAAAGGTGGATGGGAGGAGGAAGGTTGACCGGCCCAGAAGAACATCCACATCTCGAGGAACAGCTTTGAGTGAATAATGGATTTGCAAAAAAAAAAATGCGTTCTTCGTGGGACACAAATCAAACAATTAAAAGAAAGAGCCGACTGATTTCTTATAAATCTTGACTCCCATTTTGGCTATCAAATTTGGTGAGTGTATCTCCAGGAACGAAATATTGGTTCATTATTCTAAAAAAAAAATCGAGCGAGATTAGTAATAATGCGCTTGGACCGGTGTGACAGTGGCACTGTGATGACGTCGGGCAATGGCAGTGGGCGGTGGCGGCGGCGGCGGGATGACTTTGAGTGGCTTCATCCGGCGGCCGGCGCGACGCACTGCCGGGGAGCAAAGAAGCCGCGGCGTTTCCGACGAGGAGGGAGGCGACGGCGCCGCGTCCGGTCGGCCGGAACGTGTCCGACGGGCCGTGCGACGCGCCTGTCACCGCGGCCTGGCTGTGAACACAAACCGGCGGCACAGCGCGACGCGGCGCGGTCCAGAGGGACCAGAGGAGACTCGTCACCTGAGGAGGCCGCCGCAGTCCTGCCGCCCCTCACCGCAGAGCCGCGCACCACTCACCGGGTGCAGTGCCGCCCCTCACCACTCCACCGCGCACCACCGCACCGGGTACCGACAAACAGCCGCCGCGGTCACCGCGCCGCCCGTAAAGAAGCCTTATATGGGACCGGGCGGCACGAGCGCCCACTGTTTATTTGTGATGGAGAGCCGTCCTAGAGACACAGAGGACTGCGAGATGTCAAATGGATTATCCAAACGACACAGCTCTCAGTAGCTCGGTCATACAATTACTCAAGAAGGATTTGTGACCATAAATACAGCCTACTCCGTCGCAGATATAGGGTATTTTAGAGATGATATCTGAAGTGAAATGTGACGTAAGTCATGCTACAAATGAGAGACATGCAGCTGCAGCAGCGCCTCATATTTTTCCGATTTACCTTGATGATAATCCTCCAATGCAGTCAACGATTACGTGGTCCGTCAGACCCACACCGTAGTAACGCAATGATATTGCGAGCTTCCCAAATAGCAACACCGTGACTAAAACACGCGGTCGGGAGCAGCTGAGCAGTTGGCCGAGAACGGCCCAGAGACCGTGCACTAACCACAGTTGTGACTTTCTGTGGCCGGAGGTAACCACAACCGCCTTCGTCATTCACCACATCACTAACATAACTATCTCGTAACCAGGGTTGTATACCAATCAAGTCGATTGAATTGATTGATTTGATTCAACGCGTATTTTGAGTTGATTGGATTGAGTCGATTGACTTTTCGAGATGACTGGTTGACTGACTCGTTTGACTTAAGCGACTGGTTGACTGATTTGATTCCCGAAAATTAGAGTGACTCGTATGATTGAGTCGATTGAATGGAAAGTTCAAATAAGTTTTAGTTGACGAAAAATAATGACACCAATTGATGACATCAAAGATCACAAAACTACACTGAAAACTGCTTGTCATCACAACTGCAATATGGGGTAGATGGCCAAATAAAGAACAGGGCCTAAACATGAACAGCCAACTTTGACTTTCAACTGCAATAACTGCTCCAATCCTGGTGATAGAACCTGGCGATGCACCTACCTACCTTTCTGCACTCAGCAGGAAACTTTTTGTTTAATCCAGATGATAAAGTGCAAGGCCCTATATACTAATAAAGTGTGATTAATTAATAATTCACATCTCTACACCTCCTCAGAAACAACCCAATGAACTCTATAAATATCTGTGTTGAGGATTTAAATTAGTGCCACTGTATCTCCTCTAGAATTTGCAGCTGTTTAGCAGATGCAGCGGTTTAGTCCAACATCCGGGAACTTTGCCGAATTTTCACTTTGTTTGACGCAGCCGCGTCATATATGCATTACTTCGTGTTTCAACGTTGATTCATATGATTTTGTCATTACTTGCCTTGGTCTCGTGGCTGGATGGTTGTTTGTGGTTGATGTGGCAAAATAAAGTGTGCCAAAGACCGATGAGAAGATTTGTGCGTTATGGCCAAGAGTTGTTACGGCCTCGCAGCGATGAGGAATGAGATTTGAGAGATTTGTCAGAACAATACTGAACAATTTGGTGCCGAAACTCGAGGGATGGCGGGCCTGGATGAACTGGTGCGCGCCAGAATTGCCGCCCGAGGTTGGCTCAAGCGGGCAATTATAAAACTTGAGCAGGTCATCGAAGGTGAAGGTGATCTAGTGGAGCTAGACTGTGCATATGCTGACTTTGAAGCACGTCTGTTGAAGGTTGACTCGCTGCAGGAAAACATTGAGATGTTAATCGACAGTGCTGAGCTCGATGAAGACATCAGTAAGGCAGCAGAAGTGAGGGAGCGGGCGCACCAATGTAAGATACTGGCATTGCGTGCTCGTAAAGCTCTCCTTGGTCAGGCTGCGGAAGACCATGGTGACAGTGATTCTTGTGGAATCAAAACAGTGAACCTGCCAAAAATTGAGTTACCCAAGTTTGGGGGAGACGTTTTGGAGTGGTCTACTTTCTGGGACCAATTCCAGGCAGCAGTGGACAGTTCAGATCTCCCAGAGGTGTCAAAGTTTGTGTACTTGCGCTCTGTCCTATACGGAGATGCGAAGAAGGTCATAGAAGGGCTGGCTGTGGTGCATGGGAACTATGAAACAGCCTGCAAGCTACTGAAGGAAAGATTTGCCAAGCCGTCAAAGATCATTTTTGCTCATGTCAATCAGCTCTTGCAGTTGGGTCTGAAAGACGGTGATGATCTAAAGGTGGTCCAAGATGCCCTCCAACTTCACGTGAGGAGCCTGGAGAGACTGGGGATCGGAGGTGAGACATATGGAGTCATTCTTACTCCACTCATCTTGAGCCGTCTGCCAGACTCGTTTCGAATGGAGTGGGCGAGAAACAGTGCGGACAAAGAAAGTGATCTTCAACATCTGCTCTCATGCCTCAAAGCAGAGATTGAGAGGAAGGACAGGTCGACTGTGCTTGGTGCTCAAACTGAACTGTGCGCTCCTGAGCTCCGTCGCCAGGGCGGATCGGGAGGTGGTGGTGATGGCCGCCACTTGCGGTCGTCTCAGTCTCAGAGATCTTCGCAGAGGGCACCTGCTCCCTCTGGCGCAGCCCGAGATGGTCGACCAGGACATGCTCCAGCAAGGTGGGACGCTCCAAGAGGTGCTCCTGTGCCCTCTGGAGCTGCTCTTCAGTCATCATCTCCGGCAGACAGGTGTGGGTTTTGCTCTGGTGCCCATCAGGCAGCCAAGTGCAGCAGTTTTCTGAAGTTAGATGTTAGTGCTCGGCAGCAGCGAGTGCGTGAGTCAGGACTCTGTTTTGTTTGCCTCCGTAGTGGACATAGAGCCAGGTACTGCCTTCAAAAGTGTGCTCACTGTAAGTGCAAGCATCACATTCTGTGCTGCTATAAACATGTGATTGACTCTGCTAACAAAGGTGACTCCAATGGTCATGAGGCTCAGGGTGCAGAGGGAGAACACACTGGGGTTGGGGGGTCAGTTGGTGCTTCTTTGTCATGTGTGCCTCCTAGGCAGTGCAGTGTGCTACCCACTGCTAGAGTTCTTGTGAAGGGTAGCAAAGGAGAGGTAGAAGCTACAGTGGTATTTGATACTGGCAGTGATCGTAGTTATGTCAGCCAAGCTCTGGTAGAGAAGGTAGGCCCAGAGTGGGTGGGCGCTGAACGTACTACTTACTGTGTGTTTGGAGGAAAGTCCTCCACATGTGACCGAAATGTGTACAAGGCTGAGATGACAGGAGCTAACACTGCTAGGCCTGGTTTGTTTTCCCTGCGAGCTATCGAGGTGCCAGTGATTTGTGCCCCCCTACAGCGTCCCCAGGTCTGTTCGGAGGCTCTCCGCTGCTTTGCTGGTGTAGACCTTGCTGATGGGAGGTTCGGCTCCGACCACCGTCTGACCGTGGATCTGCTGGTGGGACTGGACCAGTATTGGCAGCTAGTCAGAGACGGGATGATTCGCACCCCGACTGGACTGGTGGCTCAGGAGACCGTCTTCGGATGGATTGTCTCGGGATCGGTGACCGGTAAGGTGGCTGCTCTGACCACGTCTTGCCAGCTCCTGTTGCTGAACGATTTGCCAGACCAAACATTCCGTGACTTGTGGGATCTGGAAATCATTGGTGTTCAGCATGATGATGATGACAGTCAGAATCCTATTCTCACGGATTTCAATGCATCTGTTTGTAAGAAGGAAGGTCGCTATGAGGTAGCACTTCCATGGAAGAAGGATCTCCCTGAGTTGAGGAACAACTGTGACTCTGCTGAAGCCAGATTGTCTGGGCTGATGCGTAAGTTAGAACGTGACACTCAGCTCAAAGAGAGTTATGACTCTGTTCTCCTGGATTGGGAGAAGTCTGGTGTGATTGAGGAGGTGCCTGTGGCTGAAGGTTCTGATGATGCGTTCTACATGCCCCACAGGCCTGTTGTGCGTCCTGGGAGTGCGTCTACGAAGGTCCGTCCTGTGTTCGACGCCTCGGCGTGTGGCCCCAACGGGGTATCATTGAACGATTGTTTGGAGGCTGGACCGTCCCTGATCCCCAACCTGACTGACGTCTTGCTGCGGTTTCGCCGTCACAGGTATGCGGTGACTGGGGACATCTGTAAGGCCTTCCTTCAGATCTCTGTGCGAGAGGAGGACAGGGACTTCCTCCGATTTTTGTGGGAACTCAACGGCAGGGTGCGTCAGATGCGCTTTTGTAGAGTTCCGTTTGGGGTCACCTCGTCGCCATTTCTTTTGAATGCTACTGTCAGACACCACCTCAGTCAGTATCCGCAGTCCAAGGTCGTGACTGAGCTACAGAGCAACTTGTATGTTGATGATTGGTTGACCGGTGCTGACACGGAGCAGGAGGCCAGCGAGATGTTTCTTGAGGGGAGAGAAATCCTGTCCGAGGCAGGGATGGTGCTGAGCAAGTGCCACTCCAACAGCACGCTGGTGCTGGACCGTGCTAGTTCGCCTCGGGAGGACCGTGAAGAGACTCTGAAGGTTCTGGGTGTTGGTTGGGACCCAGACGATGATGTACTGAGATATGACGGTGTCAGTCTTCCCTCAGACATTGTTCCCACCAAGCGGGTTGTCCTGAGCCTCCTGGCGAGAGTGTTTGACCCAGTGGGCTTTCTCGTACCATTTGTGATGGTGCTCAGGATTCTCTTTCAGCAGCTGTGGCTGCTTGGCTTGGACTGGGATGACCCCATTCCCAGTGAGCTCGCTGGCGTGATCCAGAGGTGGTTGACTGGGGTTCCGCAGCTGCAGCAGTTGACAATCCCTCGCTGCTACACTGTGTCTGGAGTGACTTGGTCCCAGATGACGGGACTGGAGATCCATGTGTTCGGTGACGCGAGCACCAGGGGCTATGGCAGTGTGGTGTATCTGCGATTTGAGCAGCCCAGTGGTGACTTTGCTGTGTCATTCGTTCTGGCACGTGCTCGTGTTGCGCCTGTGAAGCCGGTGACCCTCCCTCGGCTTGAGTTGATGGGCTGCTTGATAGCAGCTCGCCTGGTGGGCCATGTGCGGAGGGCTCTGATGTTGTCTGATGATGTGCCTGTCTTTTGTTGGACGGATTCCACCGTCGCCTTGGCATGGGTTCAGAGCTCGCCCTTGAAGTGGAAGCCGTTCGTCAGAAATAGGGTTGCTGAAATCCAGAGCCTGACGAACCCGTCCGACTGGCACCACACCAGAGGCGTGGACAACCCCTCGGATGCAGCGTCCAGGGGTCTGTTCGCGGAGGATCTGCTCGCCTCGGAGTTGTGGACTCGAGGACCTGTGTGGTTGCGGTCGCCGCTAGAGCGGCCGGCGGATTGCGGACTGTTTGTCACCAGCGAGGAGCTGGCCGAGGATGAGTCTCCAGTGGAGGAGACAGGAGTGCTGATCGCTCCGAGCCAGCCCGTGACACCACTAGTTGACGCCGAACGCTGCAGTTCTTTCGGTAAGGTGGTGCGCGTGATGGCGTGGGTTCGCCGGTTCATCCGGAACTGTCGTTCACGGGTCCGCGAGCTGCAGACTGAGTTGTCCGGTGATGAACTGATTGACGCCCGGACTGACCTGTTGAAGGACGTGCAGCGGGTCGCGTTCCAGGATGAGTTGAGGGCGCTGAGAGGAAACAGGCCGGTGCCCAAGTCCTCGCCTATCCATCAGCTGACGCCCGTTTTGGGTGATGACGGGCTCCTTCGGATGAGAGGTCGGCTGCAGATGTCAGAGTTATCGTATGAGGCTAAGCATCCTGTTTTGCTTCCGAAGGGCCGTGTGGCAGAGTTGTTGGTGAGGGAGCAGCACCGGCTGATGAGCCATGCTGGTGTCTCGACGCTCATCAGTGCCATCAGGTCGTCGTTTTGGATAGTGGGCTTGCGCTGTTTAGCAAAGAGAGTGAAGCGCAGCTGTGTGAGTTGTAGGCGCCAGGACGCTCCCAGCTGTAACGAGTCGGCGGCTCCGCTACCTGAGAGCAGGGTCACTCGAGCGCCGCCCTTTTCTGTGACGGGAGTGGACCACGCCGGACCAGTCTTTTGTGTAGACTTTCCGGGCAAGAAGTTTTACATTACTTTGTTCACGTGCGCGGTCACCCGCGCCATTCACGTGGAGTTGGTTGATTCTTTGTCGCAGGAGCAGTTTATGTTGGCGTTTAGGAGGTTTGCGGCTAGGAGAGGAATGCCGTCCGTCATATATTCCGACAACGCCAAGACGTTTCTGAGCGCAAGTGAGCTGCTTCAGAACTGCTACGGGCATCTGGCTCCGCGCTGGAAGCGGATTGTGCCTCGTTCCCCATGGTGGGGAGGCTGGTGGGAACGGTTGATCAGATCCGTGAAGTCCGGCCTTCGGAAGTCGCTGGGTGCGCGCGCTCTCACGCGGACCGAGCTGGAAACGGTTCTTTTTGATGTTGAGGCGTGCGTCAACTCCCGCCCACTTACCTTTGTGGGCGACGGAGTAGATTATGAAAACCCGCTAACGCCGAGTCACTTCTTGATCGGCAGAGGTGCGGGAGTCCAGGCGCGAGTCTTGGAAGATCCGGATGCTGTGACTGCAAAGCTGTTGCCCGAGAGGGCCAGGCTGTGTGAGAGACGGATGAACCGTT
This sequence comes from Amphibalanus amphitrite, assembly GCF_019059575.1. Classification (NCBI taxonomy): domain Eukaryota; kingdom Metazoa; phylum Arthropoda; class Thecostraca; order Balanomorpha; family Balanidae; genus Amphibalanus; species Amphibalanus amphitrite. The sequence continues at coordinate 883,440 of NW_024881610.1, read as the reverse complement.
TCTGGTCCGTTTGGACAACTGAGTATCTTCGGAGCCTTCCGCCGTCGGTGAGGAAGTTCTCCCCGCGCGGCAGGCTCCAGATCGGTTCTGTGGTTCTCGTGCGTGAGGACAACACCCCGAGAATGAAGTGGGTGACTGGTGTTGTCACCAAGTTGTATCCAGGTCGAGACGGGTCGGTCAGATCGGCAGAGATCCGCACCAGCAGGGGCCTCCGGACTCGTGCGATCCAGCGTCTCCACGACCTGGAGCTGGGACCCGACCCTTCTAGTGTTTAAGTACCTACGGTCTGTGCAGTGTTAGCTCTACTCACCTCACTGCCTCTCTAGGTTAAGGTAACCGCCGTTGCAGAAGAACATGTGTGTTAATTGCTAACCTGTGATTGAGTTGTGTTTGAAGTATGTCTACGTTCAAAGGTGGGGAGGATGTTGAGGATTTAAATTAGTGCCACTGTATCTCCTCTAGAATTTGCAGCTGTTTAGCAGATGCAGCGGTTTAGTCCAACATCCGGGAACTTTGCCGAATTTTCACTTTGTTTGACGCAGCCGCGTCATATATGCATTACTTCGTGTTTCAACGTTGATTCATATGATTTTGTCATTACTTGCCTTGGTCTCGTGGCTGGATGGTTGTTTGTGGTTGATGTGGCAAAATAAAGTGTGCCAAAGACCGATGAGAAGATTTGTGCGTTATGGCCAAGAGTTGTTACGGCCTCGCAGCGATGAGGAATGAGATTTGAGAGATTTGTCAGAACAATACTGAACAATCTGAAACCCCTACAAAAATAACTGAAACAAAAGCGCCGTTTTCGTCTCGCTAATTACGTTTACATTAATAGCTAATTTGCTGCATTGTTTAATTTGCAGCAGAACGTTTGTTGATCCTTTTCTCCTGAGAGCCTAAGCATAACATATTTAATATATTTCATTTTCCTTGAAATATTTTACCGAATATTATTAAGTGGTTTTATTTCAAATGAAATAATAAGTAAAACGAAATTGGTGTTGTACAACCGATTCATTTTATGATGATCTACCATACTACATGATAATCAATGACGTCATCTTACCAAAAAATCAAAAGACGTAGAATAAGGATTTATAAAAGCTTAGCATACTTATTGGCAAAACGTTTTCTTTGTTTTTTTTTCGCAGTCGCGCCGTGCCGTTTTCGCGTTTTAGTTTTCCGTGTTCCTACTTCCTTTGTCCTTAACTTATCCTGTGGTTCCAGAGTCCCTGTCCTTTCCATTTCCTTTTAAATATATTTTTAATGCTCATCCCTATCCCCCAGTCCTAACAGTTTCAAATTGTATTGCAATAAAATGTTTTGAATTCTTCACATATAACCTATCTACCTTCGTTGGTACTGTTGGTAGCCAGTGACACATCTAGGCAGGTAAGTAGGTACCTACCTGCTTTCCTGCTGTCTTCATAAAGCATACCTAATGAAGTTGTCAAATTTGTAGCACATTTTCAACACTTTCATATGGTGTCAGTGTGGCATGAAGCCTAGCTAGGTTCATTATGTTCAGGGTTCAATTCAGAAGAGCTCCGCATAACTCACATAAGAGACAGACGGGGGCTTTAAATGGGGTAGATGGCCTGATGACTTAGCTGGAATATGGCCAAAATTAAATTGACAACTTTTAGGTAAAAGGTGGTGATTTGGGTTAAGGGGCGTTTGTTGAAGTCAACTACTGGGTTATTTTGCACCCATTAAATGAAACTTCTGCTCCAATTCTACCCATTGAACCTCAATATCATGATCCACCTGTCCATCACTAGGTATCCTTCCTTATTACATAGAAACTTTGAATGGCATGGCAATTTATAATTTTAAATGACAATATTTTTATGTTTCTTCTGTAGGTAGGTAGGTAGGTAGGTAGGTAGGTATACCAGACTGCTATGGACACTTTTCCAAGTTGGTGGGGCAAAAAACCTAATGTATATCTTGGTTTGAGTCGTTTGATTGAGTTGATTGATTCCTTTCATTGTCGCGTTTGAGTCGATTGAATCAATTCCCGAAAACTGCTCTGACTTGATTGATTTGATTGGTTTCCCAAATTTGTCGTGATTGAATTGATTGCTATTGATTGAGTCGTATACAACCCTGCTCGTAACAGTTCTAGCCAAAGCAGGCCACCCAGCTGTCTTCGTTGGGATATATAGGCAGTAGGCACATGGAGTGCAGAGCAAATAGGCACAACTCGGCCACGTGGAGTGTCACCTGTGCGCCGTGGCCATCGATATCTTCATATACGGGCTGGGACCACACTGTTGACCGTTCTGCGAAATGAAACGTCTTCTTTCTTGCTCCACACATTCAACGGTAACGTTCGTTTCTGTGACGGAAGTTATAATATCGTTTCACCACTGACATTTGATCGAGTGATGCAATTTCGCGATATCAACACCCCACTGATACGGAAATCTGCACACGAAAAGAAATCAGTGCCTGGCACACGAATATTTGTACTGATACGTGTAGTTATATAATGTGGGTATGTTCAGTACTGATGCGTGCAACAGCTTTTGCACAATAAGGAAATAACCTGTTCTAATTGGTCAAATAATGCCAAGTAGCTTCCGTCGTTAGCGGTTCCAGCACAGCACTGCGGCTAATTTACGGAATCGACTCACGATGCGATTAAGGAGCTTCCGTTCTGCACCACAACCGTGACCAATTACCACACAATCCACAAATCACTTTATAACGCCACCTGGCCAGCCTTTCCCAGCAGTCTGACTCTACCAGCCGCTCAGGGGGCTAGGAAACCTGTTAGCAGGACAGCCGAACAGTAGGGCTAAATTAGTCAGAAGTAGAACAACTAGAGGATCGCAATCATACGAAGCGGGTCGTTCCAGTTCGCTGCTCGTTTCGCTGTCAGTGTAGGATGGAAGGACGAGAGGATTGGTGCCATTGCTAGAAGTTCTTCGATCCTAGTAAATGGTGATGTTACTACAAGGTGATAAGGTGATGTTAAAAGGTTATAAACAGCAAAACTCATAAGAAATTGCAGCTGATCGCATTATTTAAAATGGCGTCAAAATGCTAATTTAAGGCAATAAAACTATGATTAATTGCTTAAAATCAAAGAGTTAGTTGGGTTTTCAGAGCATGACGACATCACCGTAACAAAATCATTGATGAAGAAAGAAAATAAAATCTAACGAGCACTTCCCACGATGCAAGGATATCATCTATATTATAGACGAGCATAGTTACTCATCAGAACACATCATTTCAGTAAATCATACGAGCACTCGAGCTGAAAACAAGCATCGAGTCACGAGAGTTTTTCTAAAGACGTGATAGCCGGTTGTCACGAAACGCTGATATTTTGCCATCAGAATTATCTTATAGCCAACAAATAATCAGTGGCCGAACAATTACTGGGTCGGCATTTTGGGAAGTCCGACATTCTTGCACCGCAGTATCGCTGGTTTGGGCCGTTCTGATGTCGGTTCACCAGGATCTGATTATCGACGCTGAGTCAGTGAGCGTCCGTGAGAATCAGATCGATATCAGACCTTAAAGCTCCCGGAGCCTAACTGGGCTGTTGGAGAAACCGCACCAGCTGAAGCTCCTCGCAGCATCCGTATCCGCATCAAAACGTTTCGGGGCATCCCCGTTCCATTTAGGTATTTCATATCCTGGGCATACATTTTCGGAGCATCCTCTCTTCACGTGTGTCCGAAATTTTAGTCGATATGATTTAGCTCATCACATCGGTGAATCTTTGTCTGGCCTATCGTCTAACGACTGTCTGACCCACTAACATGCTTGGACGAAAGCTAAAATAGTGCAGCAAAGGTCGATGCATCAATAACCGAAAAAGTGCACAATTTACTTCCTGGAAAATGCAACTTTAAAGGGACCCTCCCACCTTCAAAAAAGTTTATGAATTGGCATGAAAGTGATGTCGCTCGGTTCAGAAAGAGCGAAAACGAATATCTGCTAAATTTCACCGAAAAATATTCACCGGTTTTCAAGATATTAGACTTTTACTTTTGTTTACTTTTTTTGGGATCTCCGCTGTTTCTAGCGACTTTATTTAAGAAGTGCGGCGTTTGCGGCAGATGTTGCGCGCAAATAGCATATACCACCGCGTGCTACAAAACGTTTTAGTCAAACATTTAAAAATCGTTAGATATCTGCGCTGACGTCACACATTCAGAGGGGTATTCCTAAGCATTAGCCCCTCTGAATCAAAATGCTGCAATTTTGAAATTGAATATTTCCGATTTAAGGCATTTCTCGATGTTGTGAGTGCCGAAACCGGTAATTGTGAGCCAGGGACCCCATTTTGGCTATCTCAACTCAAATCTAATGTTAAGGTGGGAGGGTCCCTTTAACCCGCGCACCGACGGGGGGGGCGGATATCCGCCCCCCCTGAGGTTTTTCGCAAATAGCGGGAAAACCGCGGCGCGTAGCGCCGCGAAATTTGGTATGACTATAACCTCATCAATTTTACACATGGTGTGCAAGTTTGAACCTCCTACCTTTTAAGGTCAGGTCACCAGGTCACTTTGAATGACCCAACCTCAAGTCACTTTTTTGCAACTTTGTCACCGTGCCAGAGCTACAGTAGATGTCGGAGGCCTTTGAAAGTCGCAGGATATCATTAGGTCATTAGTAGCTACAATTTGTATATCTCGGAATTTTGATATCGGTGACCTAAGGTCAGGTCAATTTCGCGACCTCCCCATTATAAGTCAATGGGGGAAAAATCAACTCCCTGTTTTTACCACTAAAACGGGTCGGAATGGCCCCATATACCATACATGACTTCATATACCATCAACCTTCACTACCTTGAGGTCTGTTTTGCTGTTGGGCAGCTGTGAGGTCATGTGACGTCATCAAAGGTCACCAAAGGTTTTTGGCCAATAACTCCGTACAGGAACAAGATACAGACGCGTGGATGGTCTCATTGTGTTCAGCTCGTCAAGACGCATCGAATGATATACATGATGACCTCGAGGTCACGTGACCTGAGGTCAACCTTTGACCTTGACCTTTCGAGGTCAACATATATATCATTCGATGCGGATTGACGAGAGGATCACGATGATGCCCTTAGTTTGTTCCTATCTTGACTAATTCGAAAGTTATTCGAGAAAAACTCTCCATATCTAGCGCCGCCATTTTGACTTTTTTGACCCCTGTGACGTCATCTTTGACCTGACCTGAAAATGACCTTTGTAAAAATTGTAGATCTTGGCCGTGCGTATCCGATGCCGTTTACCGCTTGTCGCTATCTTGCTTCGTTCTCGAGATCTCAGGGGGGGGCGGTCATCCGCCCCCCCCCCCGTCGGTGCGAAGTTGGCGCAGACCCCCGTCGGTGCGCGGGTTAAGAGCCACTTATTCTTAGATCATGTCGCGCGCAAAATGTTATCAGTCATCAATCATAAAGACGAATAATATCCTGCTAGATCCACCACCTTAGATCACAATACCTCGGCACCAGAAGATATTCCGCAATCGTGGCAGCGAATCAGCCAAATATCATTTTAGACGCATCCCCGCAGACCCCACCCACTGATGTCTGTGGGCATTCCCTAAAATTGTCTCATTTTCACCCCACCACCCAATCCCCCGCCGGCTACGGTCGCCGTTTCCGGCGCCTCCTCTCACCGGTATTTGGGACGAGTCTCTGCGAAATATGACCTCGTCCAGGTCACCGCAGTTGTAGTGCCTGATGAGGTCCTCGGTGGTGTACAGGGGAGTCTCCTCCCCAGCGCGGATACTCTCGTGCTGGTTCAGAGTCTGGTTTAGCGCAAACACCACCTGAAAACGGGCAGAAAAACACTGCATCAATGCACTCGCACAGCAAAGATAGGTGTAGGATATAGAATAGGTGTATAAGCTGTGAAAGAGATAAGAAATAATGACGAAATATAGCTCAATCATTCGTGACACTTTGTTGAAATAGCATGCTGTTAATATGTTGTGCAGTGTTGATTATGTGAGTTGAAACCGGACAAATAAATGCACCACATTGCAACGCATCACGTTCTGTGACGTATCCAACGAGCATTATTCAACCAAGCTCAGGAGCAGTGCATCTAAAGCTCCCATCTTCATCAGAGGGTCTGGCATGTTCAACAAAATAAATACCCATCTCTGTCTCTGTTAGGACTGCTGTTGTTGCAGCGATGCCACATCTGACGGGCATGTGACATTTCTATTAGCGTGAATCACAACCGGGGTGCCCACCACCGGGACATCAGGTGGAAAGGCATATATGGGAGCGGCGTAATGAGCTCATGTGTCTACCCACTCCTACCGAGCCTGTTTGGAGTGTGAGACCCGGTGCGGCTGTAGCTCACGACTGCCGTCTGGCGATGTAGCCCTCCCGCACCACACCGTTCACCGCCCGGCGGTCAGCCGGACCGGACCGGGGCGCTGCAGAGTGCACGGTCTGCCCGGCCCATCAGCCCGCTATGACCGCCCCGGGCGCACACCGAACTGGCCATCAGAGAGGCCCCGGGCGGCGCGCCGATGGATCAGAACCGACCGCTAACGACCGGCAACGAGACTGGCCGCAGGCAGCCCCGGGCGCCGCGCAGAGCGAGGCAGCGGTCTCAGCCAGCGCAGAGGGTCTCGACTCACCGCAACTCACCGCCGCTCACCTCATCTAATCTCACAGGAAAGCGGTACACAGACACAGCCGAAAATAGCCCGGGCGGTGCGGAGGTAGCCATCCACCGCATGTTTCATTGCGCGGCGGTGATGTTCGCCGAGTAAGTCAAAACAAAGAGTGCCGACTAATCACCGGCTAATGACTCCGTCGTCATCAGCCAGTGGCGTGCACGAGGAGAGATTGGAGCCGGCGTGTAAAGGCACGGCGCTGTGACCTCCCAGGTCCCTGAACAGTCAGCCGGGCAAAACCGGCAGGGAGGCGGGAATATACGGCGGAAATGGAACATTTGGTGGAAGTGAAAATAGAGCAATGATGATGTAGCTAGGGTGAAAATGCTTCCATGTTTTCAAAGTTGTTGATAAGGGTTACAGTTTTACATTCATGTACAACATTACTTTTAATGAGCTTTCTATGTTCATTCGAGCGACGCAAATTACCGATATGCATCGAATCATAAAATCGATAGAAGTTCATCGATTGACCGCCTTAGATACAATAATTGATCAACACACGGCTGCGCCAACTGAACTGATCCCATGGCCAGACAATCGCTCAGCACCACACTGTGGCCGGATGAAGCGGCCGGAAACACACAGCGAAACCAAACAATCGCCTCTCGGCACGACGTAAATCACGGGAGACAGTTGGACTGGCGCCGGGCCGCCGCTGTCACATTTATCAACAGCGCCGCTTTCTGTCGCCCCACTGTTTAAAACACAGACATAAACGCAGACTTCCCGGGAAGAAACGCCCGGCCGCACCGCAAGTGCGCTAATGCCGCCAGAAATCACCAAATCACCGGCATTCTGGAGGCTGATAATTAAATGATATGGACTGCTCAATTCCTTTGATAATACCGGCCTCGGCATAGTGACCTATAAATCGTAAAATGTCAAGATATAATATTTGGGCATCTGGGATGTATTGTTAATCTAAAATAGCAATGGAGGTGAGCACGGCGTCGAAGGGAACTTAACTGATATAGCGTATAGTGTATACGGGAAATTGTGACTGCCATGCATTCAACTTTAAAACAGCTGCTTTATTGAACCATGCCATTATCTCTCAAGTGAACAGATAGATGAATTATTGCGAACCACAATACAATGTGCGCCGAGAAGAAAACAATTGCCTCACATATCTTATCTAGTACGGTTTCTTGTCCCCGGAACCATCAATGCTCCGTTTCAAAAACAATTACGAAACGTCACTCACCCAGAACAAAGTCTCTGTTTTTCTGTTTTCGGGGTTCTCCACGAAGTGTTTCTATCTCATACCCTTGAAAATCGGCACGAACACCATCGCACCGGTCGCCAGAGGGCACGAGCCAGAAGCGACCGTCACCATAGCTACCTCTAATCCAACACCTCAGCCGGGATATCGGCTCCAAATGGGCCCATCTGATTGTCGACAGTAATCCCGTGAAAATCCCCTCCGACTGGACGTGCGTCAATTCGCCTCCCTGACGAGATCAGGAGGACTCAGAGCCTGAGCGGACGAGATAGGCGAGATCGGAGCGAGCGAGGGGACAGGAATCGGACACAGACCAGAAGCGAACCTGCGCAGACAGGGAGATCAAAGAATCCATACAGATCGCATCAAGTCCAAACGGAAGCATCTAGGAAGGACTAATTCTTGGTCTATTGCCCCTGCGCTAGACCGTTCTGCAACATCCTCATGCCGTCCGTGGTTCATCATCCCTGCCAAAGGATGTTCCGCCAATCGGAGGCAGAATCTGACGGACCCAGTCAGACACGCGCGCCGCGCCGGAAGTGCGGATTAGGCAGAGGCCCAGGGACAAATGAAGAGAGCTGAGGGATGGGCGGGAAGGGAGAGGGAAAGAACGTCGAGTTGCCGAAACCACGACGTGCCAGCACGAGTGAAATGCCAAGGAGCATGGATAGATGTTTGGTTAATCATCATGGCATATATCGGCGGATGAAAAGAAAAGAAAAACATTGCTTGGGTCTTTCCTTTAGGTATTCATATGATCGCCTGATGTGATGCGCTGCCGTCCACACAACCACAGTGAGTTGCGCACACGAGTCCGTAGCAGTGGGAGCTCACCACCGCAGACCGCCGACCTCGCCGGTACTCTCATCATCGCTGTGTAAACATCCTGTGCTTGAACTGGCGCGGGCGCGAGGAGGGGCACGCAGAATTCCAGACGGTCCTCGTCATACCATCCTCAGGGGATATTCAACATGTCAATACATCTCCAGACATTCCTATCATTTCCCGGTGACCTGCGAACATTCCAAGTCGCCTTAGACATCTTCAAGGAAACGGTGTGCGTCTGCGGCAGCTTTGGCTCGTCTGTCATCTCATTCCCATCGCCGCCATCGCCACCATCACCGCCATCGGGTCATCGGTGCATCTCTAACAAGTCTGCCATCGCGCCTCCTCTGCGCCCGTTCCAAGAGCAACAGGCAGCGCCGGGGTGGCGGTGGCCGTTCTCCCTTATCAGCCCAATCAGGCAGTCTGTGCAGACGGGTCGGGCCGGGCCGTGTGCCGCTCGAGATCAGCTCCGATCGCAGTGCGAACACTACCGCGGAACGTTGCCACTTGCCAGCTCGGCCGGCTATCGGGCCCACATCGGACCGGATCGGCGCGTGTCTGGCGGCCCATCGTGTGTCCCTCCTCACACAATGCGCAGAGGTCAACCGCCAGGGCAGTGCTCCAAAAAGGCTGGAGTTCGTATAGCTCAGCGTGGACTCACGGCCAACAAAAGTGTAGGAGTCTGCGTTCGGACTAGGAGGCAAAGTCGAACAAAGCTGGAGATTAGAATATAAATGTCCTACTGATCCTACTCATCTGATGAGGAGGACATCAAAATGAAATCGGGCATGTTAATATGCGGCAAGTGGCAAGCAGCCGACAGGCGTTAAGCTGTTCTATCGGCCAGACGGATGATGCCTGATGTTTTCATTTTTCAAACCCGCTATCATCTCAGTCATTGCAAATACCTCTAGACACAACTCAACAGGAATTGAGACAACTACACAATAGTTAACGATCATTTAGAGGCATCAGAAAAATCTTGTATACAGTCGGAGAGATGATGAAATCCCAATCATTGGCGATAAATTCAAAATATTGATTCATAAAAATAAGCTAAAAAATGTCATGTAGTTGCATGGTCTGAGCCGCAGGTATAGACAATATCCTGTTGCTAATTGATTTGCTATTTTTACTGAATGAGCTGGTAATTCAATATCGTTCTTAGTTTACACACAAACTTTAAATCTGCCGACTTGCAGTCCGGGTACTTTTTATAATGGTTTCATGACGCCTCATATCTGAGACAAGCACTAGCGACAGGGCAGACCAGCTTGCATGGCTGCGTCCTCGGCGTGGCCGCTCAGCGGTTCCATATATGACGGTGGCCGTGGGTGTGCTTTGAATAGTGACCTCATGACGACAGGGTTTGGAGAATTTCCTTCACAGAGCCAGCGTCGCCAGTTTTCCTGACAGTCTGTATCATTTTGTGGCGTGGATTGGTCCCGGACCACTGGCTTTATAACGCTGTTTGTGTCACTCGCGTGCTAGTTTTGCTATCGATTATGGGGCTGAATTTCCGCGGACCATGTTTCTGTCAAAGCTGCAACACCCGGCCTCATGAATGTCACCGATATTTCGTCCGTTCTGGGAGCAGCTGCGACCGCTGCAACACGGTCGCTGCTGGTCCGACAGATCCGCGATTCACCTCTGAATGCGCCACTCGAGGGATGAATGTGCCAAAAGGTGGCATGTGTCATTACCACGGCCAACAACTGATCGCACTTCGCTAATAATTTTCCCAAGAAAAACATCGAAAGGAATTCTTATTGGCCAAGTGTTACAATAAATCCTTTGTCAAAACATTGATAAAGCCTTTGAGACTTCATGCGAGCTGAGAGATAAATACAAATGACTCATTTCTATCTCAGGCCGGATCAAAGCGTTTATTATGATTACAAACATTGCATCTATCGTCTCCGAAGCGAGTTTCGGGCTGCACTTTAAACAATAAACACAAACAAGCAATTAGCAACACATCAAAGAGATAGGCAATGCCCATTGCCGATACCAAATACTTCGCTGAGCAAATCAAAATTTCAAAGATTATGATTTATTGTAAATAGTGATCCCGTGGATAATGTACTCTGCGAATCTACACATAAGTGTGCTGATAATAAATCCAGCAGGCACGTTCAGCAGTGGAAGCCCTTGGGTCACGATGTTCACATCTGATTCAGATGGTCGGCATCGAAGGACGATCACCACTCGCGTCAATCCAGTCTAAATCCGCATACTGCACATATACTTCTGCAGTATCTCGCGTCCTTCTTATCAACTGACGTGCACATCGTATCTGCACGCCGAATCACGACCTTGTGTTCCCACGGCAAAGGCCATCCCAAGGCTGATCTTCTGGTCATGTTCTGAGCTGAGAGAGAGTGTAGAGCATCCCGAGTTAGTCATCACTGGCTGCAACGCGGCACGAAGACAGTACCTTCTGTTGGCAGTCTCGATGTAACACTCGATGTGAATGACACATCACACAGGCAGCAATCATAACATTACTCACAGCAGAGCGAATATATCTCTTCAGAGACACCCGCTAAGTGTTTCCATTCAATGCCGAATGAAGCGGCATTACATCAGATGTATAGGGAGAGTATCACAAGCGAGTACTACAAGTTTATGCCCCTCCTTGCACGGGTTCACACCACGGGACTACAACCAAACCGTCATAATACCACGAGGAAGATGCAGAGTAACCGTAAACCATGACGGTAGTGCTCGCGGTGCCCGACACGGTACGAGGTCGATCGCGAGTCGCGACCCGCCGGCGGTGGTGAGTGCACCTCGTGAGGCGGTACGATGACGTGTCGTCCCTGATCGTCGGCCCGATCACCCGTCCGGGTAAGGTTACCGGCTCTGATACACATGGCTATCGGGAGCGGCGGCGGCACATCAAACACAGATCGGCGTTATTCCCCTCAGCAGTCCCCAGGTGGGCCCCAGCTACGGGGAAGGCCGATCTATAGACAGAGCTCCAGGAGGCTCCGGGGACAGGGGGTTCAAATGGCACCCCTCTCACTCTTAATCCCAACATCTTCCATCGCTCCACACTCAGAACAGTAAAAAGCAGCCCGAGCCGGCCCTTTGAAGATCCGTTTAGGTGCGACCGGACAGCAGCGTAGCCTTTTTTGCCAAACATTGCACACTTCAAACAAAACGGCTTCTTTTCAGCCTTGCACGAAGGTTGGAGATTAATTAGCACGCGATCACAAAAGTAGCCAGCCAAAGAAGGAAAAATGATACTGGCTTAACAAGCGTTAAGTCGTAGTTATGCGCTAATTCCGGCGTATCGGGCTCCTGTTCATGGCATGTAAGTTCAACAGCCCGACATGCAGCCATGCGCACAGATATTTTAAACTATAGAAACATGCGCGTATAGCCTTTTTACTCGGCCATAACGAGGGTTGCCGTGGGCAAGTGCTTTCCTTCAGTAGGTGTTACTCGTAACACGCTACCAGCCAGTGAACATCAGCACTGGATACATTTTGCACGGTCTGATTGAGCTCACACAAATCTGGATATGCTGGAACACGGTCGCCTCTACAGTCTCGATGATCCCATATAAATGGTGCCACTTCGTCAACAGTTCGGTAGAGAGACTCAGCTGCATGGGGGACCTAGCCGGTGACGGTCGCTATAAAAATATACAAACCGTCACCAATCTGTATGAATTGATTTGGCTGCAGAGATCTGCGTGGCGGTCAGTGTCAGGTCCGTTAGGCTCACGGTATAACAAATGACCGCTGCTGCAGTCTGCTGCCAGATCATATCACGCACCTAATATGCCGGCCCACGCGCTGCGCCTGACCACGGTCATATCGCCCGGATTCGGCCGAGAGCCACCGAAAAAAATGATCGATTGGAAACGGATTAACGGACCGTCTCGGCGATTGCGTCGTCCATATTTCTTGGTAAATTAGCAAACGCTGCAGAAAATGTGCCGACTGCGTGTCATCGGCAGATTGAATTGATACGAGGTGACATTTGAATGTGCCGCACGACAGAGAGCCTGTCGCTTTTTATTTGAGACACATCGAAAACTGGCACGCGACTTTCACCCTTGGGAGAACCTGGTTCATATCATGTTGAAAGAGTTTTGGCTGCATTACCCCGAATTATTTGAAGCCCGAATGAGCCGACTGAGTTTTGAACAAGGCACAACTGGCTGTCAGCCGATTGTTTATCTCTCTCGATTTGTCTTTCAACGTTGCAAATGCTGGGCGAGATTTGACAGCGCCCTTTTATTCAGCATTCAGCAGCCACCTATAGAGCGAGACAACTCTAAAATCAACCAAAATAATGGTTTATTATCTAAACGTTTTGGCCGGGTATCCCCGCTGTGGTCTTTGTGCATTACTTTCAAGGGAGGAACATGCGACGGCCTCGTCAGTGGACTGACGGCGTTGGGTTGGCGCCTGGTGGTGATGGCCGTCGGCTCCGGTCAGACAGCGGCACATCAGACACATTTCTGCCGGCCCGGGGAGAGTGTTCCGCCGTATTATACGGCCCGTCACACCGCGTTACCGCGCCGTTACCACAATAAGACACAATGCGGCCGGCGCCTGGAAGCCGTGCATCACAATGCAATTGGCGGCGTCTATGGTCGGCCAGCCGGCGCCGGAAGACCTCATAAGAAGGCTGGCCGACGGCCGCTCTGGGCTGTGGGGGTGGGGAGGGAATCATCCCCGTGACGAGCGGCCCAGCACGCCCTGGGGGAGGAGGGGGAGGGTGGCGCCAGTCTCGGCGTCAGTCTGGGGCAGGCCACCCCGCCTCCGGTCTGCCAGACTGGCCCAGTTTCGGGGAAACTAGCTCCGCGAACTGCTTCATCACTGTGGAGCACAGAAACTACCCAGGGTGACCCAAACGCCCTGAGGCAATCCCGAGGATATCACAGATTTTAAACGCCCTTCCAATTCGGAAAACCGATGGGCTGATCCATATAAATCCTTACTTCTCGGTCAGTGTTGAAGGCGTGACGATGGCGGTGCCCAGCGGGATGGTGCGGGAGAGTGGGGAGAGGGCGAGGGCGAGGGCGAGGGGCGTGGCGCCGCTGCCGCCCACAGCTCGGTAGCAGTTAATGGGGCGAGGACGTGATACAGCGCCAGTGCCGCGGTTAATGAGGTGAGAGCAGAGATAACCCCGGACGGGTGGGAGGCTGGCAAAGATAGCGCCACGCATCCGCCGCCCCCGCAGCCGGAACGCTACCTTACGCGGAGCGGCATGGGCGTACAGTTTTTCAGTCCTGAAGAAGCGATACTGGATTTCATGGGAACGCCGGGGAGCCGGCAAGGGTAATACTGAAGAAGCTGAACAAGTTGTGGAGTTATCTGACGTGTCACGTCGGCGGGTGTCACCACTCTTCAGCGTGTGTCAGCTCGTGTGTCAGTGTGTGTCAGGGGCGGCGGACGTCTGACAGACACCGCCAGGTGATGGAGAGATAGGAGCGCCACCGCCGTCACCGCCGGCCCTCGTCGAGTCGTCACCTCGTGAAGAACTGCGCCCGGTGATCGCTCGGACAGCACTGACTGCTTCTTCAGAGGTCAGCAGGAACAGGGAACATCTGCCGGTCTCCTGCCCGTTACGGAACACTAGTATTTCACATAAGGACGTGGAGTGACGACTCTGGTCTCTCGATAGTGACGTGAGTGTGGTTTACACGAATTATCAAAAGTGGCACGCAAAGACACAATTATTTTCCTGAATCGATAAATATTCCAAAAGGCCCACTTCGGCGCAGCGAGGTTTGATTTGACCAAGGAGTATTTCAATTATAATGACAACAGAATGCACCAAAAATTAAAGAAACAACAAGATAAGGTATTTCAAATAAGTTGCGTTCCTTGAAAACCATCAAATAGTTCCAGGAAATCGTGCTTGATCAAACAAATATGAGTCGGTGTATCAAAGAAAACCTTAAAACCACAAAGATTGTGTTTCATAAGGCTTCCAAACAAGGCTTCGGCAAAGCGATATCACATAACTATCGGTTTTGCTATCATGAGTCTATCAGATGTTCGGATAACTCGGACTCTATTATGAATTCAGTGGGTATCCCTTGTATTGAATTGTGGAAAACCGCACGAGATGAACATGATCGTAAAGGAGATGGGAGCACGCATTCTTGTCGTTGCAAGTGCATATTAGGAATGCTGTTGTTGAAATTTATGCATAGCTGTTCTATCGACAAAAACGGGAGTCGCTTGATTATAAGCTGACCCCCTGAACGTTGTTTCCTAATTAGCTGATTAGTTCACATCGCACTTATGTCTTATTATCTAGCGTTACCAATAACAATAGTAAGCCAATTGCATTCACAAAGCATTGCTTCATCCAATGTTCAGCTCATGGAAACCCTCATCAGCGTTCCACAGTCGTGGGACTATAGACAGAGCGCCACATGCGCCACCGACCTCATCAGCCGAGGAGCGGTCACCGGTGGTAGATGAGGGGAGAGGAGCGCTCCCATACCCAGTCGCACCCCACTGCTAGGTGAGGCATCCATCATACCTATACACGGCGGCGCATACATCATAGCACTGCCATCGGGGCATGAGGGCAGGACAGGGCAGGACGGGAAGCGGGGGCAGGGCAGAGGGGGCGTGTTTGGTTCGCTGGTTTGCATGGGAGGAAGAACGAATAACCGAACTTGAACATTCGGCGTTGGATGACCAGGAGGAAGGAAGATCAATAGGCCAGTTGGACAGAGATATATGGAAAATATCACAACGGAAACAACTGAAACGAACCTTATATTGCTGAAAATTTCTGGATTTCAAACCGCGGTAGTTTTACAACAGCGAACAACGAAGTTTAGAGAGAATCACATGAAGTAAATAGATACGAATCGATGTAGCGTGAAACCACGCACACGTGTTGTGAAGGGAGGACGCAGCACCGAATGACACGGTATGTTAGGGAGAGTAGCTCACTGGACACGGTTTGATGCTGAGGCGATACGATGTGAGGCGCTGTGATAGATTGCATTTGGCATGGTGTGACGATGTGTGTCGTTTTTGGTCATGGTAAAAAGTTGCGTGACAGAGCCAGGTGGGCACAAAACAAATTTGGAGAAACCAATATTTATATCGAAACAAAAAGTCAAGAATGATCTTCTTTGAACCTAGCCACCCAATGGCCATTGAACACTTTGGCCAAAGGTCAAAACAAAATCAGATGGAGACGAAATAAATATGAAATCGATGAATAACAAGCCATATAATATGGCGACCATCCAATGCTTTCGCCTTGTGGTTGGCACACATGGCCATAATGAACACAAATGAACCTGAATGACTGTCACCTTGATGTTCATGCCGTATTTGCTGTCTTAATGGAGCCTCTCAATCATGTGAATTCGTGTCATTACAATATAAATAGCATACAATCACCGCGTTTCGACTAGAGCTGTTACAAGCTGAATGGGCATGGAAATTGATAAATATCCGGGGCACTAAAACTTGTCGGTGCGGAAATGAAAAGTTTTGATTAGCTGAAACTTTCAACTGTCAAAAAGCAATAACAAGCAGTTGGCTTTCATCTTTAAGAAAGTAATCAGCATCATGACAAATAACGTCATGGTTATGTAGACTTAAATCCCAGTACAAACGAAATTGTGGGCGATCAATCAATTACAAGCAAGGACGTTAGAGACATTTTCGGTGTCTTGCGAATCTCTAAAGCTCTAACTGCACTCAGCGAAACGACATAAGCTGCTAAACCTGAATCCCAAAATAGCAGACGATTGAATTGTTTCAAAACGCAGTCATGAGTTTGACAAATTCGGCGCACTGACACAGACAAATCACCCTGAATGGGTGCGTTTCGCGCTCGATGCTCGCTCGGTATGGAGGCATTTGTTCTCGTCCGTCAGCCTCACTCAGTCAGAAATGACCTTTCCACATCGACTGGCCGCTGACTGGACCAGCCAGGTCTGCGACTGGACCGTCAAATTCGCCTGTATCAGCACACGTATTGTACCGCCCGCTCGGACAGCCTTCGGTCGGCTGGCCGGGCGGTTTGGACACGGGGGAGGGTCGGCCGGGCGGCCCAGCACAGCGGGAGGTGGGGACCGGCAAATTCCTGGCGGAATTCCATCTCCTGAACGGGCCAGCCACGAGTGAGCGCCCGACGCCCGACACGCGCGTCCAATCCGTCCCGTCAGAAGCCAGGCCGTTTGAAAATGTGGGGACAATCACACGCCCCTCGCGTCTGAGCGTAAACACCACGAGAGCGACACGGGGTGTGGGGGCGAACACCGGGCCACCCGCAGACTCCGTACCCAAAGGGAGCCGCGGGTGCCGAACAGGTGGGCTCTGAAAAGGGCAGTTCACACAGGCTGGTTGAGCATTCTTACTGTGAATTTTCTGTAAGCCATGATGCCAAGAGGAATAGTTGGCCATTAGCTGACATCATCGTCAATGAGCGGCCATCTGAACACTGTTGCTGGTTACAATCAGCAGCTGAGGATCAGGATGATTCCCACCGTCAACCACAAACCGGGTGGCCTGACATCATGTTCTTTGTGTTCCATCTCCGGCTGTTGCTCAGAACAGTCACGAACGGTCAGCATTACGCAGGCTAACAATCCCAGGGGAATGTCAGACACCGCTCGCTGGCGGCCTATCCGACCATCAACAACATTCCTCCGTGAATCTCCAGTGAGCCAAACATGTTATCCAATTTCATTATTTTACCAGTCGTAGCTTGTTACGATCCCAGACCTATCCTTATCTAATCAGCAGCACTTCTCCGCACAAAAAGTTATACCCTCGGGCGCATCGCTGCACGGTTTCTGAGCATCGCCTCACGTTTACCTGAGTCAGGCATTGAAACAATTTGTTGGTGCTGACCTCGGAGCCCGTTTAGTGGATTACCAATGCGTTCTAAGCCCTGAAGAACAGCACGTCAGCGATGTCTGCGGTGAACAGCGTCACTTTAAACACGTGTTTCACGTGTAAAAAGTGACACGCCGGCTGCGGACAATTAGCGTCGCATGTTGCCACGCCGCCTGTCCACACTAATGAAGGCTCGCGTCAAAAATTGATATCAACGCACCGTCTCACGCGAGGTGGGGAATAAGTGCTGGAAAATGGACGAGCTCCTGGTACATGCATAGGTATCTTGAACAAATTGAGCAAAAAGTAAAGTGAATTCCACTTGCAAGTGACTTCCTTCATGTGGATACTTTTACTTAGAAATAATAAGAGGAAAAATTATAAATGAAGTCCTTGAAAATCATCCGGAAAGGTCCTTCAAAACATCCCTGAGCATCGAGCATGCCGTTCAACGCCATTCCCAGCCTTCACCTCCACCTAAGCGTCTGCCGAAGTGACTGACTGACCTGTGAAATGTTGAGTCCGTTCAGCGGCAGACACTGCTCCTCGACCCGCTCCACGGCACCCGTCCTCTTGGTCTTCTTGGCTTCGAGCGCCAGGTAGAGGTCTAGCACGGGCACGCCGCGCGCGCGCACATCACTCTCAGTCAGCATGTTCACCATCAGCATCACCCAGATGGGCCGCTTCTGCTCCCAGTTGCCGGCGATGGCGTTGAAGAGGTAGTCGGCGTACAGTCCGCGGCCGCGCTGGTCGGCGGTCAGCCACAGCGGCATCATGTTGCGCACGTAGTCGAGGTGCTTCTCCAGCCGGCGGTAGATGTCTCCGGGCAGAAGCTGCTCGAGACGCGCGCCGCGCGGCAGCAGCTGACACTTGGTCAGCGCCGATATGGTGTGCTCGTCAGTCAGGTCGAGCTCGAAGAACACCGAGTCGGCCAGCCGGAAGGCGCGCTTCACGTTCTCCGGAATGTGCTCCCAGACGCGGTTGTACGGCACGTGGATGGTGCCGAAAAAGTACGACGGTGGTTTGGTGTCGATCCGCCACAAGAACGACGACTGGCGAGACTGAAACAGACGGAGTGAGGCGACTGTCAGAGGACCGAGCATCGAAAGCAACATGATGTCCTCAGGCTTTATATCACGCATGAGCCGTGTTCTACCAGATCTTTTTACTGGGTGTCAGGGGAGAAAAATAAGCAACCTTTTGAAACATTAAAAGGCTGTACATTTAATTTCACTTGTGGACTGAGATATGTATATGTTACAGGCAATGTGTGGAATCAGGCATTCTATAGAATGCCTAGGCTTTCTATAGAATGCCTGGCCGACCAGGCATTCTATAGAATCCCTATGTATTCTATAGAATCCCTGACTGCTTAGGCATTCTATAGAATGCCTGGCTTAAGCTCCCAGGCATTCTATAGAATGCCTAAGTATTTTGATTGTCCGAAACACACTTCGAAAATTAGGGGTCAGTGGCAGTAATGCTATTTGTTAACCTAATTTTCTTTGTTGGCCTAGGCCGGTCGTCACCTCACACCATTTCAGGGCAATGAGTTGAGAGGAAGCGAGGGAGAACTTGGGCTATGCCGACCACCAAATGGTGCGCCGCAAGCAGCAACTGATCCAATCCCGTTGGCACGGGAGAGCCACGGCGCAAGGCACGCGGGAGAGCCACAGGCCAACCAGTCGCAAACGGTTACCCTCGGAGGATTACGCCGCTACAGATACGAAGCTGCATTAGAAGAGTGTTGGCTGGGAGGGTGGACCGTAGGCTTGAATCGAAAGTGATTGCGAATGACGGTGGCTTTGTTCTGATGTTAGAAATGAAGGTGAAGAATATACCAAAGGTCACATTTTATGTCGTCATAAGCACTTCGTGTAATGACTCCAATATACATGGACAGCTCAACCCACACTGTAATGTCAGGGAATAACCCAAATAAATGGTTCATTATTCCACGTCCGGGCGGTGGCCCGGCCGTAACAAGAGCCGGATTAGGTGTTGTTCGACCTCCCCTTCCAGCTTGACTTCTGGGCCATGCGGTATTCGAAAGGTTGTCAAAATAATGAAATTTTACTCCAGTTCTTCTTTGCCAATGTTCGAAAGGATGCCATATCTAAAACAAATAGCTAAGCCATTTTTAGGTCAGGCAAATTTTTGTCCATTTTTGGCTCGTAGCCGTTTTCTCCAGTTTGACCTTAAATCAATTCCTTAGAAGGCAAACACCTCCAGAAATGGACGATTTGTCAAACTTTTTTTCTGTGTAATTTTTACCAAAGGCGTTTCCGATATTGACATTACCACCATCGTCTTTCTAGCGTTAAGATAAATACTCTGTACTTTCAGAATGAAATCCTGATACAATTTGACCTAATAAGGCTAGATTGAATACCTGACCGGAAAATTTGACTGAATGAACATGAATGACTGAATGAACATTTGACTGAATGAACATAAATAGCTGACCGCAAGGTAGCCTACAGAAAATAATAATGTTACATATCGGTCTGTGCTCATAATCTTATACATACAACATACACTAATATGTTCGTGATTCGTGTATTTCCTAGGCATTCTATAGAATGCCTGAAAATCAGGCATTCTATAGAATGCCTAGGGATTCTATAGAATCCCTGGTGGGTCAGGCATTCTATAGAATACCTAGGGATTCTATAGAATGCCTGGTCGGCCAGGCATTCTATAGAATGCCTAGGCATTCTATAGAATGCCTGATTCCACACATTGCCTGTAACATATATGCAGCATTTCCATTGAACAATGGACATTGGACATTACACGTCCTATCTTGTTTCTTGTTCATAAACCATGCAAAATGAATGTGACACTTACGGCTCATCACTTGACAGTTTGTAAATACAAACCGTGCATCATGGGCCGTGGGGACGCCTGGTACCTAATTATTCATGCTGCCAACCACGGACGGTGGAACGGAACGTGCACACCGTAACAAACTGCATGTCATGTCTTTGTGAGCATCTGTTGCAGAATTACCTACAAGTTGATAACGCAAACATAATGCAACGATACATGGCGGGCATTGAGGAAAATTCACGGCATGCGACATCGCCATCCTCGCGTTTTCTCCGCGCACTTTTGTCCGGGAGCTGGCATTTTGACACCATTCCAGCCAAAAGAAGCGCATCAAAAGACTGCCAGGACTCGGAACAGCAGTCAATTGTGGTTCTCGGAACGCCGGCCGGGTAGCCAGGTGACTGAATGCATAGCCATTCGCGGGCCGGCTCCGGCTGATACATACAGGATCGTCATTACATACCGCCGCTGCCGCCACCGCCGCCGTTCGCTGGCCGAGTCTGCCCCGGCTCCACGGTCAGGACACTCTGCCTAGCGCCCCTAATTGCTCAGTTTGACAGATAGTAGACCGCCGCGGCGTGCCGGTAGCGCCGACCTGCCGCTGACCTGCCGCTGACCTGCCGCTGACCTGCCGCTGACCCCTGCCACCCCGTCACCCGACCTGACCCCGCCGCCGCTGCAGACCCAGCCCAGTCGCACAGCCGACCGAGCCCGCTCATCAGCCATGCAGTGCGGCGGCGGCGGCGAGTTCTCAGCGCGCCAGTCCGTCAGAGGCCGATCGGACGGGCGCCCGAGGCGAGCGCCGGTAATCGGCCTCTCATTAGGTACTGAGCGGACGGCGGCGGTGCCGGCGGCGCCCGGTTAACGGCACGATACTCCGTGCAGAGCCGGCAGTGCCCGTGCTCGCGCAGTGGTAACCACGCTGGTGCTCGCTGGCTCGCGCTGATCAGACGTCAAGGATACTGCGGACCGGATCGGCGGCAGTGAGCGCCGAGCGCCGGGGCCGGAGCTGAAAGCCGAACAGTCGGGCTGCACGAACCGAGAGAGATGGAACAAATCAACCCGTGCAGCATTGATGGGATATGCAGGTCCCCGTTTTCTGGCGGAGCAGTTGAAGGCTTATGAATGAATCGCCACGAGACAGACTAACCATGTCGCCAGATTGATTCTCATCCAGTAAACCAGACATTACTATCCTGTCCTCAAGTTCAAGCAACCACTTTTATATTATTGTCCTGACGTCTGTTCATGAGTGTTTTTCATAGCCGAGAAAGCACGTCATAGCGCTTCTCTAGACATCAAATGGAGCAGGAGCTGGTACCGGCCGACGGCTGAGGCCCCGTGCCGGTGAGACTCTGAGAGGTGGGCCGGGCCTCAGTGGCCACCACGGCGGAATGCTGGGTCATTAATTACGGCCGCACCGCCGCACACAGCCGCTATTTGAGTTCGGAAGTGGCCAAAATGCGATAACTCGTTAACCAGTTGACATTTTGCCAAGGAATTTTTATCATATGTGAAGTAAACCTTAAGGTCACGTATGGAAACGTATGAGCATCCTGCTGATCAGCAGCATTGCCGTAAAAATATTTTTGCTTGTAATCCGCGGATGACGGGTATATCCCATAACGTGGGTGACTCGGCAGGGGATTCTGCATAGCTTCCCTGATGTCTTCGAAACTACTCGTTCAATACTAAAAATTCAAGCGGTTTCTGATAGGAATAGCTGACAAACGAGACCTAACTTTGTCACAAAAGGTCATGGAAAGGTCATGGGTCACAAAAGGTCATGGAAGGAAATGCATACATTTTTAAGGTCATGCGACACATCTTTAATGGTCCATTTCGGCAAAAGCATCTAAAAATGATGTCATCTGGGTCGTCCGATTCGAAACTATTTCCATTCGACAAATGAAGGTCAGGTCACGGCGAGGTCAAAAAGGTCAAATTTTGAAGTGGAACATTCTCAACAAAAAAGATGTGCATCGGATACAATTTGAGCTCTGGAACACGATGATGCTATTCGTTTTGGTTTTCGATGGCAAGAACGTACTGAAATTGCCTTTGCAATATCGAAAATTGTGATTAACCGACTACGGTAAAATGCAAAAGCCGACAACATTACCATTTCTGAACATATCTGACTGAAACTTTCCAAAAGCAATGCATACGTTACATACAAAAGCCAATAAGGTTCATTCTGGTCGATGGCTGCTCCCCAAAACTCTGAATGTTATCAACCATATCGGAAATTCTTACGATGTTCTGTTGGCTGGATGTCTTTTGGCTTTATTGAATTTGATCAGACTACATTCAGTTAAGACGACGTACATTTATTGGTCACCAGAAAGTATACCCACAAGTCAATCGACAATCGACAACCAACAAATGCAATCGACACGAGCGTCGAGCACCCCCCCCCCCCCTCCGCACAAGCAACTGCCGGGGCGATTAGACGGACCGCGCTCCTCTCTCGCAGCTGATTGGTCAGCTGCCGAACCGCACGGAAGTCAGCTGCACGGCCGCCGCCCGGCCGACCTGACCGGGGTCGGCCGGGCGGCGACCTAGCGTCGCTAGAACTGCAATAACTTTTGCCGGCAGTGTGATGCCGACCTAATTTTTTCAGCAAATGAATCACAATTGTACGGTATATGTTATGGACGCTGTCTCGAGGTGAAGCACGCTGTGCGTTTTTTGGTAGGCCTATGTAAATATTGAGACCCTCAAGCCCTTCTGCTTTGTGCAAGTGTGCAACAATTAGCTTACAATAACTGAGTGGGAAGTTTTTTAGATGCACTTTTGTTACCAATGGATTCAGCACATTTTCCCCTTTCAGCTGATATCTTACTTATGCATTTTCAAGCAAAGAATATGACAGGAGACTCGTCAACATTTACATGAAAATCGCAGCACAAGTTCGGTCTCACGGAGCAAAACAAAACGGTGTACTTTGGGAGCCCACCAATCTGTGCCAGGATGAGTAATATTTTTTCTGGATGATATTTTATACAGTCTGATCAATTTACGACCAGAAAATGTGAGAAAAGCACGCTTTAAAATTTGTCAAAAATTAGGGTATTGGCCACTTCTGAACCTGGATAGCGGCTGTGTGCGCCGGCTCTCACTGCGGCCACGCGAGGTGTACGAGCGGTGGGCGGCACCCGGAGGTCAGACTCGGGTCAGCCCAGTGTGTCAGACAGACCCGCATAATACAGGGTGGGTCCTCAGTTCTCACAGGTTCTCAAAGATATGAGCAGGGTGGTGAATGGAATTCGTATTCTGGGATTTACATACTCGCCCTTGTTGCAGACATTGCATCATTTGGCATGCCATTGCATCAGGCGTTCCGTTCCGCTTCCAGTGCTCTCATTCATTCAGATTCAATTAGCGTGTGCTTATCATGATGGGTGGTTGTTGCACGAATCGTTCCATAATCATTTAAACAGCTATGAATATGAATTAAATATGTATTTGATTACAAACGCATTTTGTGTTGAGCGGCGAAAGAAAACGCATTTGTAATGCGCTTGACTTTGCCCTTATATCTGAAGCAATTACTCCATAATCCATGCCGTCTGGTATCGCATCTGTCCGTCCATATCGTACCTCTCCGTCCTTGTGTAGAAACATAGCAACCCAGACGAACAGCCGAACAGCAGCGGTCCCTTTTCTGCGGCTTGTGATGAGAGCCCTCCGCACGCACCACCGCCCCCGCCGCCCGCCGCTGCGCCGCCTCCGCCCTGCCGCCCGCCGCCACCGCCGCCGCCCCCGCCGCCCGCCGCTGTGCCCCCGCCGATGGCTATCAGCCGTCTGGAGCCATCCTGGCCCGCCTCCCAGTCCGTTTGTCGACTTCCCAGACCCGACTGCCAAATCCCGGAGCCCACATCAGGACCTAAGTATGGGCACTTCCAGGACAATAGGTGGGTGGTGCCTGGGTAACCGCCGGCTTCTCAGTCGGAACCATCAGCGGAACCACGGCTCTCGGTGGAGGCGATGAAGAAACAGCACACAATTTTGAGTGATTTGGTACAACGGTGATTTTTAACATGATATCAGTATGTATATCGTTAAACGCCCTGAGTTCAGCAACGCTGTTCGGACAACATCGCTCTCTTACTTTAGGCATCGGATGGGAAAAAGGAAAACAAAGTTCGTCAGTATAAGAATTCAATGTCGCTACAAAAATCGATTAACGGGTGTCAAGTTCAAAATGGGACAAACGCAAAATTAAGGTAGACACTGTGTATTATTAGATATTTTAACGAAACCTTCACCACATATACCTTGTTCTGTCGCCAGTCCACTGGTACTAATGAATTTGAACCAGGGGTCCATGCCTGTCTGCCAGACGCACGTGCTCTCCCGCTATCTTCATTATCGATCGCGGCACCTCCGGGACAATTTTATTGATGCTGCTCAGGATTCTGGCACGCAGCTGCTGATCGGATGACGCTGTCCAGCCACCACGGTAGACTTCTTGTTTAAGTATGCCCAAGAAGTCCTCAACTGGTCCCAGCTGCGGGACATTCGGCCGGTTTTCCTAGCGGATTAAATATCAGGTATGCCAGCCTCCTCCAGAAACTGGCACGTGGCACGTGCATAATGAGCTGAAGCCAAGTCTGGCCAAAATGCATATCCATCCCTTCGGTAGCTGGCCTCGATGACCGGTTTGAGTTTGCTGTTCAGACACTTTGTGATGAAGACATGGGCGCTAACATTTGTTGAACTGGGGCAAATTGTTGGTTTTGCTACTCCCTTGGGTGATATGGCTATCCACACAAGAAGCTTACGTGGGAACTTTCCAATCGGACGATACGTCACATTCGAAGGTATGTCTCCACCAGGCCCAGCGTAAAAACCACGGTTTTGTGGCATTTCTGAGCCAGTGTAGGTTAAGTAGCTTTCATCGTCCATGATGGCATCTTGCTCTCGAGTGGCACTCAGTTTTCCCCGGCTAAGGGGTCGCAGGCGGCCCTTTTGAGATTGTTCTCGCTGAGCAGATACCGGAGGAGCTTTCTGGCGCATCCTATATCTTACCCCTTCCTCTCTGAGAATGTGTCTCACTCTGTCATGCGTTATGCCAAAGCTGCGGCCTAAGAGACGAAGTGAGACGCCGACTTTGCCGTCTGCCATGCAAACAAGGCCTTGGCGCCTCTTTGCTGACATTTTGGGAGCAGGCCTGCCATTCAGAGCTCGTCGTATGTGTCCTTTGTCTAGGAATGTATTGATAACGCGATATATCAGTCGGTCGTGGAATACCAAGCGATTTAACATGGCGGAAAACCTGAGCCTTAGTCAAGTTCGGGTTTTGTCAACTACTCTCGCGACAATGTCTCTTGCGGCTTGCTTGCTCAAAGGCTTCATGACGACTGATCTATATACGTAGCCACAATATTTTAACATCATGCTCGTGCAATTCACGTATGGACATTCTGTCCAAATTTCAGGTGAATAGGGAGGTTGAAAATAGAGCGATTTCAATTTTGTCTCATTTTGGACTTGACACCCGTTATAACGTCTAATTCATAACAATTTAATAGAAAAAGCATTCTGTGGAAAACATATGAAAGACAACAACTAGGGATAAACGAAGATAAGACAAAGGTCTCGACAAGTGAAAAACGTTTTGTCCGTCTTGCAGTTCGCCAGTCTGCCGAGGGCTGACGCCGTCCGACAGCCGCAGTCGGCACAGCCGTCACCGCCACCGACGTTTTTCTGTCACACCAAGACGACAAGTGGAAAAGAGGAAACCGACAGACCGGCAGAGAACTGAGCAAACACGGAGGAAAGAGCCAAAAGAATCACTGAAGGGAGAATGTTTGAACTTTCAGCCCAGGCTGCCGTTTGTTGATTTTGATTCCGGGGCACTCAGCTGCTCTGATGTCTGACTAACATAGGAACCACTCAAACGTGTGTATTTGACGGAAGGAGCCCCTGAGGAGTGTGTATTTGACGAATGTTCTGAAAATATTGCATCTCGAGAGGGCAAAATGACTCTGCGAAAGGTCGGTGTGTGAAAATAGAGCCGCGTGGTGCTGTTTCAGTTCCTTGTGTCATCTATATCTGCTGGGATAGTCGTCGATTTAACTCACCTGCGGGTCACAGTAGTCAGGTCGCCGCGACCGACGGGCCTCCGTTCCGCTCAGAGCCACCACGATCACCAGCAGCTGCAACAGAGGCACAACACCGGGTCAGGAGTCTGACGGAGTCAGCAACTCGACTGTCAACATCGAGTGAACGATCAGACAGGTCAGCAGCTGCACCAGTAACACAATGCACGGTTAGCGGTCAGGCAAAGTCAGCAGTTAGCCTGAGACAGCGGCACAGAGCGAGGTCAGCAGTCTGAAATTCTGCCGCAGTACGGCATGGTTCAGTGGGCTGAAATTGTGCAGCAGAGAGCTGGATCAGCGGTAGCGGGTTCATCAGTACACGATCGTTTAACGACATGGCCATGGATGGGATGATCGCACATCGGATGGAATGAGTGGAGATCGGAGGAGGTTGGCGGATATGAATTTGGTCGACTCAGGAGCATTGATTGAGATCGATGTTGAAGCGTGTCAGACGATATTAAATGAAGTGTGGGAGAGGTCGATACCAGCGGATGGGCCAGACGAGATGAAAGCTGAATACAAAAATGTCAAAAACTTATAAAAAGTCAAACACTGACACGTCTTTTATCAAATACCATCAAATGTCAGACACAGCCGTCTCGTTTTGAAACAAACGAGGTCACATTCTCCAATAACTTTTTGATACGGAATTCAGCGTCGACCACAGTGAAAATCCGGGCTTTGACTGCAAATTCTAGACAGGGACTGACGACATCAGAGCGGCAAGGAAGTCCACAAGCTCGGCCAGAGGTGGGGCAGAGGCTCAGGAATTAGCTAAGGTCGAGCCTAGGCACGGCTAAGTGACCCCGCCAGGTACGATATCTGTAAAACGCAGTTCGTGGGCCATTTCTCAGCGGTGCACATCACAAGATCGGGCTGGTAGGTGGATCAAACGGCGGCGCCTCTGAAGTCGGGGCCGCCCCGCGAGGACGATTTATGACCGCCGATGGCAATCTCTCAGAACTGACTGCGGCACGGGCGGCGGCACGGGTACAGCGGACAGAGAAGGAACAGGGACGGGTACAGCGAACGGAGGAGATCGGGAGGAACAGGCACGGGAACAGGGACAGAGATAAGAGGAACGGGACGGGTACAGCGGACAGAGAGGGAGCGGAGACGGGAACAGGGAGAGAAACCAAAGGAGCGGGACGGGAACAGGGAATAAAGATCAGAGGAACAGGGAACGGAGCTCAGAGGCGCAGGACGGGTACAGTGGACGGAGGAGATCGGAGGAACATAGATGGGGACAGGGGACAGACGCCATCATAGGAACAGGGACGGAACAGGGCAAGGAGGAGATCGGGAACAGGGGACAGAGGAGACGGAACTGGGGACCAGAGGCCCGAGACGAGAACAGGGGACAGAGACACCGAAGGAGACTACTCGAGGTAGTCTGGACTGGTATGTAGGACGGTCCCAACCTTTCAAGAAACTTGAAACAGCGACAAGGAGACGACAAATTCGGTTGATGGCTATTGGCTAGCCTGGTGTATAAAGGCAAAGATGAAGGCATCTTTGAGCTGAAATTCAAAAAGCAAGACTTAACTATGAGCTAGAAAACATCGTTCAGCTTTTTATGCTGGGTAGTGTATAAGGAGAGCACATGGAAGTGGATATGTCTCAGTAATACGGACGTCGAGGTATTTTATTGGCCGAGAGCTGTAGCTGCTTGTTACAGAGTTGTTCATAAAAACGGATGTTTCAAAATGAACTTTTTATTGTAATTCATTCAGATGTAGGCTCAGAAAAAAAAATTGCTGCCCCGACATATGACAACGTTCCGGAGCATTACCAGACACGGGATATTCACATGATAAGTCACCAGCAGGGGCCCTGCACTCTGGCACCGCAAAGCTGCAGGTGGGCCGATACTAGCGTATCCCAAATAGCAAGGCACCAGACGCGCACATGTTTTCTCGACAGGTGCAAAATATAGGCATCTATGTTTTACCCAGAAACCGACGACAAGACCGGAACTGTAATACACCACGGAATACATATCTAAGTAAACGATAATTCGTATGATATTACTGAGAGGGAATAGCGGTTACTGAGTTCAATGCATTCTGACAAACAAATCTACTTAGCCTCCGCTGTCAAAACAATGTAAACTGCATATCTTTATTGCATGCCGTCTCGGTCAAGAAATTTTATATCAGGATGACATGTCAAGCAGTTTCATGCAAACGGCAGGCATGAGGAAATAATAATTACTGTATAGTATTGAAGGCATTCCTAAGGTCACACTAAAATAGCTTCCCTTTGTAAGTGACAGCACCACACAGTGTTTCAGAGACTGTGGTCGACCGAACCGATTTTGGCGTGCGCCCCTGAACCAATCTGGTACGGAGCACTGCCCCGCGGGAGCAGGGGAACGAACGAGAGAGGAGGAAGGGCGGCCGTCATCAGGCGGGCTAATTAGCGCGCCGAGGAGACGTCAGCCGTCGGCGGCGACAGCTCGGTTCGTCGGCGGCGACGGAGCGAGGTCACGTCGAGAACGACGGAGGAGCGACGGCAGCGGCGGCCGAGGGCCAACTAGTTACAGAGACTGGTATAGACTAGCCACAGACGGGGCATTGGAACTCATCTATCGGCACTTCATTCCGGAGAGCAGGGGAGCAAATCCTCCCGCATCGGTCGTTACGCTTATTAGATGTGACGGCCGAGCGTCACCCTCGTCACGGAGGTGGTCATAGTCACGGCCGTGACGGTCAGTGGACGGTGTCCGCTGTCACGGCTCATTTGGTACGCACAGAGAGAGAGAGAGGGAGAGAGGGAGAGAGGGAGAGAGAGAGAGAGAGAGAGAGAGAGAGAGAGAAAGAGAGAGAGAGAGAGAGAGAGAGAGAGAGAGAGAGAGAGAGAGAGAGAGAGAGAGAGAGAGAGAGAGAGAGAGAGAGTCGGTGCCGACCACTCTGCAGCCGCCGGGACGAGTCCGTATATATCGATGATGACGGCGATTACAAATGAACCGCGCTCGCCAGCGGTCGGCGGCCGCGGTACGGACGGCGGCGCGGCGGCGCCCCAGTCCTGCCTGATGAATAGTTCCAGTCCGCCGTCAGGAGAAATGACGGTAAATTACCTCACGCGGAGACGGAGACACGGCACCTGTCGGACAGAGCTCCGAGGGGACCTGCCGCACCGTACCCTCCGGAGCGGTCTCGAGACTATTCGCCACGCCGCTACACCGCGCAATATCCCAGTATGGGAATCAAGTGAGAGTATTCTAATAGAGGATTTATTGATAACAAACGAAAGCGCGCTGCCGGCGGACTCGTCCCCGCCCTCCTGGCTTACCGACTGCGCCGGGGTGTCTGGCCGGCCGCTGGCGCCTTTTTACCGCGGTCCAGCTGAGCTAACCGGAGGGACAGGCGGAAATCGCGCACAATGCCCGCCGACCTCATCCATCACTCGGGGTGTAAGCCTGACTCGAGCGTCCCGAATCGGTGGCGCTCGTCATGAGGTCTTAATCCGGTGGCGGCGGCCGGGCGATCCCCCGATGGCGGCCACTCGGGTCGCTCCGGGGCCAGCCGGGCGCTCGTCGACCCTTCCCCGTTGTCACAATTTAATGCCGTCATGAGGCGGGCGGGGCGCGGGCCCGGCCGGACGGCGACCGCAGTCGGCGGCACCTGTGATCTCCGGGCACGGGCCGGTCACGTGACCGCCAGGTAAGGTCACGTGACGGCCAGGTAGGGCCCGGCGCGGCTGGGCGCAGCGGGATATCCGCGGCAGGGTCCCGGTCGGGCTCTGGGAAGGACTCCACGGCGCGGGGTCGCAGCGGAGTCGGTACCTGTATCTGCCGCGGTGGGACCGGCGCGGCGGCCGCCACAGCTGGCGGCAGCTGGCACTGTTTGCCCCGGGCACCGCTGCGCCAAACACTGGAACAAATTGGCAATGGCACCGACGCCAAACAGGGGGCCACCATTTAAACCACCGGCTCCGCGGCTTGCCACACGGGCCATGGGAGCGGTAAATATTGGCACAGAGTGGTCACTGTCATCGCCGCGGGCCTACCTCAAGATCGCAATGCGGCACGTCGAGTGCGCAGTGCGCACTCCACTGTGTTGGCATTAGCCCGGGAAGCTCTTTGGTCTAAATCCGGCACATCTCAAGAGCCCCTGGGAATCGGGTGTGCGTACACACGGATGGGATGGGCCTTACGGTGTTAAGCGTCTCCGTATTTCCATCGATTATCACACCAACCAAACCTAGGCTAGGCCATTAGGTAAAACCCCAGTCATTAGTGACCACACCTACGATTCGTGCGCTCATCGGCTACAAACCGTTTACCAGGCGGACGGGTGCCACGCTTCACGGCCGGGCCACATACATGAGGAGGTCCGCCACCGGCATGGGGACATGTCGCGTGCAAAGGCGCCTCTAATGACACCGTTTAGTTCGTGTAGCATTACCCGTCATCAAAGGAACCATTCAGGTCCGCTCACATCAATCACTTACGGCATTCCAAGCGAGCAATGATATTTAGGCCGCAGCTGGTAGGCGGTGCGCTGCAACCGAGAAAAACTCGGGGCCATTATTTAGGGTCGTGACAGAAAGTCCAGGGAACTACCGGAGCAGGGATTAGAGTCAACTGGCTAGGTCATCAGGGTAATCTTTACAAATGTGAGAGCATTAGAGCGCGGTGTGTATTTCGGTTAAAGGGACTGTCCCACCTTTAAAAAATTGCTTTGATATACTGTTCTTGTGTTGCAAGACATAGATTAGGGGCCCCTGTACACGAAATTGGCAAACATTCGGCCCATAGTTGGCTAATTGTTTAAAAATTCCAATTTAAAGATTTTGGATCGATTACGTCATATGATTGTTTTCTTATCGGGCAAAGTTTTTTTCCTAGCTGCCAAATCGGTGGCACAAAGTTTTGTTACGCTTCTGCCGCGAATAGTACAAACATTGCGCATGAAATCAAAACTCAGGAAATTGGTATTTTAGTAACATGCAAAGTAACACAAACATGTTCAATGTTCATGGAAAGGATTGAAATGAAAATTGGAAAATTGAAGCTTGAACTTTGTCAAGAAGAAGGTCGCAAACTGCAAAGAATATCAACAAGGCCTTATTTATCATTTTTAAAAGATTATAGAATGCTCCCTAATAAGCAAAAGCAAGATATTGATGTTTGATTATTGATGCTGCCCACAATGTCTTGGGCACATG
Source organism: Amphibalanus amphitrite (assembly GCF_019059575.1). Classification (NCBI taxonomy): domain Eukaryota; kingdom Metazoa; phylum Arthropoda; class Thecostraca; order Balanomorpha; family Balanidae; genus Amphibalanus; species Amphibalanus amphitrite. The sequence goes on along the minus strand of NW_024881610.1, from coordinate 851,779 downwards.
GATGATGGAAGTGAGCTCAACTTCAATAATCAGACCTAAGAATCACAATGGATATAGCCATGAGCCAGACTGCAAAGTATGGCAATTTTGTCCAGATGTCAGTGCAGACTCCTTTGTCTGGTGCGGATTTAAGTGTGGTGCGGTGTGGATTTGGTTTGGTGTGGTGCAGATTTAGTGGAGCGGGGTGCGAAGTGTTCTCTCAGCCCTCTTTGGTGTGAATTTTCTGGCTCAGTTTGCAGGGTTTGTGTAAATTTTGAACTTAGGCCAGTGCTCCTTGGCGACCTGCGAGCCATACTCTGCAGTACTGGCCTGGGCCCATGAGCAAAGTAATATAATATAGTCTGTTCAAGATTCAATATAATAAGTCTGCAAAACACATTCCAGCAATTGTAATTGAAGCAGAATGAATTGTAGTGACCTGCATTTGTATTTTTGTTGTGTCTGTGAAAAATAATAAATATACCTACTTATTGGAAAAATCGTGGCCTTTCAGCACATTTGGCAGAGTTGTGTGACTCTGATGTAGTGGCTCATGTGGAACGCAACGAGCTGCGGAACAAGCTTGAATAGCATTTTGCCTCAGGGCTATCTGCCAGAAACATTTCATCTGCATGAATTTATCTACAGGCAAGTCTGACAAATTTGTGGATTAACTGGGGACCTTGTAAGCCTGCATATTAAATTCTAGCCTACCAGCTCAGCCCTATCCTCAGTTTCAGCATTCAGCATGATAACAGTTCTGATCAAGTTCTGATTGTCACCACTGAGACACCAATGGAGTCCTCTGAAATTTTTCCTTTTAATTAAATTATTTGTAAGAGTTTCAAGCTATATTTAGACCAAACATTTCACTCTCAAAGATCTGCGACCTACCCCACTCGTCCAGTAGGATGCCTGGCGTGCAAACAGTCCAGCAGTGAGCTGCCAGCCGGCACGCAGGGCAGCAGCAGGCAGCGGCAGCAACGGCAACTGGTGAACACGTCTTGGACTGCAGCCACGACATAATCTAGGCTAGCGTCTATTTAATTTGTCCATGTACAAGTCCCACAGCTCCTGCCCGAGGTGCCCGAGGTTGCGCAAGTCAGGGAACTGACCACCTCCAGCCCAGGCGTGGTTCACTGACTCAAGATATTTCGACTGACCAGTCAGAGTTCATGTTTTGCAACTTTTATCCAAGTTATTTGTAATTGTAATATTATAAACTGAATTTTAGGCATGACTTCATTTTTCAAGAGCTACAAAGAACACACCTTCCCTGTGCAGCACGTCTATTGTCCTAACATTAGTCACATAGTTGCAAGAAGCGACTTGAATGCGGAACCTGGCCTGTTTTGAAGCCCTGTTGTCTGTTGGGTGACACTGCACAGAGGTAAGGATGGGGTGTGATTTTGCTGCTGTTTGTCAGGTTCAATATGTGTGTCAATTAAAAAATGCACAGCATGGCCTAACAAAGCACATTACCTAGGTTTTGACAAGCAGCGCAGGCGACTGTGGTACAAAGGCCCAGTCCTGGTCCCATGCTCATGTTAGTAGCTTGATCTGCTCCCAGGAAACAAAGGTAAAACACTATTGACAGCTTTAAGATGAAATCTGCAGGAAAACTAAGCCATCTATAAAATCTAACATAAGCATAAAAGCGCAACAGAGCATTTCTGATTCAACGTGCAGCACTTCCGCTTTCATCCGCCATCAGCAACTCAGTTCAAAGAATGATGCATTACATCACTAAAATTTATTTCATAATACCTCTGCATGGTGTTCACACAAACAACAGTTCTTTACTAGACATGGTCGACCTCAGGCCACCCACACTTCAGCAAACAGGGTATTATCAATGTTTAACGGCTCAAGGTTAGTCGTCTTGGATGTTCAGAAATAAAAAGGTGAACATTCATTGTCTCTTCCTTATTTGTCACCATCAATAGATTGTGGACTCCTCAGAGCATGTCTTGATTATGGAGTTGAAACAGCAGTGAGCAAATCATTTATGATTTTGATACTATGATTAATTTCAGTGAGTTGCACACTTGAACTTGACACCTGCCATTGATAAGTTCATGGCTCTTGCATTCTTCAGTCACATGTAGGACGGCCTCTTAAATATTTAAATACAAAAATAAAAATACTGCTAGAATTAGAAGACTATTAGAATTAGTTTGGCATATCAATTTAATTCTCCACCTCGTGGCGCCGGGCGCTGTTCCAAGAGGCGTTGTTATTTTTCAAGGTTTCAATAAAAAACAAGTCGACAGATACAGAAACTTCGGAAAAGGCGGAAACGTCACAGGTTTTAAGTGCCAATACCAATACATTGTGGCACTTATTTGCACAGATGTCAAAATCAAACACGAATTTATTTGCGATGAAGTAATTGCTGGAGAAACGGTTTTCACGACTCTGATTTTCAAAGAACGCCCATCAAGATGGCTATCTCAACTCAATTCTAATGTTAAGGTGGGACAGTCCCTTTAATAGACGGCTTGTTATGAAATGAGGGTACGAGATATGGTGGCGGTGAATTTTCGCGTCTTGTGAGGGATTTGAACGTCATTGTAAATAGGTGATCTCAGGAAGGATGATATACTATGACATTTCACTGCGGAAACGATAAACTTACCATATAAATCAGTCTGGGCAAGGGAGCTCCACTTAGCACCAGCAATCCCATGGTTGTCCCGGCACAAAATCACCTGATCGATGCACCACTTTGTCCGAGCCACTGCCCCATTATGCCCCAGGCACCTCGCACGCACCGCACACTGCCTGGGCACCTCGTTCGCAGCCCCACGCACTCCCCCCCACGGCGGCGCGCGGCTCACTGGCAGTCGCCGGCCGGCCGCTGCACGGCGGACCCGGGCGGCGTGCCCGCGCCCCGCGGCGGTCGGCGGCCGGCCCGCCGACCAATCAGAGACCGCCGCTCAGCCGGCCGGCCGCTGAGGTCAAGCCCGTGTCACGCAGCGGGACGTTTGTGCGGCCGCAGCTCAGTACCCTGCTATGGGGTCAGTCGGGCCCGATCGGCGGCTCCTATGTTTGGTGGACCGTCAGCCAGCGGAGGCGGCGGCGGCCGCTTCAAAGCGCGTATCGGCGATCTTTGTTGGTGGCGCCCGCGCGGCCGGCGCGGCGCCGGTGCTAAAAAGCAGGCGTCGGCGGCGATTAATGAGCGTCTTGGCGGCGATGATGGCCGATTTGGGCCGGCCCGGGCCGATAGATGGTATCGGCCGCTGACGTCCTGGCCGGTCGGCCGCCCCGGGGCGCCGGTTCGACACGGTGTGGGTTACGGTTAGCGGTGACACGGCGGCCCCAAGGCGCGCTGCGGTCGCTTCGTATCTGGCATTGACATACTGGGAGAGGTGAGACGCGTAAACCAAACGGTGATGTGCAATTTGGAGTGATGTTTACACTTTCAAAGTTAAATGCATTTTATTGCGATATCAATGATGATTTGATGAAGAGTATAACATGGATCTCGATTCATTTAACATTTTTTCACTGACAATGGAGGGTTTTAATCGGCTCATTTGTTTCTTTCATTACAGTACCATAATTCGTCTTTTTACAGAACAAAGAACGTCGGAGGATCATTTCATTTTCAGGCCGAGCGAAGCGATGGCTGCTAAACCATGGTGATCCCGATCCGCAGTCCGCACCTTAGTGGTAGGCTGCGCCGCGCGGCATTCATGTATTGCGGTACAGTCTTTCTGAACTTTGGAAAATAAGACCATCACTACGGAACGGCGCCTACGGCTAAATCATGCTATGATGGTTTGCTGTCTTTGAGCTCAGGAGAACAGACGGTTCAAGATAAGTTGAGTATCACGTGATGTTCGGAAGGGTCTCAGTGAGCAAATTTTTAATTTACATACAACATCAACATTCAACATATAATGTCCCAGTTCAGGGTTCTTACGACCAATGTCTCATGCCTCATTCCGAAAGCACCAGCTTGATAGTGTTTAGACAGTGTTTACAATTGCTTCACGTGATAAAAGAGAAAATTATCAGATGTCGTTTAACTGAACTGTTAAACGTCTAGACGATTAACAAACTGTTAAACGTCTACTATGCTTTTCAGACCCCATGAGACCCTAATTTTCGGCGATAATTTATTTACTATTTGTCCAATTTGCTTCAAATTTTCACAATGCACATTTCCGCTCAAGCGCCAATTTTCGCCAATATGGTCTCCTAACAAAATATCAAATTTTAGGGTACTTGTCGTTGCCTCGTAATGTTAAAATCGGCTCCGTAAATCCGTCAGTGGAGTAGAGGCTATCCGTGCGTAGGTGTGACGTCACAAACACGTGACCATTAAGCTCCGCCCTCCCGGCGGACGGGATAGTGACCTTGGCCGGTCAGTCGGCTGCGTGGAGCGGGCGGGGCAGTAGCTGTCGCACCAGGGCGGCTCGCATGGACCGTAGCTGCCGTGCAGTTGTCGTTGCAGCCGTAATTTCATCGAATGAGCTAAATAGCGCGCATAAGTAACGCACCAGCTGAAGCCCTCGACTAATTGTATCTATCACAAATGTACGTACACCTTGTTCAGTCACAAAAAAATATATATTTCCACACAAGATTTGGGGCTTGTGAAAAAAACGCGCATAAAAGACGCTGTTGATTTCAAATGATTGCGTAAGATTATGTATCGCGTCAGACTACGTCAAAATTGCAAAACAGAATCACCATTAACATGATACAATTTATGTGTTTGATATATGAAATTTGATTAGGAATGTATGCCGGCGTGATCTATTTATATCATCCCGGTGCAACTAAGCATTGAACACCTTCAGGACTAATCCATTTGATCATCGACTTAGGTTGAGGAGGTCGCCAGACTAACTTTACCCCCAGAGCTTGTGTGTTGAAATGCAAACATGAAAAGTAAAAGCCTAGAGATAGTTTCCTCGCCATTGAGGACATACTTACTGTTACTTAAGTTTTACAAAAAAGATACGAGTTTATTGATGATCGTTCTCGTGTAGTGCCCAACGTCCGCCTGCCACATTGCTATTTCTTTTTGTGCACGTCATAGCACACACATGACACCGCGATAAAGGCCATTTCTACCATACGACACATTACGCTTCTGCCCCACCCGGCGCCCCGCACCGCTCCACGAATCACGAATACGGTCGTTTCGCTGGAGCGATGCCCCAGGCAATCGGCCGAGCCCGAGACTCTTCATCCTCCTTTGTTGCTTTCTGCGCCTTCCTCAGAAACATTTGTTGGCACTGCCAAATATATCAATATTTTTGGGTCAAGCAGAGGCTTACACATGATCTTATAGGTAATCGGGTAGTGACCTGACCGAACCTGACGATGAGATAGGTGCAACTCCGGCTTAACCCGCGCCCCACTGGGGGGGGGGGCTATTTATAGCCCCCCCTCCCGTTTTTCTGCAATAACTTCCAAACCGCTTGACGTATCGATGCCAAACTTTCAGTACCTTCGGCTGCATCAATTTGACACCTTGTGTCAAAATTTGAACTTCGTACCTACCATAGGTCGGCCGGAAATGACGTCAGAGTGACGTCATGTTCGGCCGATTTCGACGCAAAACATTGAACCACGGCAATCGCTCCCAAGAGCTCAGTTTTTAAGCTAGATCCAATTTGTTTGTATGGCCATCTCGGATTTTCGAAATTTTGAAAATTTCGAAAATTTTATATAATAAAATTTAAAATTTATATTTTTACATTTTTTTCATTTTTATTTTGGACTTTTCGAAAAAAAACGGAATATATGTGATAGAACGCATTATTATGACTAACTCTAGCAAGTTTTAGCTAAATATCTTCAAAAATGGCCAAGTTATACGCATTATTGCAAAAAATTAACAATTATTAATTTTTCAAATCAATTTTTTAGCACGAATTTGACATCGTAGGTACGCCAATATAAATAGCACCATCGTGTTCCTGAGCTCAAACTGCATCCAATAAACACCTTTTTTGTTGAAAAATTTTAACTTCAAAATTTGACCTTTTTTGACCTGAAAGTGACCTGACCTAAGCTAAATTTGACTAAAAATGACCTCGAATGACACAGAAGACATCAAATTCGAAATGCTTGGCCTAAATGGATCATAAAACATGTGTCACGTGACCGACGGATGATATAATATTTTCGTGACCTGTGATGACCTGACCTTGACCTGAAAATCAAAGTACAAGTTTGGTACCCTCAGAGTATCTAGAACATCTGTTCACGAGTGTGTGAACCAAAAATTAACCTGATCTGACTTGTAAGACGGCGGCCAGAGCCCAAAACGTGAAGAAGCCAAAATGCTAATAGTTTTTACTTCGACCTGACCTGTGACGTCATCGGTGACCTCGAGGTCAATGAATTTAGGTTTCGCTCGACAGTTCTTCCGGGGCTATCAGACGCCGTTTGAATTTTGACGATCGGCCCAGTAATTTCGGAGTTAGGAGGGGGCTATGAATAGCCCCCCCCCCCCCCCCAGTAGGGCGTGTTATACGCAGACCCCAGTGGGGCGCGGGTTAAATAAATGTTCAGAGTCCAAGAGTCTATCCATCTTTCCTTCTACGGCCGGTTCCGTTCCAATAGATCCTACCTTGATTCTGATCATTCTGAATATTCTGAGCTGGTTCGACGTTTAAATACCAAAATAAGGTGAAGACTCAGAAGAGGATACCAAATGCCCTCAAACGGATAATTTTTTGGCTTTCGTCCCGAAACAACTTTGCCAGCATCACTTGTCTCCAGTATGTGGTCCCGCTCCGACCTCCCCGCGGTGCTGACACCGACTGAAGCGGCACAGACCCATCGCGGTCACGGCCAGTGGGCGGAGTTTAGTTGGGCCCGGCGCAACGTGATTGGCCAGCGCTCCTATCCAATCCGGTGCGGTAGCGAGCGAGCCTCTATCCGGGTGCAAAAACTGATTAACATTACGAGCCAACGACAAGTGCTCTAAATTTTGATATTTTGTTAAGAGACCATATTGATAAAAATTGGCGCTTGAGCTGAAATATCGTCTGCCAAAATTTCAAGCTAATTGGACAACAATTGAAGAAATAATCGCCGAAAAGCAGGGTCTCATGGGGTCTGAAATGCATAGTAGTAGGCACTTCGTCTAGTCTGAATTATGTCGTATTTTTTATATAAAATGTGTTTTTACCTTTAAGCGCCCGAAACATATCGGCGGTACGGGATAAAACTATTAAACCGCTCGTAGGAAGAAAAAATATTTTAAACGTCTCGCCTATCGTCTCGACATTTAAAAGATTTGTTCTACCTACTCGCGGTTTCATATATAATACATCAAATCGTCACTCCAGCAACATTTGGGCAGTCGCTAAAACCAGTAAGAAGCATTTATAAAACTACTCGATACGCAACATTTTATCTGAAAGTAGAGAGTTGAGCTTTAGGTATACACAGAAAGCTGTAACCGACTTAATAAAGTCTTCTCAATAGCTGGTTGTTGTCCATTTTGCACTTCACTATTGTGTTGAAAATCCTGAGAGCATCATAAGTAGAGGCTGATGACCATGTAATATCGGTCATTTACTGAACAGCAGACGCTGTGAATCTCTCTTCGGCAGCATGGACTGCTATCCAGTGGGCCCGATATTGGACGAGAACGAACAATGGTCATCTGCCGTATAACGAATCTTCGTCGTTGGAAGCATCAGTGCTCGGCTGGTGAGAGGGAGAGAGAGAGAGAGATAGAGAGAGAGAGAGGGGGGGGGGAAGAGAGAGAGGCTACAAAAGAAAAACCAATACATTTAGTAGGTGTATCTTTTATGCCATATATAGCCTAGCTGAATATATCTAATTTAATAATTTGTAAAGAATTCTGCTGAATAATGACCGTTAACAAGTCATAAGCATGGTCACCGTCCCCACATGATGTGGGGCACATCTTTCGTCTCCGCCCAAATTAAGTTGCCAAGTTAATGTGCCATTTGATAGCCCTCCATCTGTCAGCGTTAGTTTGTTGTCGCATCCCCCAGCCAACATGACATTTCACTTTACACGATAGCGCCGGCAGACGTTTCAATGAGCGTGAGTGACGATCAAGATCAACCGCGAGTGTCAACGAACATCGCTCATTCGAGGCACCGAGCATCATTCAAGGGACTCTGAGCGGTAAAATAAACTAAAACCTACGCTAGGCTGCGCGGTGTGACACTAAACAGTTTAGTGCAGCACAGCATGCAGCTAGTGTGTTCATTGTGAGCGACCAGCACTGTGGACTTTGCGTAGACGTTATAACATCTAATATGAGTGTTACGGTCGCTTTAGGTCATCCGAATATTTAACCAATAACTTTCGATCAATTTGTGTTGGCGAGTCGAAACGCCATCAATATGATTCAGAAAAAAATGTTAAATCGAATGATATGCAATTTAACCTCTTTCGGCAGACTTTTTGGCCTGAGCGGCCTTGGCATGACGTTTTGAACCGAGGTCAACGCCCTAAATTGTCTTTTCACAAGTAAAATGTGTAACATTCTAGGCGAAAGTTCTTCACTAAAAACTGTAGCTTTACCTAGGGGCACATGTACACTCGGGGGCAGAATGATGTTCCACCACTCCCTACCTATCGGGCTCCCATGGCTCAGCACTGGCTGCTGCCAGTGGCAGCACTGGCAGCACTGGCACTGGCAGGCAGTGCTGACCAGTGCTGAGGACAGGCAACACTGGCAGCAGCCAGTGCTGAGCCATGGGATCGCCCGATGGGTAGGGAGTGGTGGAACATCAATCTGCCCTCGAGTGTACCTATCTACTGACCTCAGAGGTCATCGGTTAACCTGAGACCTTAAAATCGAATACCAGTCGCTGTTCATCATAGCGTGGCATACACTTGCTCGTTTTTTGCAAAGCGTTTACTAAATTAGGAGCATAATGGCGTCAATGGGTTGCACTTCTTCCCTCGGCCGAGACGTGTGCCGAAAGCCGATAGATCTGGCGACGGTTTACTGTAGCAAATCACTTCGTGCCCAGACCATTTTCGCACCGTTTCTGTGTCCCCGACTAACGAACTCACGCGCAACCGCATTCAATATTATAAATGTTCGGCATCACAATAGGTTCTCTAGTCATTGATTTTAATGTCGTTTTGGTTCATTCTTATTGTGACACGTTTGTGTGAGCTCAGCGCTTCCACACAAAGGAAAAATTCAGTCGTGACTGTCTATTAAATTGTCGATAACGGCCGATGCATCAAAGGGGTCGGTGGAAAAATTAGCTTATGGTAAAACCCTTTGCGTTTTCAATTTTCATAAGCATTGGTTCGAAGAGCATCAATAAAGACGGAAGCGACGAACTCAGCCAATTTATTTCCCATGGCAAAATTGCAGATTTATGTCTTATCAGGCGAAGTAACCGCAGGTATCTAAATAGCCTGCCTATACATAATAGGCACCTATCGTGGGCGTCAGATAAATCCATGCCGTTATCAATAGTATGTCAATTGTTAAGTTCCAGTACGCATTCCAGCAATGTTACGGTAGAACAGTGGATACCTACACAGCGCCACCTACTAACCCTGCGCCGCTGACCCTCAGCGCCACACGCCGGTCCCCAGAACTACAGCTTTCTTACCTGTAAGACAGGTGGCGGGTCGGTCGCCAGCGCCGACCGTGGACGGCAGGTGTGTGAGGCGTGCCGGGCCGTGAACCCGGCGGCACGGCACCTGCGCCGACCAGTCACAGAGAGAGCGCCGACTGCCGTGTCCGCGCCGCTGCTCCATCGAGCCGGGTGGCTAGTGGTGTCGCCAGCGACAGTGAACCCTAGCGAGTGCCGCGCCCGTGTCTCAGAGTGTGTGTTTGAGGGTCAGAGTGAGCCGTACCCGCTCGGTCGCCGGTCTGACCGGTGTGTTTCCGTCGCCCTCGCTGTGTTGGGCGGCTGGTCGGTTCCGGTCCACTGCCCGTCCGCCGGCCGGTTGGTCGTGCCGCTCTGCGCGGCGGTTCAGCCGGCGAGGACGCGGCCCGGCGCGGCGGCCCGCGGCGCGACTCTCGGCGCCGGATGCCCCCCGCCCTCGGCTGACTTCCGGCCACACTTCCGGCACGCGCGATGCCGCTGTTTAACCGTCCGCGGCGGCGCGGCGACGCCGACAGCCCTGTGAACGGCCGCTCGGGCTCGGACGGCGGCAGCAGCTCGGGCGGCAGCCCCGGTCCCGGCCAGGAGCGCCGGCCCGAGTCGCCGGCGCGGCCCAAACTCGTGTTCCACTGCCAGCTGGCGCACGGCAGTCCCACCGGCATCATCTCCGGCTTCACCAATGTCAAGGAGCTCTACCAGAAGATCGCCGACTGCTACGACTTGCCTGTGTCAGAGGTGAGACGGGGCTGGCTGAGGCAGTACGAGACAGACACGGGACATACTGGGAAGGCAGAAAGGAAGGGAGGCACCTCCCGAGCAACACTAACTTGGGGTGTGCAACGGAAGGAACAGGGAGCTATGAGATCAAGCATACGTAGCATACACGCTGTATGGCAGGAGCGAATCGGAGGCTTAGACCAGGTAGTGGTAGAGAAAGTAGCGAACAGAAGCAAAGACAGAAGCAGAAAGAACAGCTGATGAGTCAGAAATGACGGACAGATGTTCTCAGCTGCTGATATGTGAAAGCGCACTAACGAATGTCAGCTTTCTAGCTCGTTGGTCATCCCTCCAGCACAGCACGAGAGACGAAACGTGTCTGGTTTCACGTGTTGGAAGCTTGAACAGAGAGCCCTCTGCAACAATGCACGTTGCACGCCGCCGTGCAAAGGGCGGTTGGGTACGGTTCAGTCATTGTTCCTAGTGTATCGTCTTTCCTGATCACATTCTGTCCGGCGGAGAACCGGGTCCGTTCTCGAATCGGCCAGATTTGTAAGGTTTCGTTTCGGCTCAGTCGCGTCCAGAGACAGAGACAGAGCCGTTCCGTTCGCGTGACATTACGAGGTCAGGTCAGGCATAAGGCCCATTATGCTCATTGGCATTATTTATTCCATGTCTATAAATTGCGTGCACTCATCAGTATATTTGGGATTAGCTCAATTGGTATAAATCCGTTAAAATAAAGACACAAGCGCTCCGAGCTAAAATCTTCATTCATTTCAATACACCGAACGCCAAAAGTCAATGAAGACTTAGACGTGTCCCTGCGACAGCAACAGCACTTTGCAGCTCGCACAGACATGGAACCAGCCGTTCGTTGCTGCAAACTGCCCTGTCACCTCGAGCGATGCAGGTCTGCACGCTGACCGAAGGGGACACCGTTAGCCCCGTTGCACGATGGGCAGGATGACAGTGCTTGAGACGGACGAGTTTTAAGTTTGGAGTTTCCCGGCTTTACCTACACGAGACATAGGAACACGGGAGTAATAGGAAAGTGAGGCATTTATCAGATGTATCATCTTCTGACATTATGATTTATGAGTAATGAATAATGACTGCATAATATTAGACATAATGTTTCATTATTCATACATGAACCAGATGTCTAACAGAACAGAGCACTGAGCCGCTTGGTTTCATTCAGAATGTTCCGTTGGTCCCGAACTAGGGACTCGCATAGTAACCACAGGTTGTTTGATAGGCACAGCACCAGTAAATTCATGCAAGTCGCAGGATAATAAATAAGGTTTTTGAGCAATTATGTAATTATCAAATGAAAAATGACCTTCCGCCACCCACCAGCGTTTTGCGAAGACATTCGCTTGTCGGCCTGTCACGCTGCCGTCCGCTTCCCGCTGGCGTTACATTATCCTCGGGAGACTCGGGCTAGGGGGCACGTTCACGAGGCTTCCTAGCCCTTGGACGGCTTCACAACTCATGTGTCTGCGTCTATAACTGTCTTACAGTGAAACTACTAGATATCATAAATATAAATGAGACTGCTGTTTTGCGTGCCGATGTACGAGCCTTCAAAACAATTAAAATGAAGATAACGGTGCTTCAAAATTATTGAATAATAATCAATTTCGTTTATGTTGGTGAAGCATAACAATATTTTTGTCAGGCTACAGTTCAGTAACGGGACAATATTCTTAACAGCAGCGCGGACAACTATCACCATTCAGCCGGGTAATATCGCCAAAAGCTGCAAATCCATCTCCCCGAAGTATGGCAGATCAAATGCATTAGACGGTCAAGGAAAAAGAAGAACTTCTAACTATACTTTGCATTCTGGCGCCTCAGTACCCTTCAGTACGTATTCGTTATACCTACACAAATAAGCATGCTGAGAAAGAGTTAGAATGTGCTTTTTTCAGATGAAATATGCCAACCGAATTAACCTGATTTCCTATCCGTTCTGCTTACGCCTGAACCGGTTTTAAGCAGATGTTGAACATTCTTATTAGCCATGTAGTTGTCGTGAATACAAGCCATCGTGGACAGCTTAGTCGCGGCATGACTTGAGCCCAGAAAGCAGTTTCACAGTACTTACCTAACTAGCGTCCTTCGTGGCCTCAGCACGGTCATTCACAGTCGTCTAATTAGATGACTCACTGGCGAGGTCCGTGAGGGGTGCGGACGTGGCTCGGTTCGATCGGCGTCCCCTTCCCCTACCCTGGGCTCATGGGGTCCGACCCCTACCTCAGGTGTGCTATCGAGTCCAGCGCTTACTCTAGCCCAGCCCTAGCTTTATGCCCGATGCCCACCCTGGATAAATATCGTATGCTCACCTTCCTTAGATCGACGTCTATACCTTAGCTCGCAAGGTCTGCCCTAGCTTCATCGTGTGTTTTCACTCCGACATCTGACCTAAACCGACATCTTCTCTGACTCCAGCGTCTTTCCTAGCCCTACACCCACCCTCAGCCCGTCATTTGCCTGACTTGGTGGCCGCCCAGCCCCTGGGTCGGCTCCGCCCCGTGATTCCGACAGGGCGGCCCGTAACCACCGGCGCCAGGTGTACCGCCCGAGCCCCGTCGGCGCCGGCCCGCCCCGTCGCTCGGACGGCGCCCCAGCTGTGACCGTTTCCCGGTGACGTCATCAGTGGGCCGCCACCTGCGGTGACGTCATCGGTGGCACGGTCCACTGGCCTGGCCTTCTGTTGTCCTTTGTGTGAGGGTGTTAGGACCTCCGGGTGAATGGCAAAGGTGAAAATCGGCCCGGTAACAGGTGCCAGAGCTGGTAATTTGTAAGTCAAATATGTAGAAACGCTTCATTGAGTGGCATCGAAGAGAAAGAGCTGGACATTCGAAAGACAATTTGATATTTTAGCACATCAAATATAACATTCTCACTTCATAGGTAACTAGGAGTGTGTTAAATACCTATTGCATCGGCTATAAAAGATAAAACTAAAGCACCTCTAGCTCAAAAGGTTCCATGAAAAAGCACTTGTATGTACAGTGTTAACATCACTGTCAAGTCGTCTTTGGCAAAGATCATTCCTCACCGCTGGCCAGCATTAAGTTTAATTCGTCCCGATAATCCCCTGACCGGAAAAAGATCATCGGCCTGCTCGTCCGGCACTCGGAGAACTCGTCCTTTTTCCCACAGATAACCATCGTCGGTATCTTTCATCCTCTGATTTGATGCCGCCGCTCCGTAGGATATTTCTTTTTTTCCTCAACCAGCGCAATGGACAGTCTGAATTCAAATGCCTATACATACTCCGACCGTCTGAAGGTTCCTGTGTAGTTATGCATAAAAAATGTCCGCACTTCCACACATCGCCAGCAAATGAGACCGCACGGCGCACACGGCTCGTTCCAGCCGGTATAACGTTTCAGGAAATATGAGAATACCAGGAAACTGATCAGTAGCCCATAGACGCAATTCCGCGGAGGAAACCAGCCCGTGGAGGCCATGATGCGGACGTGCATGGTGTAGGCCAGTGTAGGCACATTGAAGGCCGTCCTGAAAAAAAAAAATGGCAGGCTCGATCATTATACAATTAACCGTTATGGGGTATGTGAATTCCGCATCGGCATTAGTCCTAATCCCAGAAAACATCACGATCCTAGCTTTTCGCAGGTGCGAGAACGCTCGAGCTCGGAGGTTTCCTGGTAGGTAATTGTTCGTTATCCACTCTGATACTTCATAGTATGTATAATAGTGGGTACTGGGTATGTGCCTTGTTCGAGTCTGAAACGTGTTGGAGGCGACAGCTTTCCGACGTTTTGACCTGAGCGAATGCGACGACGTCGACGTCAAACTGTAAACGTGACCGTCGAAGCGACATATTCTTTATTTTTCATACAAATATCCACTGAATGGTGAGTTATCGGCCTACAAGCGCAATAAAGTACTTTAACCCTCGCCGGCACAGGCCATTTTGCGTCCTTCGACGGCACAAGGGGGGGGGGTTGGTTGGTACGACCCCCCCCCCCTCGCGTTTGGCCCCTGATCGAGCTAGAGCTTCGCGGAAAAAACGAGCGTGTTGCCCGTCACGAGAGAAAGCCGATGATACCCAATTTTAAGGTCCTAGGTCATCGGGTGACCTTCCAGGTCAGGTCAATGACCCGAAAACCAGGAAAATCGGGACCTGTTAGAAAGTCGTAAAGTGTGGCTGCTATGTGGTTTTCCGGGGTGCTGATCACGAATATCGTGTTAGTTTTGATCAGAGATGATGTCTTTAAGCATTTAGACCAGGTCGGGTCAGGTCAGGTCAGGTCAACCGGTAGGGGTTGTGACGGGTATTCGTAATACGTGTCAACCGCCTCTAACAGCTTCGTAGCATGTTACGAAGGCACCAAAACTACTTCGTAAATGTTCAAATGGTTGCTTAATTCGAATTCAGCTCCAAAAACTAGCCTAGAAACATGTAAAACTCGAAAAAGTGAACCGAGGTCACCCGAGGTCACCAAAGGTCAATGACCTGACCTGACCTTCAGGTGAACTTGACACCCACCCTAATGTATGGGAGCAACATCAAATCACATGTTTGAACGTTTGAAACCACGAAAAGCTTGCAAACGCGTGGCTAATGGGAGCCGACATACGCGGAATCGCGATTCCGGCCAAACATGGTCTCGGAAAAGAGGTCACAGGTCAAGGGTCATTTGGGTCAGGGTCATGAAATTTTAAGGGTAGGTGTAGAATTGATCAATGCGAGGGTACTGAAAGTTTCGTCGCGATCGGCCGCTTTTTACGCGAGTTATTCGCGAAAAACCTTAGGGGGGGCTTGCATCAACCCCCCCCCCCCTGTGCCGGCGAGGGTTAACAGGGTGAGAAAGTTCTAAACAATTTCGCTTCTGTCATTCAGCTACAGGAAGAAAAGATATCTACAAGAGCCAGTGTGAGACGGCATAGGACATAGACACTGACACGGATGCCGCGCGCCGTACAAAGAATCGGTCTTTTCGTTCTTTCACTTGCGTACGCTTGATGGACGCGACCGTGAAACAGCTTCAACCCAAGGCCACTCTACTATATAATGGCGAATATCTGATGAAGTTGGAAGTTGGAACAATTATCCGAGATAGCCTCACGGACGCCCTATCGAGACGAGAAAATGGCTCCTAAACAGAGAATGTAGATATTACGTTATCACACTTATCACTTTGTCTCTGCATTCGGCCTTGGGCTGAATAAAGCCAAGTCATGCAGCTTACGACTGTATAAGGTAATTAGGATTTGAACTTTTCTCAAATAAGAATAATAATTATCAAAACATTATCACGTTAGTACCTGCGAATGGAAAAAAGTTCCTGACTTTTGACCTGTGAGTAGGTATGAAGGTTCACGACTTTCGCCTATAAATTACAGTCACTTCTAAGTTCGAACTTTCTTCAATTACATCTAATTAACAATCTAAAAACTCATCTCGGGCATTCAAGCGCCGGCAGACTTTCGCCCCAGTGCAGCTGTTGTGCAGAGAAAACGACTGCCGACGCCGAGTACTGCCTGACTATACAGCGGCCTCTCCGGCCCTGGGTGCGTCCCGCCGTCTCGGTCTGTTGCACTGGAGATGAGCGGGTTAGAGCCGTTCGACACGTGGTGTCTGTGCCCTCGTTCACCGGTAACTGGGGAATAGCGGGGTCTCTGGTGCAGTGTGAGGTGGAGGTGTACAGGCGCACGGTCACGGTCCGTGCAGTCCGCGTGCAGCAGCACAGAGAGGGCATCTAATTAACAGAGAGGGCATCTACTGGTATACCGTATATCTACATATGCACTGGGCGCTGAGCAGTGAGCACTGAGCACTGAGCAGGGACTCTCAGATGGAGCTCTGAGTGGGGAGCGACAAGTAAGTGAGCTGATTCCGTGTCAGAGGAACGGAACTGGTACTTGTAAGTACCAATTTTAGTGTATCCCTTCACGGTGTGCCTCATGTGCCATCAGCACACAATGCCGCATCTTCTCTACCTCTGTCGCAATATCGCTGATACAATCATCCTGTCAACAATACCTCCGTGCTTACCCACTGCGCCCTGACCCTCTCACGCGCTCACTCACCCCGCACGCACACGAGGCACGCGCATCCGCCGTGGGTTCGAGGGAGCAGCTGCGCGGCGGTAACCGCCCGCCACGCTCGCTGGTCGGTAGGCATACGCACCGCCCCGCCGCCCCCGACTTTCACTGGGGTGGCCCAGTTGTGTGGCACCTGGGACGCACCGGCCAATATTCCACGCTCGGTGAGCTAGTTAGCCCGGCTCGCCGGGGAATCACGCTAGTATCGTGACCCGGTGCGGTCTGGGGACGGGTGTAGCGTGGCCGGCACGGCCAGCTGGGTCCCGGCAGACGCGACTTTCTCTCAGTGGATTCGGAGGGATTTGTGTGTTGTGGCCAGATGGCTATCACCCTCACGATTCCGGAATCCGAGGCGGATCGTGAGAGACCGCCAGCTTTGCTGGGGATTGTTTGGTTGGAGGCAGTTGGCTAGTTCCGATGTGCAGGCATAAATCATTCCGAGTAGTTATCCCCGGAAACAGTGATACAAATTAAATGTTTAATCTCTCATTTAATCTAATCTCACACTAATGACTGTCACTATTTGGTGATAACATGGCTGCGTTGCTCGATATCTTCACTCAGGCACACTCACATGCTCCGAGTCCCTCCAAGAGATCCATCAAAGTTCAAATACCTCTGCAGGTCTGCAGCGGAAAGCCACTTCATGCACGGTTTTTCACGGGCTGGTTGGCTGCCATGCACGTCAGGTTTAGTGATCGCATGCTGCCGCTGCACGGTTCGCGTTAATTGAGTGTGTACTCTGTCCAGTCACCGTCCCGACCGGCCGCAGCGGACTTGTCTGCATCAGACAGGGTTGTGGCTCAGGTAGCTCACTATATGAGATCACCTTGTGTTCATTTTGAGCCCATCCTGAGCTCATGTTGAGCTCACAATAAGCTCATTTCTGAATGATACTGTTTGGGCGTAACGTAGCTCTCGCATGACTTTCCAAGTTCCAAGATCGTTGATGTCCCACGGTGACCTCAAGCTACGCTGGCTCGCATTTAACTCAACTCATGTTGAACTCACGATTAGCTCGCGCTGGGCTCACAGCGAACTCACGCCGACGGCCGAGCTCACAGTGGACTCACGCTGCATTAATCCATGGATCATCTATGAACGTTCGGTTTTATCCAGCTCTGTGGTTATACCCCCGCTGGGTCACTTCTCAACTCAAATCCGCCGAGATCAGGGCTGGGTGGCCCTGTCCGCCGCGTGTGCCGTCTAGTTAGCGGAGGTCTGTGGCGGCCGTTTGTGGTTTGATGCCAGCCAGTAACCATCACCTACCAGCCAGGGTGCTAGCTGATCTCAGCAGTACATAAGGTTGAGTGGTTAAGCGCCCGCTCGGCGCTCTCACTATATGTATTTAGCCAAATGATATTGTCGACGGACACGGTCAGTTAAAAAAACAGGAATGAACCTTTCCCATACAGAAGGTACCCTTTTTGCATCACCGTGAAGCGTTTGATTTTATATCTTGCATTTATTTCTAGAATAGGTACCTACTCATTATGCGGTGCCTATTAATGTAATTATGATAATGGAACTCATTATTGTTATGCCATTATGACCTCTTAGCGATCGTCACCAGAAACCTCGGGAATGCATTCGATGATGTCTCGCGGGACATTTAAATTTAGGTAACTGTTAAGTCTACAGCACTATACATAGCTCACAGGATCTCTCAGCTCTCATGTGTCCCGGTGGCGCGGGTCACTGCCCGCACCTCGGTGGGTCACGACGCCCTCGCTCAGCTCCGTTACCCCCACCCCTTCCCTCCCCGGCACGGTTCAGCACGTCAGGCTGTCTGTTTTTCTGGTGGCCAGTTTTTGTACTGTTTGTGTGCCGCCGTTCCTCCATAACGGAATGTTCGGCCCAAACACACCGTAGAACTCGTATGTTGGAGTCCGAGATGTGTGTACGGACCCGATGTGGCCCACCCAAGTAGGTTCTCAAGCATTAAACGAACCAGCTGTTACTTCGGGATAAAGGTACTTGAAGCATGTGTCAATGTCAATTTTTATCGTTCATTTTGTCTTCAAGATTGGAGGTTATGACACAAAAACTGGAACGATAAACATAAAACTTTTCACTATGCATTTTTGTTACGAACGTGTCACAATTTTGACGATTGTCAACTCGCTTCTCCAGCCCATGACCCCGCATCCTGAACTATCCGTACGACCCACGTTCTACCAACCACTGGTAACGTAACTGGTGACCAAATCGGTCCGTTCCGGCTCGCCGCGCCGTGCTGGGGCGTAGCCGTTTCAGGGGCGTAGTCGGCCTATGTGGCGGCACGGCGCCATGGCAGCTCCAGTGTCGGAATACGTCCCACGCCACACGGGTGCACGGCACATGGCGGGGAGGTGCGAGTCAGACGGGTACTGAACCGGGCCGCTGACAGGCTGTGATCGGGGGAGGGGTGATTGGAGGAGGAAATTGGGGGGGGGGGTGACAGCTGAGCACCGCAGGCAACGGATGCTCCGTAAAATGCTGGTATTCGGTGGTCGGCGCATATAAAGTTAAATTATCTATAGCTCCATTTAATCTGAAAATACCACTTAACACGTAGACTTATGGGTACATATTGCCGTTCCCCGAGGCTACTTAACAACCACTTTTGATGAATAGAACTACCCCGAATATGATTTATTATGTCGTACGGTGAAACGGAAATGGCAATCTTCTCGTATCCGTTTGAAACGAATATCACATACCAATCTATGGCTCATGCTTCTCGGGCGGCACAATGGCATCTCGCTGCAATGCCATTCACCAGCACGAAACTCCAGCTTCACTACATCACCGTGAGACTCAATTTTGACCACATGACCGCGCGTGTGCACCGCGCCACAGGGCAGTGGGCGGTGCACGGCACGAGGCGCTAACACCGGACTGACGGGGCATGGGAAATCGGCGGTGAAGCGAGCAGCTATAAGACGCCGTTGTGGTAAACGAGACTCATCCATATGCGGTGGGGCATTCTTTACTACTTAGCCCGTGGATCATAGTTCGTGAGTCTTCTGCTCGGCGAGCGTTTAAACGTGTCCCGTTCTGTGTCTTTCAGGTACTATTCTGCACATTGAACACGCACAAGCTGGACATGGCCAAACTTCTCGGAGGGCAGATCGGCCTGGAGGATTTCATATTCGCACATAGAAAAGGCAAGTCTTGAAACGATCTAGAGCGGATCATAACGGGCCAGTAGTCTGTGCTTAGGGTTAACGGTGGGCTTTAGCCTTCAGCGTCAAGATAGCACGTCAGGAAATCCGTGCATTTCATGCCATTAAATCTTCCATCGGAAGACGGGTGACCCTTTGCTTTGTCGCAAGAGGAGGTAAAATTTGAAGCAGTCGGCGTTGTAGTGTGGCGCGGCGCCACAAAGGAAAAGTAGAAACAAGGGAAAGGCTAAAGCACATGCTTATAGTGCACGACATTTTGCTATGCAAAGCTTGTTTTGGTATAGCACCAATGCATTCAACGGGACTTCAGTCTTTGTGAGTCACATATACTTTATAAACACAAACAAGTAGACCCAATATGAAAACGTTCATAGTCGAGCCATGTGACTGCAAGTCAATCGTCACTGCCGGTATTTGTATAACGACTTAGTTCTGTGTTGGACATTACATTATGAAAGCATCTCCCTGACATCAGCGCCCTATGTAACATCGGTTTGGTGTCACCAGGTCAGGCCAAGGAGATTGAGATTGTGAAGACGGAGCAGGCGCTGGGTCTGACGATCACCGACAACGGCGCTGGCTACGCCTTCATCAAGCGCATCAAGGAGGGCAGCGTCATCTCACGGATACCGCACGTTCAGGTACTGCAGGGGAAGCATCTGACGTGTCAGATAGCCGTACCACGGCTACGAGTACAGTCGGGGTGCTGACATATGTCGACAGGATAGAGCCGCCACAGGTGTGGTGTCTGTCCTCGATCTGTACTTACAGCTGCGGGCTATCAACTTAACAGGCGTTTTTGTCTCTTCTGTCACATGGCTGAGTACTAGGTTTGAGCATGTAACTAGGGAGCCTATACCTACGTCACATGACTCTAAAGGCAACAAACCGAGTATTTCTTCTATCCGACGTAACAATAAACTTGACAATAATAACCCAAGTTTATTGCACAATGCTAATGTACAATGAAGCCGTCATTATTGCCATTATTATCGTCATTCTACAGCTGTCATGGATTCGTTACAAATAACAATATACATAGGACAAGTTTGAATCCCGTTCGTGCAGCTTTGAAATATAACCGTAGCCCGATAGCGTGACAAAGGTTTGGTCAAATGCAAAACAATACCATGCATGATGCAAACCTTGTTTAGCCGTCACCAAAACTTCCTCAGTAAATTCGGCCTTGGTCGTTTTTTTTTTAAGTACCTATGTGCAGCGTGCATGGCGACGTACTCAGTGAAAGCCGTCATGATTTAAGTTTGGTGTAAATTGTTTGCGCAGTCGCGTTGGTTTCTTACTATTTTGTCGTTTCAGGCAAAAAACATTTGTTATCGAATAAGATAAACTGAAAATACGGAAGATCATTCACTCTCAAATTGACCAGCCTTTTTTCGACAAATGAACGACGATGGACCCACGGCCCACGGCCGCCATTGCGTAGGTAGCATCATTTACAGCACGTTCTTTGTCTCCAGGTGGGCGACCACATTGAGAAGATCAACGGCGTCAGTCTGGTGGGCAGCCGGCACTACGAGGTAGCCAAGATGCTCAAGGAGATCCCCGTGGACCAGGCGTTCGTGCTGCGGGTCGTGGAGCCGCTCAAGGCCGGGTTCGGTGAGTCAGTCAATTGTGGGTAGCAATTAGTGCACTAATGAATACCGTGCATTCTAGGATGGAACGCTATCGGGTTATAGTAGGTACAATCAGGTGTTCAATAGGTTAAGCCATATATCAAAATATTGTTTTTGAGCTCGCTGCTTTGTTGACTATCTAGAGCTCACGTAACTGCTAGACTTGAATCACTGGCTGAACAAAGAAATGCGTCCATATGAGTCACAGCTCTGCCACGCAATTAGCCTCGCTTTTAATGTCATACGGAATCCAGCCACGTGTGCACTGTGCGTGCACTGTGCAATGCAACGGACTGACAGGGATTAGAGAGAAATCATGGAAGCCGCAGTGTGTCGAATGCCTCCAAGTCCAGCCCATGCACGTCCGCTTCGAGTGAAACCGATAAACACTCCGCACCTTTTTATGCATGCTATTACGCCAAAAACGAAATACTCCATACCGTGCGACATTGCGTACCACTTATTTAAGCCTCAAATACATCGCTGAGTACGAGCCCATGCTGGGTTCCTGATCCTCACCGTAGAAACACGTTCTGTTCCAGCCAACATCGGACCGCGCACGGACCCACGGGCGGGGAAGAAGGCCGGCTACGGGTCCGGCAAGGCCACCCTCCGATTGCGGGCCAACGGTCAAGCGCGCGTCGAGGAGGCGGTGAGTGGTGACTCTGGTCACCGAGGGTCGTGGGGGGGGGGGGTGAGTAAATGGGATGAGGAGCGAGGGAAAGAGGGCTCAGATGGGTTAGAAAAGGGGTTAATACATGAATGGAGCGCTGATGACCAGACCGCGATATAATGAGCGAAGGAGAGGTGAACCATGGAAAACCTGTCCTGGAAAGTGCTAATTTGTATTATGTATACATAGATGTGAGCTACTTTTCATAGATGTTCATGGAAAACATGTTTACGTCTCAAGTGGCTGCGGATCACCTGCCTTACACGAACCTCAGCCGCTCAAACAACGATTACCTCAAAACCAATAAACTCGAGCAAATACGCTAACCTTCACACACATGAAAACTTCTCTGTCGATTAGCCCAACACCCAATGACTAACATTTCTGCCCTTGTCAACAGCCCTGTGGGATGGTGGAGGCGGCTACCAACAAGATCAACACACTCCTGGAGAGCTTCCTCGGCATCAACGACTCGGAGCTCGGTAAGCGTCCGTCTGTCTCGAGTGCGCTGTTGACCTCAGAGTGCCGCCCTGTGTCACCAGCACGGACCCAGATAAACAAACCGACACCGCGCCCGAGCGTACAATAACGGCGACATTTGTGCGTTTTTGCGCCGATAGTGGATATCGCAGGCATATCTGAGGTTCCGTTTGTGGCGGCCCTCGTCCAATATCGTGCGGCACGTGTTGGTTCGATTCGATAGCGACAAGACTGCGGCCGTGCCTCGCTTCAGATTGACCTAAATATAGGAGTTGGAATGGAAGGAATCCGATAGTAAATATCCAATGTCGCTAAATAGTACACGACGCCATTAAAAAAAAAAAAAAAAATGGCAGCTGCTATGATTTGTATCTATGAGTCGTGACTTTTTAGCACTGAGCTGCCAAAGCCTTCGACTCACACGCTACGTTCACTACCACCCGTACACGTATCACTGTCCCATTGACCGATGATACATTCTTACTCTTCAAATCTGCTCGTCCATTTCAACTCCTTCAGTACGTTCAGCCACTGACCACTCTTCTCCCCTTCCAGCGACTCAGATCTGGGAGCTGGGCGAGAACAAGGAGAACACGATGGATTTTGCCGAGGCCATCGACAGCTCGGACCTGGAGGCGTTTGGCTTCACCGACGACTTTGTCATCGAGCTGTGGGGCGCCATCACAGACGTCAAGGCCGGCAGGGTCAAATGACCACCGAGGCGCCCTGTGGAGTGACGTGAGGACGTCAGGTGACCCGGGCTGACCTCGGGCGAGCGTCAGGTGGCCTCCGAGTGGAGTGTGGCTGTTTGTGAGTGGTCCATGAGGACTTGGTGTCTCGGTTAGGACGTGGTCGCTGTTCGAGACGGGACTCCAGAACAGAGGCACCTCTAAAGGCAACATTGCGTGCTTCAATTTATGACACGCTGGCGCGATGCTTCGATTGGAAGGCCATCTAGTAGAACTGTGAAGCATTTCAATCGCAGTGCAGTTAGATAAGAAATGCAGGTGCCTCTACACAACGGAGACACAACTGAGCCAACGGAGTCCAGGCACGCCAGGAGTGACAGTGCGATAGACATGACAACTTCAACTGACCAGAATCCATGTCACCGGCAGAGGAAAACACAGCGATTGCGAGTGTTACGTTCCGAGACCCCAACAAGTCTCTGCCGCTCCGAAACGTGAATCATTCACTGATGACTCACCGTGCACATACTTTGGCACGAACATATGTGAGCGGTGTGTGAATGTCCACACCTGTACATCCACGTGCGGGGCAGATCTAAACGTCCACTGAATGCGGTCGGATGCGGCAGAATGAGACAAAAAGTATGTTAGTGTGTGATGGATTGGTGAAGAATCGGGAGACTTGTCTCGTGTGCCGGGGGTTGACATTCCACTGGAAGGAGGTGGCCGTGAGCTGGGTGAGAGTCGCCACATTCCACTGTGGAATATTTGTAGCGGGGATCCCGACATTCCATTGTGGAATGGCGTGGGCTCGAGTGTGGGGCGAGGACTGGCATTCCACTGTGGAATTAGATGGATGTGTGTGGGGGCGGGAACTGTGACATTCCACTGTGGAATTAGATGGACGTGTGTGGGGGGCGGGAACTGTGACATTCCACTGTGGAATGGGGTGTACAGACTGGTGATGAACGATGGGCACTTTTGTAGCTAGACCCGGTGTGACCACGACCACATCGTACCTATATGCCAGAAATACATCCGACCACATAAACTGACGCTTTGTGATAAGACGAGAGCTGCAAACTGTCCTTGTCTCTATGAAACTCAACGCATAATCTTCTCTACTCCACTCCACTCTACGAATAACTCTACGAAATCCCACCTTGTAACGAACGTCACTCTTACTTCTTAGGCATCTTTATTTGAAAAATACTTTCAAAAAGCAAACCCTAAGCACAACCAGTGGCACCCATTCCCAAAATAGAGACACTTCCAGCATTGCCTGTGCACCGCATGTGACCCAATCATGTTCTACCTCACATCATAATTCACCGACACTGAAATAGTTATAGTTATAGCTATAGTGTAGATAAACACATTTTCCCAGTCATACTCTCAGGCCAATGGCAACTGGGAACTATTCAATGCCGTGTCTTAATTCATTGCACGCAAGCACCAACTCTATCAAATCGTTGGATTAGTGTAAAGCATTCGGCCGATATTCAATTCACAAGATTCATCGTCCACTTTCATCACGCAGCACCCGGCAAAACGTTACAGCCACAAGGCGTTGACATGGTTCAGCAGACGTCAACTGGCGAGGAGCCAGTATACACTCACGGAGAAGCGGGCCGTGATGCTCCCTGTCTCATGACCTCTCGTTCAGTGCCGCCATCTGCAGCACAGGTGCCATCAGGCTCAGCGAGTCGCCGCAAAACTTCTGCAGGTAGCTCACCTGAAAAGGAAAATGGGATTTGCTGTAAATATCACAAATAAGCACCAATGAGATTACACTACTCCAAACGGTTTCGTGTATTGTGCAAAATAAGCACAAAAAGTTACATATGTGAGTGCTACACTGGCACTCGAGCCTGGCAGAAATATGCCATTGAGCCATTCATTGAATCACCACTTCAATATTTGTAAGACATCGTCCCCTTACACAAATGTTCCACATCAAGCGACTTAATCTCTTCATCAATTCATACCACTGAAAGTATTACTCCAATAACTCCAACAGCTCCCATCCCCAGTCCCCCAGTCTCACCTCCAAGTAAATATCGGTGGTGGCCGCCGCGGCCCGCTCGTCGGGCTGTCCGCTGAGGGTCTCGGCGAACCGTGCGGCCAGCGCCCCGGTCTGGGCAGCCACCAGGGCTGCCAGGGCGGCCAGGTGTCTGCCGGCCGCCGCCTGGTCCCCTCCGGGCTCCACCAGCCGCAGCTCTGCCAGCTTGTGCAGGAACTCGGCCAGCCCGGCGCCCACCTCGGCGGCAGCGCGGACGGCGCGGGTCAGCACCTCGCGCGGCGCCGCCGGATCAGAGGGACCGGACGAGAGCCACTGGCAGGCAGACGACTGAGCCTGGAGGCGGGGGTGGGACGGTCACAGAGGGGTCATGTGGGCCACAGGGAGGTCGAAGGGTGACCAAATATCAGAGCGATAAACCGGTTGTGGTGCCACAGCCGCAGGACTGGTACGCTTGATGCTGGTTACTGACTAGCTAATGGGATCTCAACAAGAGTTATAACACGAACAATCACGAAATGGCGAAAGTGACCTTGATGGGCACACCGAGACTAGTGAGAAGACCAGAGACTAGACGAGACTAGAGAGAGGAGTTACTTTACCCGTCCCGTACTCACAATGATGAGCCGCATAGGTTTGATGGGCACACCGAGCCGGAAGATGTATAGGAGTTGTATTACCCATCCCGTACTCACAATGATGAGCCGCGTGGGTTTGATGGGCATACCGAGCCGGGAGGATATATAGGAGTTATTTTACCCGTCCCATACTCACAATGATGAGCCGTGTGGGTTTGATGGGCACACCGAGACGGGAGGATATATAGGAGTTATTTTACCCGTCCCGTACTCACAATGATGAGCTGTGTGGGTTTGATGGGCACACCGAGCCGGGAGGCTATATAGGAGTTACTTTACCCGTCCCGTACTCACAATGATGAGCTGTGTGGGTTTGATGGGCACACCGAGACGGGAGATATATAGGAGTTATTTTACCCGCCCCTTACTCACAATGATGAGCCGCGTGGGTTTAATGGGCAAACCGAGCCGGGAGGATATATAGGAGTTATTTTACCCGTCCCGTACTCACAATGATGAGCCGTGTGGGCTTGATGGGCACACCAAGCCGGGAGGATATATAGGAGTTACTTTACCCGTACCGTACTCACAATGATGAGCCGTGTGGGCTTGATGGGCACACCGAGCCGGGAGGATATATAGGAGTTATTTTACCCGTCCCGTACTCACAATGATGAGCCGTGTGGGTTTGATGGGCACACCGAGCCGGGAGGATATATAGGAGTTATTTTACCCGTCCCGTACTCACAATGATGAGCCGTGTGGGCTTGATGGGCACACCGAGCCGGGAGAATATATAGGAGTTATTTTACCCGCCCCGTACTCACAATGATGAGCCGCGTGGGTTTGATGGGCACACCGAGCCGGGAGGATATATAGGAGTTATTTTACCCGTCCCATACTCACAATGATGAGCCGTGTGGGTTTGATGGGCACACCGAGACGGGAGATATATAGGAGTTATTTTACCCGTACCGTACTCACAATGATGAGCCGTGTGGGCTTGATGGGCACACCGAGCCGGGAGAATATATAGGAGTTATTTTACCCGCCCCGTACTCACAATGATGAGCCGCGTGGGTTTGATGGGCACACCGAGCCGGGAGGATATATAGGAGTTATTTTACCCGTCCCATACTCACAATGATGAGCCGTGTGGGTTTGATGGGCACACCGAGCCGGGAGGATATATAGGAGTTATTTTACCCGTCCCGTACTCACAATGATGAGCCGTGTGGGCTTGATGGGCACACCGAGCCGGGAGAATATATAGGAGTTATTTTACCCGCCCCGTACTCACAATGATGAGCCGCGTGGGTTTGATGGGCACACCGAGCCGGGAGGATATATAGGAGTTATTTTACCCGTCCCATACTCACAATGATGAGCCGTGTGGGTTTGACGGACACGCCGAGCCGGGCGACCAGTGAGGAGAGCTCGCTGTCAAAGTCGCCGACCTCAACCTCCTCCAGCTCGTCCGAGTTGCACAGGTCCTGTCGGGGGCAGCGGTCAGTGTCAGTCGCAGCAGGTAGAGCGTCATGGAGGTGACACCTAGAAGCTATCGTAACAGTCGTAAGTCTAGTCTTCTACGTTTTCTGGCTTTTTTTTGGCTCCTAGTAACCTACCTAACGACACCTTCCGACATCTGCTGAATCTCTCCGACCTGGAATAGCCTCTGTCAAACCCTACCACCTCAACCGACCTCCAACGACGACCAAAAACATCTGCTCAACCTTTACACTGACCTCTACCAACCCTTCTAGACCTCTACTAAACTGTGCCAATCCATTCCGACCTACCACACCCCTACCGACCTCTATGGTGTCCAGGATGACACCGACGCCCTCGTCCACCCTGGCTTTGGCCGCGTTGACCCGGGACCGGCAGCGGGTGGAGAGCATCTCCAGCGCCTCCAGATGGACGGTTCCTGCACAGGATGAAGGGGAGGAGTGGCCATGGTGAGAGGGTGTATAAAGGCTGAGAGGTTCCGGCTAAAACGAGTTAGAAGAATTGTGACAATGCAGTGAATAAGAATGGTGAGGGCTGGCGTTTGCGAGCAGAAACGGCCCATGACGCTTGACATTTGTCACGCCAGATCTGCCGTAACAAAGCTATCGATCGAAGTTGCATTGACATCAAAATCATTACTAACAGTCAGCAATCAGCATTATATTAAAAATAAAGACTCGATGTTGCTCCCTGAATTCAACATTAATTAATAAGCAAACTGCATAAAAAAATAATTAAGAGAGAAAAATAACAACACCCCGCTGAATTCCAGGCCCAGCGCGGTCCACCCTCTCACTAAGTTCAGCCGTACCGTCGCACTGGTCGAACATGTGTGTGAAGGTGACCGGCTGGGCGGCGGCAGCCCGGTCCCCGGCGGCGGAGGAGGACGGCACGGCGTCCCCTCGCCGCTCGCGGGCCTCCCGCAGCGCCTGGAAACGGGGGACGGTAACAGCGCACAGCAGAGGAACTGACAGCTAGGGTCACAGGCACATCGCGATAGGTAGATGTGACGAGCAGTGGACAGTGACTGAGACAGGTAACTCTAACGAGGTTCAACAAATCCAACATCGGCGTGGGTAAAAATAAGCCCACCAACAATCCATTGCTCTTCAAAACCCGAAACAGTGATGGACTCTGTCTGTGCCAGTGAGGACCGAGGGTATTTAAGTAACCACATCTGCAAGTGATGGTTCCTGTAAACCCACCTGCGCCAGTGAGGGTTTTTGGCCGCTCAGCTGGGTGATGGTGTCGTGAATGCCCAGCTGGTCGTCCTGCAGCACGTGCATCGTCTTCTTGCCGATGGCCTCCAGCGTGTCCAGGCCCGTGTTGACCACCAGGGAGGAGGTCTGGCCGAGGACACGCGACACGCCGCCGAACCACGAGCCCAGGCCCAAACCGGAGTCGGCCAGACCGCCGTCCGGCGCCGGCGTCTCAGCTGAAAGGGATACGGAGATAATTGTTAGCGAGGCGTCAGCGCGATTCGATGTATTGCATTAAATGTTCATAAAGCTATTCACGATAAACGAGGCCAACATTTAGCTTGTGTCATAAATGGACAAAAAGCAGGCAAAACGGACATTCATCCACCAGCATTCATATGTTACGTAAATAACCTACCGGCCTGCGCCGCCTGCTGTTCCCGATGTTGTTGCTCCTCCTCCTGCTGCTGCTGCCGCTTCTGCCGTCCCTCTCGGGTAATGCGCGCCAGGTCCTCGGGCTCGGGCGCTCCGAAGCCGGTCTCCACCGTCTCCAGCACCGTCTTGGTGACGCCGGCAGCTGAGGAGAGCAGCGACGTGCCCCAGGCCTCCCAGCCGCCCCAGCCGTCCTGTCGGGGACAGGGAGAGGCATTTGCCGTCAGAGGTGGGATAGATACACTGTGCAACGACCAGAAACAATGACTGAAACTGGCGGGATTAACATCTCAAAGACAACAGTGATTTCACCTATTGGAACTATCGACAGCACAAAATGTTAAGTTCGACCACCACAGAACCATCGTAAAAAAACTGTGCTCTGTCACGAATGTCTGGACACGGTTCCACTGGTAAATAGTACCTGTTCCTCCTGTTGAGTGGAGGCGGCTGCGGCCGGTGCCGACGGTGAGGTCTCAGCACATCTGACTCCCGTCGTCGACCTCGGGTCACCACTCTCCTTGGCTGGAGCCGGAGCGTCATCGTTAGTCGGCTCCGGCTGCGGCGCGGCCACCTTGGCACCGAGCTTCTTGGCACCCAGTTTAAGCGGTCCGCGGCGCTCCCGACGCTCGGGGCGGCGCCGCTCCGACGGGGGCGCCGCAGACTCCGGTACCGGCTCCGAGGGCGCCGCCGGCTCCGACGGGGGCGGCGAGGACTCCTGCTGGGATGCTGACTGATTCTCTGGTGTAGCAGTGACTGACTGGGACTCAGCTGCCATATCAGGTGTTCCCTTGGGAGTGGTTTCCTCTGGTACAGACTGTACTGTTGCAGTGTCTGTACCCTTAGGTGTTATTGTTTTGTTGGTTTCTTCACTGGCACCTGGATCATCAGGCAGAATGATATCATCATCAAAGTCTCCCCAGCCATCAGAAACATCTGGGACAGAGGCATCACTCTGAGTTACAGCAGTAGTGGCATGCTGCTCTTGCACATCATTGGACTTAGGTGCAGATGCAACTGGTGCCTTACTGACAGGAGTTGCCTCTTTGTCTGACAGTTGCTCTTTGACAGCTGAATCTGTCTCAGTACTGCTTGTTAGTGTCTCAGCTGTTGCAGCTTTGGAAGTTTTAGTTGTGGGCACTGGAACAGTTGTGTCCAGTGGTTCAGAGGCAGCTGCATCACATTTTACAGCAGCACTCTTACCACTGTCTGGATGGGAGGGAAGAGCAGAGGTTACAGCAGACAATGAAAATGAGGCATCAGAACTGTGTTCTGACTTTGATGCAGCCTTCTTGTTGTCATCATGTTTACTAACATCAGCTTCAGAGGGCTTGTCAGGCTTGCTCTTAACTTCAGCTTCTTTGACACTGGTGCTAACCTCCTTAGCCATAGTCTCTTCTTTACCTGCACTCTTTAAGTGAGGCCCTTTATCATCATCATCATCTTCATCACTGGATAGTGTTATGTCACTGGACTCATGGTCTCCAGCAGCAGCTTTGTCTCCCTCCTCAGGCTCAGAGTCACTTGAGAGGGTGATGTCACTTGATTCATTTCCAGCATCAGCCTTGGCTTCCCCCTCATCAGCACTCAGAAAACTGTCTGAATCCTCAGAGTCTGACATTTTCAAATGACTGAAAAAGAACACATAAGTCATGAGCCATGAGAATATAGCCACTTGATAGAATGGATTATTTGGATATGCACTCTGCAGCATTTTTTTTTCATTGACTTACTTGTTCCCAACCCACCCCCATCTTCAGCATCAGAAATAAAGCAAAGTAGGGTTACATAAATTAAGGTAGGCATCATATTCTGTGCATCAGCTTGAAGACAAAGGTGAACTTATAGCAAGCTGTTCCAAATGACCAGACAGGGAGGCATAAAATTAAAATATTAAAAAAGGTACCTGCAGAGACGGCATGCAAGGCATCCCTCACTTCACTTTAGGAAAACCTGAAAAGGATTTATACCATTCCATGCATGGGTCTCAGTGCAAACTGTGACATATGAGTCAATAATAATGTTCATGAAAATTGTTGAAGGCTGCAATATTCTCACGGAATTTGAATAATTAACAGCTGTTTCAGTTCAGAAAAAATCAAAATGGACAAAAGCAAATAAAACAAAAAAAGTCCTACATTGGCTACATTTGAGCAAATATATTCTATCTTGATCTACACTCAATACATACTGTGCTAGCGAGTTCTTGCAATGCAAAGCAACACTTCCCAGCGCAATATAGGCAAATAAAATGTATCTTTAGGTAGATCTGTTGATACGTCTACACGCGAGTGTAGTGTAAATACAAACACAAAAACACCAAAAACAAGCTTCATTTCAAGGCTACCAAATTAAAGTATTCTCGTGGCAATATGGTAGCATTTTAGTAGGCATTTCTGACGTAGGAGATACGTATAATTGCGCAGAAAATCGTCGCCCACGCGCTGATTGCGCGCTCGATCGAAGCACGGTCATTGAATACTAGATCGAAGACGTGTAAATTTTTCAGTGGTATATGTATTTGTTTTGTTATCTTAAATTTTGAAATAGGATCATTCACCACCCGTGTCGTACGGGCTTCTCTGATTGCCTCAACGACGGGCTATTTTTTCTTAATAAAGTTGGTCCGAACTCCTAACGTCCATCGCCCTTTGCACCCTAGGCTCAAAATAGAACCAAAAACACCATATTGTAATAAACAATAAATCGATGTTAGCATAGAAAAATGGGCATTATTAGAGCAGAGCAGACGTCACACGAAGGTTTCCCAACTGAGGAGAGGTGCTGTAGGTTTGTAGGTTGTAGGGACAGTGCAAAGTATGGCTCCAGGTTCACAGGTCGACGAGATGGCAGATGCACCGGCCCAAGATCAAAATCTGCACTAATCCTTCAAACAGAGCCAGAAAACCGGCACCAAAGCTGGCTGAGAGTACCAGAAATATGCACCAAACCTGCACAAATGACCAGTTGAAAGCCACACTGAACTCAAGTATTGATATGAGCCACAGCCCACAAGCCTGCCATCTCGGAAACAAAACAAGAAATATGCACTGCAAGACTCGAGCAAAAAGCATGCCACACCAATACACAAGAAGCCTATCCGGTACCCAGTTACCTGCCCCTGGCAATTCATCCAGGGTGATTTTTGTGTGATGTACCTATGAAACTGCTAAAAATTTATTAAGTAAAGTTTTCATTATAGACCACGCAGAGTAAAACAAAGACCACCATTGGATTGCCCGTGATGAGCTGCATCGAATAGACACCCTTTTTAATTTTTATGCAAAAATATCAACTTTGAAATTTGACCGTTTTTACCTGACCTGGACTTGACCTCCACCAGAACGGAACCTAAAATGGCCCTAATGGTCGTGTAACACACACCATTAAATTTGAAATGTAAAAATTGGTCATAAAACATGCATCACACAACCCTAGTATAGTTGGGTCCATATTGTGACCCTTTGAGACAGTAGACCTGACCTCTGTGACCTGGCCTCTGTGACCTGACCCGGCATCAGTGACCTCCTAAGTAGCATATGTATTAGGCGACCGACGCTGCATCGCTGATCTTCGATAACATGCCTTTTATTCGATGTTATAGCGCATTGCTTAGAAGGCCCGTAATCAGTGAAAAGTGCGACCTTTGACCTGACCTGTGACGTCATCGGTTGCACCTAGGTCAACGAAACTCGGTCGCAAGGTAGTTCCCTAGTGGCGCTATCGAATGCCGTATGAATTTTAAAAATCGGTCGGTAACTTTCCGAGGTCTGGGGGGGTTCGAAACGCCCCCCCCCTCCCCCCAACGGGTGGTAGGGTCACTAGGGTCCGCCAATAGCCCGACGGGGCGCGGGTTAAGTATTGCTGTGAGGTCAGTCGCCTTTTAAGCTAAGAAGGATATGTTCTTTCCTTTCATGTTTTATATTGTCAATTCCTCCATTATTTAGACTTTAAGGGTGCAAAAGAAGGAGATCATGAGTCCGATCCTTTTGAATGGAGAGATTCACAAGGACGGAGCCTCGCTAAGCAGATGTAGTTCAATCTAACAGGGGGATAAGTTATTGTTATGACAGGGAAACTATTTTCACTCTGATGCTAAATGCAGGCTGTTCTGTGTAGTGTGTACCCAGAGTGAAAGTTAGACTCAGAGCTGGAGTTGAATTTTCATAGCTGGAGCTGGATTCATTACCTATAATAACTTTAAACATTTGACTGCCATTCACATGCTAAGGTTATGTCCTGGAGCTTATGCTAAGCTCATGTCTTATGGTTAGGTATATCCTGGATTTTATAGTGAAGCTGACTGAAGTCCTTTTTCACAGGTACTGATTTTGTAATTGTTCACATGTTTGTTTCTGTGATGCACAAACTGCTGATATTGGATTTTCTTTTCAGTTATTTCTCTTATCAAAGTTAAACATTTCTTTCAACACTTTGAAAGTACTCTGGGAGAAATTAGTTATCTCTCATTCAAAATCACTTCACCGAACACGATCGCCCTCCTTACACCTGTCCCGTGCCTGCTCCCTGGGGCTAATGAAGAGACACAACTCTGGTTCTGAGAGCAATTCTGGCAGCAAAACAAAGAAGGCTCGGGGCAGTAGGACACCGGAAGGAATGACGGCAGGCAGCGGCAGCGGCAGCACTGTCTGCGAGGTGCTTCCAAAACCTCTCCAGTCGGAAAATGACAAAAGAGAGTACAGGTTAGTGTTCTGTGTGCAGATGTTTTGTGGCTTTGAGCATGCCATGTGTTTTTTCTTCTTCTTAAATGTCATTTTGTTTGTAAATTATTAAAGTTTTATTCTAAGTTAAATTTGTGATTCACTCTGCTTACCAATCTCGAGTTACTAACTTACTAAGGTCTCGAGCTGCTCGCGGCTATTCGACCAGTGATGAACCACCCGATGCTGTCTGATTGCAGGGCAATCAAGCTTCCAAATGGCCTGCGAGCTCTGCTCATTTCCGACCTCCGTCCTCCGCTGGAGAGTATGAGCAAAACGAAGCTCCTGGCCCGTCGCAGTCGTGAGGGTAAATGTCCGATCGAATCGTGAGAATCTATCGAGAAATGGGCTAATGTTATGCAATTTGTATTATTTGACCATAGAATGTCTCGATGTTTTCACTAAGAATGTGCTACGAATGCTGGTATCGCGCCAACAATATTCAGTTGTGTGTAAAATTATTTGAAAATGTATTTAAAAACGTATGCGATAAGCCACACAGCATCCACAAATTATTCGATCCTTGGTTGCAGATGCCGGCGAGTCTGACGGCTCGGAGTCGGAAAACGAGAGCGACGGAGAGGAGACCGACGAAAAAATGGTGAGAATCGCGCTTCTCCTCTCTGAAAGGGGTGTTGTGTGATATTTTACGCTACGCTGTGATATTTTACGATGCGCAAACGTTGCTTTGTCAGATTGCTGACAACGGAACAACATTACCTACAATAAGACTAACTTTCCGTGACAATGCCCCTTCCAGTCTTAGTACCTGCCTCATGCGTCTTACTCACACCTGTCGGTCGTGTGTTGTGATCTGATCGGGATGCCGGCCGTGTTCGGGACCCGAGTGGAGCGGCGGCCGTGTGTGTGACCCCGGGTGGACCGGCGTCCGTTTCAGGCGGCCGCCGCCCTGTCGATCGGCTGCGGCAGCTTCTCCGAGCCGGACGAGATCGAGGGACTGGCGCACTTTGTCGAGCACATGGTGTTCATGGGCAACAAAAAGTACCCGGAGGAGAACAGCTTTGACGTGTTCGTCAAGGTAAGGCAGTGGTTTGAAACTAGCGCGTTTGTTGAACTCACTTACTGCTGTACTTTGTTGCACTTAACCGGTAAACTAATCAAAATGCGAAGCGACCAGCTTTGTGATGTTTCATTTGCAGGATTTTGTCATGTGTGAACAAGTCGTTTTTGTCCTACAATTGTAACAGCTTTTTGTAACCGCTATCAGTGATAATGTTCTGTGCTGTAAAGGATGGCTTTTGTATGCTAACTCAGGATTTGTTTGCTATTTCAAACATGCCCTCTCTCGCGATACCCACATACTTTTGCACTTCAGCATGCTGATCCCACCCCACCCCCGTGCCGTCTCCCCGGTACAGAACAGCGGCGGCTCAACGAACGCGCACACGGACTGCGAGCAGACGGCCTACTACTTCGACGTCAACTCACCGCACATGCGCGAGGCGCTCGACCGGTTCGCGCAGTTCTTCATATCGCCGCTGATGAGGAAGGATAGCATGCAGCGCGAGCGACAGGCCGTGGAGAACGGTGAGGAGGGAGGAAGGAACGGGAGAAAGAGAAGAGGGGAGAGAGGAACGGGTGAAGGCGAATTGCCAAGGGAAACACGGGCTTCTTTTATGGAGAAGCTCTGGATATCTATGGATTCTACGGCTGTTATAAATTAGAAAGTGTAGTAACATTTGAGTTTCACTTACACCGACGTTGAGCCCGTTTTCCACATATCACGCCAATCCAACTTACAAATTGTTTTTAGTTTTGGTGTCAGCTCATAGAGATCAACAACATCGACAAGTGACGACAGAGCTCATTTACCTTCTCTGACCGGCTGTTGCCCTCCCCGTGTCTGCCAGAGTACCTGGAGGCGTTGCCGAACGACTCCCACCGGGCTGACCAGCTCCTGGCCACCCTGGCGCGGGACGGACACCCGATGGGAAAGTTCACCTGGGGCAACATGGAGTCACTCTCGGAGAGTCGCACCGGCCTCAAGGACGACTGCATGCACGCGCGGCTGCACGAGTTCTGGCGGCGCTACTACCGGGCGCCGTACATGACGCTGGCCGTGCAGGCCGACCAGCCGCTGGACACGCTGCAGCAGTGGGTGAGTCAGGGCTCAGTGTAATGGGGCGTATCTTTGTAGTCGGTGCGCTCTTAAGAACTAATAAACAAACAATGGGTGAGTCAGGTGGTGAGAAAATGGACGTGTTGATGCAATGAACGTGGAATACGTGCTGATGCGTCCCTGTTATGCTCTTTTGCTCGTTATTTCTCTCCGCTGCCCGCTCCCGCTGTCTCTCACACTGTCCGCCCACGCCAGGTGGTGGACATATTCAGCGCCGTGCCGGGCTGCTCGGAGCCGCGGCCGTCGTTCGCCAGTCACGGCCTGCCCTGGGAGCCGAGCCGCTTCCACCGGCTGTACCGCATCATCCCCGTGAAGGACTTCCACCAGCTTACGGTCACCTGGCAGCTGCCCAGCATGGTCAAACACTACCGCACCCGGCCGCTCAACTACATCTCGTGGCTGATGGGCCACGAGGGCCGCGGCAGCATCCTCTCCTACCTCAAACACAGGTGAGTGGGTGACTCGCCTCCAGGCGCCGTGAACCCAAACCATTATCGTCACAGGCGAATCAGAGAAGTAGCGCGAGATGTACGATTCGTCTCTCCTATAAAGAATTTTATGGTGCGATGCGTTTTTCGTTGCTTCCAGTCTGAAACGAAAAAAAAATGTATACCCACCACGCTCCACGCGTAGCAGCGCGTGCTATTACTGTGTGCCTCCACTGCGCGCAGGATGTGGGCTGTCAGTCTGGTGAGCGGTAACAGCGAGAGCGGCTTCGAGCACAACTCGTCGGCCTCGTGCTACTACGTCACCGTGAAGCTGACGGACGCCGGCCTGCAGCACGTGCCGGACGTGCTGGCCGCCATCTGGGCCTACATGGCCATGCTGAGACGCATCGGACCACAGCAGCGCATCTACGACGAGATCAAGGACATTGACCAGGTGGGTGCGAGGGTACACCGTGGGTGCGCGTCGCGATGCAGGAAGGATGGGAATGAGGTAATTTCAGTCCCAAATTTTTCAGTTTTCTTATGAACAATGTAAACTGTGGCTCTGGTTCAAGCGCAGCGTAGCCTACTATGCCTACTATGCAGGTGTTCTCTCGAACAAGAAATAGCTAATAATGGAAAGTCCTGTTGCAAATGCTGATATTGCTTTCGTTTCAGGGGTCACACACCACTGTATTATCGTGATGTATTGCTTTAGATGTTTGGTATTAACTGTGCAGTTGTGAGCTCAAATGGATTAGCATAGTTACGACTGGTTCCATACCGTACTACTGAGATTTTTTATCTCTGATGGATATACAATTTCAATTTCAAAAAGGATTCAATTTGAAACAGATAAAGTTCAATTTGAAAAGAAACCATGTTGAGTAACTTAGTAATGTACTATTACTCGTAAAGGGATGGGTTGAGAGCCGGTTAACGTCTTCTAATTCGTAATTTGATTCATTTGATATAAAAATGCCCTTACCTTACTTCTTAGTACTTACTTGCATGCCTATATGCATTAGGTACCACGTAACGAAACGAGCGAATGTTTGGTATCATCTGTATTGATGCCATGACACAGAGATCGGAATGAATGGGCAGGTAATCGACTCTGCCAGCGGACAGAAGTCGGACCCGCTGCGACCCGACCACGGGCACACATTTCAAAGCTGAAAACAGTGCAGCGGTGCGGCAGAGCCGCAGCTTAAGCAGGGACATCTTAAACGCCCATCTTAACCCTATTAGTGGCAGGCTCCTGGCTACCCCATATTAAGTGGCAGGGGGGGCTGTTTACGACCCCCCCTTGATATCTCGAGATCTAACCGGCCGATTTACAAAATTCAAACGGCATTCGATTTGGCTCAACGAGATCTACATTTCTAAAAAAAAAAAAAAAAAATGTCAATAGGGGGGTAGAGGGGGGTAAAAACGGGCAAATTGCAGATACATTTTAGACTGTTTATCACGGCCAGGTTTCTGAACCAATCTTAACGCAACTTTTGCCGATCGATACAGAATGAACCAGGAATTCACATGGATCCTAAAAATATGCATTTTCAAAAATCATAGGCGGATACAGATCATTGAGATTGGGGGTAGGGTAGACCGGGGCAAGTCGCCCCGCCGAGGTAAAACGCCTCGCCGATGTTTCTCGGAACTGGCAGAGTTCTGGGGAAACATCCTCTCTTCTATAAAACGTGCACTATATGATCATTATATGAGCAGACTGGAAAGAAATTGTGATGACTCTTTCGGGAGACATAGCCAAAAATGTGTTTTTTGAGTGATTTTTATGTTTTGTTGTCAGATTATGCATCATGGCGTTCTTTTATGGGCCACATCAGGTTAACGACTTTTATGTATTTTGAACAACTATTGTCTAACGCTTATCATGCCGGGTTGGTTCGTGTTCAATTATGTCTTGCTGGAGTGCAAAGCGTTGTTCTCTGACCCAACTACGTGATGGGGTAAAACGCCCCAGTAGGTCGCGGGGCAAAAAGCCCATGGGGCGTTTTACCTCATGTGTTGTTCGGGCTACCCACTTTCTAATGTTCGGTAGCTGGCGAACAGTAAGTTTCTATGCCTTTATGTGTATTTTTCCCAGCAACTGGATGGCAAAGGAAGTATTCTGTAAACATTTGCATTGCAATAATTTATTATTTGGTCTTATGAGGCAGGTGAAAAACCTGCTCATACAATAGTGTCATAGCTGAACACCTGACAGGATGGAAAGTGGTAACTTCAGCGCCGTGCCCTCAGAGGTGTAACGGACCTCTCACATAAGATTTAGCCAACTACCACGTTAAATCTGTAATCTAAAGTATGGGGCTACTTGCCCCATGCCGTGGGGCGTTTTGCCCTGGGGTTGGGGCAAAATGCCCCATTTACAGTTGCTTCACAAATCACTTCCTAGGTTGGAGTCCGATCACAAGTGAATGAATTTGAGGGGTGCAATTTAAAGTAAAATGTCCAAAGAACGCATTGAGCACAAATTTGGCCTTCCAGGTGATTTGGGACAAAATTTATGCGGCAAAATAAATTATCTGGGGCGTCTTGCCCCAGGCTACCCTACACAAAAAGTATAGTAAATAAGGTTTTTGTTGGTACTGTTTCTAAAAAGGGTGGCAATGGTCTTGTTATGTTACAATTTTCTTATGAGAGAACGACTAAAATTGTATTGGTCATGCATAGGCGGTGTCAGGGCACCTATGTTGGGAGGTAAAAAATAACCCCCCTTTTTTTGACGCCTGGATCCGCCTATTATAGCAAAAACGTGTCAAAAGAGGATGCACAATACTTTGTATATGTTATCACATGATACCTTTCATTCACTGTTCGTAAAACTGGTGCAGCATCGTGATCTTCGCCCAAATGACTCGCTTCACGAATGGGACCCCCCAATTCCCAGTGCTCTGGAGCCGCCCCTGGTAAAGTTATGAACTTGAAATTTTCAGGGAATGTGCCCAATTTAGTTTTAGGAAAAGTCAGAAAATTTCAGCATCGTAGCTTCAGCGGTTTCGGAGATATTCCCGAAAAACCTGAGGGGTGGATAAAAACAACCCCCCCCCCCCTGCCACTAACAGGGTTAAACGGAGGTCGCGTTCCTCAAGGCACCCAGCGAAGTACTTCTGCACACGATTGCATGCCCTGAGGCACATCCGCAGGCACAGCACACGTGTAGTTTGTTCTCTTCCGAGCCCGATACGTTTCAAAATGAATTATATCTTTTTCTATTTGTACATATTTTAACTATTTCAAAAAGATTTTCATCTTTTTTGAATTGAAGTTACCTTATTTCAAATTGAAGTACAACTTTTTCAAATTGAATTACACCTTTTTCAAATTGAGCTACAACTTTTTCAAACTGAAGGAAAAAGGGTGTAGTGATATGCGCCATTGTGTTGCGTAAGAGTATATCCATTAGATTTTTTTCGAAATCGGAAAACTGGAATGATGCAAGGAGTGTTTTCAGTGTAAAATATGTCATAAGTTCATCCAGAAAATATGTAGTCCACCTGTATAAAGGTTTATTAACTACGATTACGTATTTATTTACCCAAAGCCGCTGTTTCCCCAGGTCTTTCTGTCAATTTTTTTTTTTTCAAAACGATCGGGCGTCCCCTGGTTCTATTTTACTTTGGAATTCTCAGTCTCCTTGAACGCCTATCACGGCTCCTTCGTAAACCAACCCCGTCTAAGGCAAACTCGGGGGAGTACCTGAAACCTCAGAATGCTATTCACAAGTCATAAACGTGCCGAGTGTGCTGCAATGAATGGCTTGCAAACGAGGGACAGCGGCACGACAAGAAGCTCAAGGGCAGGACGGACATTATTTGCGCACGTAGGCGGCGAGGTAGTGGATTCATCTGCCCGACGTCAGACATGGCCTTGGCGGCGGTCACTCAGTCGAACCCCAGCTACAGTAAACACGTCTGGCTCGACGACGACGGCCCGGGGCGATGGGCGTCCTTGGTATCTCCTGGTTGGTAGGCGGGCGGCGACTGGCGGGCCTTCCTCGACTGGCATTTGTTTCTCGGCTACCGAGAGGGTTAGAGGCGCTCGGACGGTCGGCTGTCTCGGCTGGCGAGCCCGGGACTCTCGACGTCGCCACGGTCGCTGGTCGGCGCACTCGCTGGGTCGGAGCTGCTGCTGTAGTGGGAAGTCGAGGCGCTGGGTTCGGCGCTGGTCCCCGCCATGACGGTGTCGCTGTCGCTGCTGGTCGCGCTTGCCGTGCTGTGCGGCCCGCTGGTCGCCGGCCAGCATCTGGTGGCCGTCACCCAGCGCGGTCTGCTGCGACTGGACGAGTCTGGCGCGCTGCTCGACTGGCGCCGCGAGCAGCTGCCCCCCTGGCAGCTGGGCCACTCGGTAGCGCTGATACCGCAAAACAACACTGTCTGCTGGTTCAGAGCGCCGACCGTCGACCTGAACCCTCCCGGGGCGCTGCGCTGCGCGCTGCTGGACAACTTTGGCGAGACGTGGGACCTGCCGGTGCCTCGCCAGCTGCCGCTGCTTCAGATCACCGCCCTCGCCTTCGACTGGACCGGCCAGAACTGGCACTTCACCGGCTCCCAGGCGCGCAAACTGTGGAGCAGCTTTGTCTGCAGCTACGAATTCGAACGCTGTGTCGACGTGGGGCCCCCGTCGGAAAGACACTACTTCGCGTCGGCATACGACATTCCCAACCGTCTGCTGCTCCGTCTGATCCCCGATCAGGACGGCCAGCGGCGGCTGCAGGTGGCGCAGCTCGACGGCTCCGACGCGCGAGACGTGCCTGTCGAGATGGGCATCGCCGTGGAGTTCGCCGTGGACCCGGTCGGCCACCGCCTCTACTGGACGGAACAGGATGAAGACGAGAAGACGATGGCCCTCTACAGTGTCAACTACGAGGGTAAGGACAAACAGCGCCTGTGGGAGCGCACTGATGGGGGACATATGATCTTGAACGTCACCGGTGGCAGCGCAATCGTCGCCTGGAGTCCGTTGTACAGGAACCAGATCGCCGTGCTGGGCTTGAAGAACACCACCGAACCGGCTGCCAAAACTCAAGCAACAGAAATCCAGGCTCTGGACCAACTCGACGACCTGCTGACGCTGGCCCTTGTCTCTCCGGAGGAGATCATCTCCCAAGAGTTCTGGGAGGAGGACGTAGAAGACAAGGGCGTCTGTAGTGACTGCTCTGGTGTCTGCGTACCCACGATGGTAGACGGTACGGAGACCGCCACCTGCTTCTGTCCGCAGGGCGAGCGGCTGCTGGGACTGCGCTGCTGGCCGCAGCACCCGGCTTACGCCGCCGTGCTCGGCGCCGAGTCTCTACAGACGGTGAACCTGCAGACGGGCGAGGTGACCACGCTGCTCGCCAACCTCACCGACGCCGGCCGGGCTGACGTGCTCTGGGCGGGTGGTGAGCAGTTCGTCCTGTTCTGGGTGGATGTCGGCGGACTGTACCGCGCCGAGTGGTCGCCGGCCGGTCTCCAGGGCGCCGTCGAGCTGCTGGTCCCCTCCACTGACTCCGAGCGTGTCATTGACGTGGCTGTGGACTGGAGTCAACGCCAGCTGCTGTGGATGTCTCGGCGTGACGACAAACACATGGTGGTGCAGCTGTCGCGCCTGGACGGCGCCCACCCGAGGACGGTCCTCACCCAGCCGTGGTCCGAGCAGCACCTGCTGACCGTGCACGAGACGGGACGCACCTTCACCTACCGTCAGCTGGAGCCCATCGCGGGCGCGTGGACCGTGCAGCGGTGGACCATGACCGGCGAGTCGGCCAGCAGGACGGCCATCATCACCGCCGCCGCCGACATGGCCGACTCCACAGTGGCCGTGTCCATGACCGGCGACGAGTTCCAGGACCGCACCCTGTGGCTGGACCGCGCCTCTCGGTCAGTGTACTCACAGCCCAGCGCCGCGCTGGAGCTCTGGAGCGAGGACGAGCGAACCACCCTCCTCACCCACCCGAGTCTGGAGCACGCCGGCGGCCTGGGCCGGCTCGTCGATGATCGTCTCTTCTGGACGGACACCTCCACTGGCACACTGTGGTCGGTGGACGCCCTGAAGGAGGGTGCCGAGCCCCGCGCGCTGGCCGAGGTGCCCGGCGGCGGCGCGCTGCGTCTGCTGCACCCCTGGACCCAGCCGGCGGCCAGTGAACCCGTCTGCGGCCCGGGGGCGCTCCAGTGCTCCCAACTCTGCCTGCGCACCGTCGGATACTTCCA
The DNA here is from genome assembly GCF_019059575.1 of Amphibalanus amphitrite. Classification (NCBI taxonomy): domain Eukaryota; kingdom Metazoa; phylum Arthropoda; class Thecostraca; order Balanomorpha; family Balanidae; genus Amphibalanus; species Amphibalanus amphitrite. The sequence continues at coordinate 809,524 of NW_024881610.1, read as the reverse complement.
CTCTCCCTCGGCCGAGTGCGCCTGTGCGGACGGACTTCAGCTGGCTGATGACGGGAAGACCTGCGAGCTCGATTAGGAGAGAGAGAGCTGTGTCTAAGGATGAACGTCCAGCAGCACTAGCCAATCCTGCTCAGCACTAGCTGCTCAGCACAGCACTAGCTCTGTGGCATCTAGCTTGTACTGAGTTACCTTTATCTGCCCGTCACGTGTGTTTTCGGATAATGCCGGCATACATGTGATGCGGCATGTATGTGACTTTGTTTCTTTTCGTGCATTTGCGAGTCTGTTGCTGTGTGTACTAGTGACTGCACAAATACATTTCAGTTTGGTTGTTATCCGTATTTTGAACTGAAAGTAACATTTTTGCGTTGGTTACTGCATTTGTTTGCGATGCAGTGGAATTTAAACCCGTTCAACGAAATAACGAAGCTTTGACCTTTTTCAGAAATTATGGGCTGAGAAACACAAAGGAATAAATCCCCGAGTCTTGTGTCAGACAGTTGTACACAACACAACTAAATGCACACCTCAACTGCAGATCACGAAAGCGGGTAGACCTCTCCCACAAGGTTGTGGTGGGTAAGGTTTATAGGAACACAGCAGCATTAATTAATGCCAGTGCAGTCAGAGTTGAAATTATATCCCACAATCACCACGTCCCACAAACTCTGCGGACCGTGCGTACGTGAATCCACCCGTGACCCACTCCCTCGCCTCCGCCCCTCGTCCGGCAGATGAGTTTCCGCTATCAGGAGGAGTCGTCGCCACAGGACTGGGTGCAGTCGATGGCTGACAACATGCAGAGCTATGAGCCGGAGGACTTTATCTGCGGTGATGTGCTGCTGCTGCACTACGACCACGAGGTAAGCCGCGGGCGAGTGTTTGTGATGCGGGCTGGGAAGTGGGAGACCATGTGATACTGACACTGGGGCGGTGTGGGTGTAACGGGGATGGTCGTCGCGGGGCTGCTCATTGTTGACTGAGACAGATTTTGACATTTTGTTCGTCCTCAGTAGTCTGTTGTTGTTGTGCTTAACTCGTCCTGCACTGCCAAGTGATTGGCCAAGGCTACAGACGTATTGAAATTATCCGCTGTAACGACAGTTGTCGTTTTATTCTGCTAAAACTGTGCTCTCTTGCTGTCTCGCCCACTGTTTCCGTACGACCTGGTCGCTCCGCCCTGTATGTCGACACCGACTGACCGCCTCTCCCTCTACTCCCGCTCCAGCTGATTGCGTCGTGTCAGGACGCGATGCTGCCGACCAACTGTAACATCATGCTCAGCTCGCGGACGTTCGAGGAGGCGGGCGAGTGTCAGCTCACCGAGCCCTGGTTCGGCACACGCTACTCGGAACAAGGTGGGCAGCACGGGAGATGGATCAGGAATGCTTTGGAGAGGATACGTGAATGTTGTGTTTTGTGACACATGTTTCGGCCATCCGTTACTTGGTGTTATCACATTTGGTTGACTGGAGAAAAGATATGGTGGCAACTATATTATCGAAATGTTTTTGGTCTAAATCGTGATTGGCAGGCTCCTATCATTCTTAGTTGTCCAGTCTGATTGACATAACAACAACATTAACAACCAAAAGAGGAAATATGTTGATTTAATATGAATATGAAAATAGCCTATGGCCCAGGTGGTGGTAGAGCAGTGAGCACCTGTTGTAGACCCCACCCTTTCGCTGATCTCCGCCGTCCACGGACACTGACTCACCCCCCCCCCCTCTCCCCGTTCATAGAGATTCCGGCGGCGTGGCTGGCGCGGTGGCGCGACCTCTCGTCACTGGAGGGCAGCTTCCACGTGCCCGAGGTGAACCCGTTCGTGGCCCGCTCGTTCGCCCTGGTCGAGCCCGATGTGCCGCACACCCCGCACCCTCGCCGCGTCATATGCCGACCTGACGGCGAGCTGTTCTACCGGCGGGACTGCAAGTTCAACCTGCCACGTGCCTACATCAGCGCGAGACTCTGCTCCGACCTGCCCATGCAGTCGGCGCTCAAGTGAGTGCGAATAGGAACGGAAATTGGATTGTTGTAGGATCTCTTTGTGGGCCTGGGGACTTCGGGAGTCTTATATCTGTTGACGGCTGACGCAGAAGTGGTGTGGTGCGAGGCTTCAGGAGGGGATAGGAGGGCATGGATGGGAACAAATCACTGGTATGTTGGAAATCAGTAATCACTGGTAATGAAAAAGTATGTAGATACCTTGTACCTTGTAGAATACGAGCTGCTTGAGGTGTTCCACGCCTATTTTCCTCGCTCTTTGCTTGAATTTCTTAATCTTCTAAGTAGTTTGACCGTGATGTCTAAGTAGATGTCTATGTTATTGTGTGTTATCACTGGCAACGATTATTTTCCTCCTGAGCAATTTGCCTGACGTCACCGTCTCCCCGCAGCTACGCGATGCTGGACCTGATCGACAACATGCTGACGCACCAGCTGACCGAGACGCTGTACCCGGCTATGGCCGCGCGCCTCAACTATCGGCTCGAGTCGGGAGAGAACGGCTTCGTCATCCGCGTGGACGGCTTCAGTGAGAAACTGCCGGTCAGTGTGGGCCGGGCAGTTCTGGGTCGGTAGAGAGATGGGGGATGTGATTATAACTGTCGTTAACGGTTTTCTATTTTTAGTAGGTATTGATGAATATCGTTCGCGGTTGTTTAACCCAAGCATGGTGGTTAGATATATTTCTGGATTTTGTCTTTTCTTTGATGGCCTATGTTTCCAGTTTTGGTAATAGTTTGTGTTTTCTTTTTAATTTGGTAGTATTTATACACTTTTACCGACAGGACCTGATGAGCGTCATCATCGACCACATCGCCAATTTTGAGGAGAAGGTCTTCGACTCCGACATGTTCAACATGCTCAAGACCGAGCAGCTCAAGGCCTACTACAACTGGTTCCTGAAGCCCATCAACGCCTGCAAGTGAGGCCTTCCAGCGTAGGGGCATAACATCAGCCTAACTCGGCTATTAGTTATCGATCAAAGACAATGAAATAGAGATTGGCTCGAGAATTAAACTATAATGTCTAATGTAATCATATTTATTTTCAGCTTTCTTGATTTATTGCCGATGTGGCATGTGTGGCGATATCAATGCATATTATCTGCTAAAAAGAAAACCAAGCCACACATAAGCAATGCAGCTGCTTTAGCAGCTGCAAACACTCAATTTTACTTTATCTTTCAAGTTTTTTGGTTCCCTTCTTACATAGTTTCACTTCATCCCCTTATATTTTTGCTATGACCCCTCGCTTTCCTTTAATGCCTCTTCTGTCCTCTCATTCTCTGCCAATGTTTTCCCAACTTGTCCGCTTACATCTTCTCTTTCCCCGCGAAGGCCTCCCTCCTTTTCATCTTTCCCTGCAGACGCTCTTCGACTTCTCTTCAAACACCTCTCCACCTTTCTATGTTTCCCCTCGACCTATCTGTGACCTGCTTTCACTCCTCCCTGCCCACACTAACCCTCCTTCACCGCTCTCTCGGCAGGGACCTGCGACTGAAGGTGCTCAAACAGACCCACTGGATGGCTCTGGACAAGCACCGGGCGCTGCTCTCGGTCACCGAGGACGGGCTGCGGCAGTTCAGCCGGGCCTTCACCTCGCGGCTCCATCTGCAGATGCTCGTACAGGTAACATTGACCGGGTCCACTGCAGATGCTCGTACAGGTAACATTTACCGGGCTTACTGCAGAATATGCTCGTACACGTAACACTGACCGGGCTTGTTGCAGATGCTCGTACAGGTAGCACGGACAGAGTGGACGGGCGCGATACGAGCTCGGTGGGGGGTGCTGCTGAGCTGCGAGGGCGTCACAGGGCCAGGGGGCTGCCCCCAGTCCAGGGTGTATTATCGACGGTAGGTAGTCGAATGCTGTCGGGGCTCTCATGAATATCCGGTAGGATGACTAGTTTTTAATAAGTAAATTTACGCAAGTCAACTATTACAATGAGTGTTCCGCGCGCAGTTTCAGCATATTGTACCTACTGCATGGACAGCATATACCGCCGACTTTAGTGCCCTGGTACCGCCTATTTCTACCCAGTGACCGACGCGACTCGCCGCCGCCTCTGTCCGCCAGGGCAACATGACTGAGCGACAGGCGGTGTCGCTGTTCGAGTCGTCCCGCTCGTGTCTGGGCCACCAGCCGCTGCCGCCCGTCCTGTGGCCCGACACGCGGGTGGTGCAGCTGCCCGAGGGCCAGACGTACTGCCGCGCCGCTTCCTTCAACACCAGCAACACCAACACCATGATCACCAACTTCTACCAGTGGCGGCCGGGCACCATCCGCGCCGCCTGCGCCCTCGAGCTGCTCATGGTGAGACCTGTAGACGGCCGTGTCCCATCATTTCCACGTTGGAGGGAGTCAATGGCGGTTTTTTGCACAGTGCTGTTGACACTGAAACGTCACCCTAACTCTGACTGACTCACCCTTGCACCGTCAGAACGTGATGGAGGAGCCGACGTTCGACTTTCTGCGGACCCAGGAGCAGCTGGGCTACCACGTGTTCTCGCTGATGCGCTGTGTGCACGGCATCCTCGGCTTCACCATCAGCGTCAACACACAGGCCGACAAGTTCACGTCAGTATTATGTGGCAGGCTGGTAATGAAGAGACGTGGGCAGGATAGTTAGTGTTGCGAGTTTTGAAGGTGTTTTATGGCTTAGGCAAGTTGTTTTCTACACGATTGTTCACGACTAATTAGTGCCCATAGTATCGTTCTTTTACTGAAATTGTCCGTACTTACCCTTTCTACACAAAGTACCTCCGAATATTTCATATCTATATTACTATTTGAGGAAGGCGTAGTTTCTGTCTATTACGAAGGTCGCGACATGGTGCTACGTAGCGCGGGTTACAGGTCACACCGTTGCACCTACCGCGCTGAAGTTTGCGCAACTCATAGAACAAGGATGGACAACGTGCCTTTGATGGGTCTCAGCTCGATCGGATCGATAGCGAGCGCGTGGCGCGTGCCCCAAAAGTGCAAATTCGCGTCATAGACTTTACATGTATTAATCGGCTGGCAAAAACGGGCGAAAACAGCCAAATTTGCCCGACACGGGTCCGGTCCCGGTGCAATATCTCGGTAACCGTGGGCCCGACCGGTACGGGGAAAACAGCATCGTGTAGAGAATCGAACGGGCTATCGAATGGTGTGCGGTGCAGGGGTTGGCACGCGCCACGAGCACCGGTGAGGACACTTTCTTTTGAAAAATGGACGTTTTGGACGGATTTTGGAATTCATATTAATTTCAGGTGATCGTCAGACGGAATGAGTTGAAACAGCGCCTATTAGCAATAAAAATGTACCGTCTCTCATGGAAAAAATGTGAAAAGCTAATTGATCAAAAACAATGTGGAAAAAATCGCTGAATTAAATGGTGTTTGTCCAAAATGTGCCACTAAATAATTACACGGATTTTGCTGCTTAACCTGATACGTTTGACAATTGAAAATGCTATCATTGGAAAGAGCATTCAATTCTCTCCAAGATCCAATCATCACGTTTGCATGACAAGCAACAGTATTCTTAACAATATAAATGTTTCAAACCTCTGCAAAACGATTTTTAGTGAAAATTATCTACGCCTTAAATTTGTCATAAAACTACGCGCCTAAATTATAAAGCACATTTGACAGATTCTGAAGTGGAAAGCATGCTTATCAGACACGGGCACCTCGATGCGGTGGATATTTTTTCCACAAACCAAAACGTTTAGCCGTCAAAAAGCAATCGACCGAAATGGATAGATAACCCAACCGACACAAGAACAACCGAACACCCGCCGATCGAAAATATCCCTTTTCGCGTTGAGGAGCACGCGGGTCACCCTAGTGACAATCCTCTTTGCTTTCAGTCACTGAGTAAGCATAATGTAATTATACCCTCTCGTGCATTTTAAGGACCCATCGTTCACTGTTGTTCCTCTGTATTCAGACCGGAGCATGTGGACGAGCGTATTGCCGCCTTCCTCGACTACTTTGTGGACAAGCTGTCGGCGCTGACCAAGTCGGAGCTGGACGTGGTGCGGGACGCTCTCATTAGGAACAAGCAGTGCGCAGACGTGTCTCTAGAGGAGGAGGTGAACAGAAACTGGGCAGAGATCTGCTCTGGGGAGTATGTGTTCGACCGACTCGACAAAGAGGTGAGGTGGAGGGACAGAAGGGGGTGGGTGGTAGGACGGAGATAAAGGCATCGTGCCTGAGTCAGGGAAGGAAGGCTGAAAGGGCGGAGTTTTTTATTTAATTCGCTTGATAGTGAGTTTGCAGTTTGTTCTAAACTTTCCGAGTTGGGAATCCTTTCGCTGAGTTTGTCCATCTCTATTTGTATTGTTTTATGAGCTTCCATAACGCTTTAGAGACGACGTGGCACTGCATTCATTTACAATTACCTGCCATCCATTCGTGGCATGCGCATACCGAGGAACCACGTTTGTCTTACATCAGTCTAGTGCTGTGTCCTGTGTTCAGACCTCCCTCCACCCTCCCCGCCGGTGCTGTGCTCTGTATTCTGACCTCCCTCCTCCCTCCCCGCCGCGCAGTCGGAGCTGCTGCAGTCGATCACGCTGAAGGAGGTGCGCGACGTGTTCAAGGAGGCGGTGACGTGTCAGCGGCGCGCGCTGGCCGTCCAGGTGGTGGGGAGCGCGGCGGCCGACCTGCCGCCCGTCGGCACCCCAGTCACCCCGCCCGCAGAGTGTGCCGGCGACTCGGCCAGCAGCGGGAGCGCAGCCGCCGAGGGGGGCGCCCAGTCGGCGCACGCGCTGCCGCTGCTGCTAGGAGAGGCGGCCTCGCACGAGCGGCGCTACCTGGACTCGGTGGAGAAGTTCAAAACGGAGCTCTACCTCTTCCCCGTGACCAGGATCGTAGAATGAGGCTGCGCCGGACCACACTAGGACCAATGGTTTAACTAAAACAGTGCCACAGTGGTGTTATCATTACGTGCCGATGCTGCTGTCATACCAATACAAAGTTTCCAGTCGATCGACTTTCTACTTTTACAGGGCGCCACACTGCTGTGACAGGTTATTGTGGAAGTCGAGGAGCTGTGTCAAAATGTGTAAAATAGGCGAACCGTGTTGCTATCGAGTGCCGCCTGTCTGACTTAGAGGCACCTGGCTTGTGATCTTTGTTTTATGTAATACAACTGTATTCACGGTGGATTGTGTTTTCCTTCAAGTGTCTGGTTCAGAACGTAGTCTGACGACTGCACTGGTGAAGAAAAAGAAAAGCGACATGTTGCTGAAAATTCCTAAAATGACGTTTTCCTTAGTTACTTTTCCTCTACGGATGGACAAACTGTGGAGACTGCGGGTATCAATGGAAAAGACTCCAGTTTAGTGGTTGATACAGTCACCTGGCCACCTCCCTAGTGGCGTCATCTGCAGCACTCATTCCGTCGTATACCGTGGCGGCGCTACTAACATTCCCTAGCGTACCGTGGCTCAGTAGGACATCACTCAGTACGTACAGTGATCCGTACTCGCCCACTGCAACTGGGCCGGGGTACGGGTCGGTCCGGTTTTGGGGTCTTCAGAGTATATAGGTATTACTTCCGTAAAAGTTCTGGCCATCGACCGGTGTTTTTTTACACCAGGTTGATACTCCTATATGTACTATGTAGTCACCTCGCGGCTGGCAAATGCTTCGACTTCGCGATGCTCTGTGTGCAGAAATATCAAGGACGCATTTTCAGAAGGTACAACCTGTATCTGTATTCGCCACTGATAGTGTTTCTTGCTTTCCACGTAGGAACGTTAGGTCAGTTCGCCATTACGTCACCCGGCCGCCTCGCCATTGGCATCGTGTTGCTCTGTCTGGCACGGCTGTGTTCCTGTGTCGGTACAGTATCTGACATGGCTGAGTCTGTCCAGTATCTGACACGGCTGTGTCGGTACGGTATCTGACACGGTCGTGTTCCTGGGTCGGTCCAATATCTGACACGGCTGTGCCGGTCCAGTATTCTGTGACAGTTCAGTATCTGACACGGTTTTGTGGGTCCAGTATCTGACACGGCTGTGTCGGTTCAGTATCTGACACAGCAGTGTCGGTCCAGTATCTGACACGGCTGTTTCGGGCTAGTATCTGACACGGTTGTATCGGTCCAGTATCTGACACGGCTGTTTCGGGCTAATATCTGACACGGTTGTGTCGATCCAGTATCTGACACGGCTATGTCGGTCCAGTATCTGACACGACTGTGGCTGTCCGGTATCTGACACGGCCTGTTCCTGAGTCGGTCCGGTATCTGACACGGCCTGCTCCTGTGTCAGTCCAGTATCTGACACGGCCGTGTTCCTGTATCGGTCCGGTGTCTGAAACGGCTGTGTTCCTGAGTCGGCCAAGTACCTATCTGACACGGCTGTGTCGGTCCGGTATCTAACACAGTTGTGTTGATCCTGTGTCGGTCCAGTATCTGACACGGCCGTGTTCCTGTGTTGGTCCAGTATCTGACACGGCTGTGTTGCTGTCTGCTGAGTCTCGGTCCGGTATCTGACACTGTTGTGCCTTCCTGTGTTGTCCCGGTATCTGACTGTATCGATCCGGTATCTGACACTGCTGTGCTGGTCCAGTATCTGACACGGCCGTGTTCCTGTGTCGGTCCAGTATCTGCCACGACTGTGTCGGTCCGGTATCTGACACGGCTGTGTTCCGGTATCTGGCACGGCCTATTCCTGTGTCGGTCCGGTATCTTTCATGGTTGTGTTCCTGTGTCGGTTTGAAGTGTCTCTTGGCTGTTGGCCGGCGACCCGCCACCGTTCAGTGTTCACCCGCTGCAGATCTCTGGGGGAGGGGGACTGTTTGTGACGCCGGCCACATCAGAGGCCGCCGCCTCGCCGCCGATCCGGCCAGGAATGGGCCGCGAACACCGACCGACCTTGCTCTGACACGGCCCGCTAGGGAGGTGATGGGCTGAGCAGACCGGCCGGGAGCGTCGCCCACTGCTAGCAGAGGACATTTGGCCCGGGTCCGAATGAGGGAATCCCGCACATAGTTGCCAAAAAAGTGGAGGGTCTACACTCAACAGATTTGTGGATCGGTCCGGTCATCCTGTGGACCCAAAAAGGAAAGCTTCATTTGAAATCGCTGGTTTTGTGCATAATATGCACTCAAAGTTGCCCCGTTATCGATAAATGAAATAAAAATTCAAGCTTTTAATACTTCTTCTCCCGGCCCGGCCAAGGAGAAGAGATGGTGCCGCCACCGACGCCTGACGGTTTTTCGCAATGGCTCTGAACGCGCTGACTATAGAGAGCTACCTAAAATTGGGAAACCCTGGGGCAACTTGTTCCCTCTACACTTCTCTGATGATATCGTCGCAATGCGGAGAAACAGAGAAGCGAAACTTAGCAAAAATATTCTTGAATAGGTAGTGGTAGTTTTGTCAAAATGTGTTGTCAAGCTCATTTGAATTGACGTCACAATAACGTTAAATGTCCAATTATAGAGTGACTTCGTCCGATTATAGATTCGACGCGTCTCGATGGGAGGAACACGATGCCAGCAAAAGCAATGCCGTAGCTTTCCTGCAGGAAAGTCAAAAGTGAAACTTTTGACTCAGAGTCAAAAGTTTTTTTAAAGAAAAACATTTTTCATAAAAGCGGCTATTTTAAGAGTTTTTGCCCTCTGGAGGCTAAACCGTTGATCTTAGCCCAAATTTGACGACAATTTACAAATTAAGAACGTCAGAGCTAATCGAATGCTCTTTTCCGCTGCCGTGTTGCTCTATTTATTCCCGACTTATATGCGCCAATTTGTCGAATATTGTCGTCATAGACGATATTTGACTTTTGATGACCTGTGCCGACGTGACCTTTGACCTGACCTAAAAATAACTGCAGTACTTCCGTCATGCTTTTTAACGCTCTTTCGAATGCCGCTTACCGCGTGTCGCTACGAGGCCCAGGAGCGGAGATAGATGGGAGAGGAGGGTTGTTCAAACACTCCTCCAGCTGGCCCGGCGCTGTTGGCACCGAGCATGTGGCCCGCCGCATAGGAACAAGAGGAATTTGGGTAGGCCTAAATAATTACTGATATATATTCTAGATACGTACAGGGTGTCTCAAAAGTTCGTTCACACATTTCCCATGCCAATAAAGCATATAAGAACCGGCCAAAAGTATAAGGTTTTGGTGTCTGTGTGTACACCAGACAAATATGCATGCTTTGGCAACTGATTAAGAAGGTTGGAAACTAACCCCTTTGCTGTATCTCCAAAAATATTTGCTCATACCGATTTTTGTTGCTCCGTCAGCTGCCGGAGGCTGATACCTAAAAGGTTACCAGCTTTCAAGCTCTTGCAGGGGAATCCCCTGCAGTTTCTGCGTCGGATTTAGTTTTGACTAGCTCCCCGGCAACATCTGATTTTCCCTGAAAGCCGACAGCTTGCATCGACACCATTCTTGAGTATTTTGTAGGCATTCTCTGGCGCTAACTCCTTCATGAATGACTGGCGCCGACATCCCAAGCGCCATTTTCCTTTTCAAAACGACCCCAGTCCTGAACAAACGGGAAGTGCCAGGAGTAAATTTTTCGCATCATATGGTAGCAGAATGTGTCGGACGTCTGTTTCTCAGACACATTGTGCAAATTTTGCAAATTCCAAGCGCTCGTCATTCCCCACGCCAAGACCTTCGCTCGGTTGCGGAGTGTTTTCCTCGGGAGATGTTCTGCTTTGTAAACGGCCCAAACCAGTCCATCGTGTGGTTTTATCGGGATTTTGTGTTTAAAAGAAAATTATTCGCTGCAGATCTGCCTCTTGAAACTTCGTTAGATAAAATTTTACAATAACTGACACTTTTGGAGGGTCAGGTGTCCTTGGCATTGACGATTTTTGTGTTATTGTCCCAAAAAATTAGCGTTATAGATATTATAAACAATTTTAAATTATAATTTGTCTTTATTTTACGATGACCTGCACTTTTTGAAAATGGGTAACCTCTGTCTGTGACCTTCTTGCCAGTTTTCAATAGTTATGACCGCATTTTCAGCTGCTTTCCGGAACACGAGTCTGCTATCGTGCGAGGGTCGTTCAAAACGCCGTTAGTCTCGCATGGTTTCGTCCTTCAAAAATTTTAGCCACCGTTTTTATGAGATGATCATCATGTTGCACTCATCCTCGCCGACACTTAACCATGTGTCATTTCCGACTTAACCATTCCCATTAGTCCTGAAACAGAGAGTTTCACAACATACCCGACTTTGCAATCTACATTTTCGTGCCTGACCCATGGTCAGAGGTGAACCCTTTTTGTGAGCTCATGAAGGGTCGAATGCACTTGAAAACAATGAGACTGCTTGAGGAAGGTTGTCACCAATGCCCATGCAAAATTTCGACTGTTAATTTCTTGTTGATTCAGAATTATTGACAAAAAAGCATGGCTGGTACCTGTGAACGAACTTTTGAGACACCCTGTACATACATGTCATGATTAACCCATTCTCACCATTAATCCAACGTTTTTTACGCTTGGGCGTCTAAAATCCTATTCCGGCCATCAACCTCATATGAATCCAAAAAGCCCCTGCTGCAACCTAATTGCATGACGCACTCTCACATATTTTTAGTGGTTTTGACGCGGCACACTGCGGGATATTCGGGGACCAAGCAACTCTGAATTGCGCTATTATCATGAAGTGAAGTCCCGGCTGGTAACGCACGTTTGCTCGACGTGACCCAGCGTTACCTATAATGTGCGTCATTTGCACCCCGCTCATCCGGCTTTTTATAGTCGTATGTTACGCACGCTGCCTGACAACGGTGAAGATCATTGCAGACTGTATGTGTAGGTAACACAGTTTCATGGGGAATTTTCATCGAAACGGGCCACTTACTTATGTATCCTGTTAGGTATCCGTGTTTTCCAGATGCCACAATGATAACGGTGCCATGTGTAACGCTCTTAGCACGCAACTTCTCAACATTACGGTCCGAACATGTTTGACAGGTTTCTCTGGAGTGATAACTGGGGGCTTATCCAAATTATAAATTACCTTGAGGGTCGTACAGCTACGAATTTAGAAACTTGTTCAAGTTCACCTATAAGAAACGGACTTTACATAAGTACGTTCCTGTATATAGCGCTTGAGAAATTTGGACAAAGTGCAGCACACATTTATTGATACCTAAGCCGTTTTCACGACGAGTTGTCTGGCGGATGCACCAAACTTGACCAATCTGCACCAAATATCTTTTACAACAAATATGTTCATATCACGATTTTATTTCAGCGTTTTAATGGAAAATAATGTCGGATAATTTGAAAAACCATATAGGTTAGCAACTGCGCAGCCCAAGCTAATAACTTCTAAGAAACACAAATGAACCTAATTTGACCGAATCTGTAGCCTGCAAATCTACACCTAATGTGCACCAGATAGCCGTCGTGAAGACGTCTAATATCGTATTTGGCCATGAAACATGTTGGCGTATTCTCTCCATAGCTCTCGTGCCGCTTCAGTATACCTACGGGACACGACGATAGTCGTCTTGATTACCTACTGAATATCATCAACAATGTGCGTTTAGCATTGGACGGCCAAAATATATAATGCTATGTAAGGTTCATCATTCATTTGTTCATAAGGAACATTTTGAACATAATATAAAAGTTCCAGCTAAGCGCACTTGCCACTTAGAATGAAAAATATCTTCAATAGTCATTAGCGATGTTATAGAAGGTAGCAGATCAGATTTAGAAATAAGCGTTTGTTTTCTGACATACGCACCTATACTTTACCAGTTCGGACAGAGCTGGTCGGAGTGAAGTGGATGTCTTCAGCCACATTCCCAGGATTTCATACCGTCTCATCTTGGCTCCGACGTCCAAAACTGCGGTTAATTCCTCTAAAAGCTCGCCACTAAACACGTTCAGTTGACCGAAAAGAAGCCTGCTCAGTCGGCTTAGCGCAGCGACTGAAGTTGTTTGCGCCGAGTGGGGTCCGCGGAATGATTTGGGCGGCCGCGGATCGGCTCGGCCCCACGCATTGTACCGGCGGATTTGTGTCAATTTGGTCACCGCAAACAAGCGGCCAAAGTGCTTGGAAGTATCAGCGTAATTGGTCGGTCGCAGCTGCGGCGCTGTCCTCTTACCACCCACCGTGTGCCGACATTTCCAGCAGCTTTAACTGGAACATAGTCTCCAGTCGTCTGGCTCTTGCACAAAGCCAGGCTCTCAATAATTATAGGTACAGCTGTGTAAACACGTTGCTAAGTGCTGATGTTATGCGAAAATGGTGTAATAAAAGATCATTAGATTGCGCACTGGAAAAACCGGCATATGTGAGCAGGTTTAAGGAATTTCCGTGATGGACCCTTAGATATACCGAAGTGTGGCTTTTGTTGTCGGTTACGTGACAAACGTTGCTTTGATTTTATCAGAAAACTTGCCATGAACAGTTTAGCCCTGTTAATCTTGACATTATAGTGCTACATGATGGATAAAGCTTAGTTAGGTACATCTGGCACTAGATTCCTCAAATAGTTAAGTGGTAATATAAGTCATAAAACTGCAAGCTGAGTTAGGAGGTTTAGCCGTTACATACTGTAGAAAATAAACAATTTATAACATCCTCGTCCTCGCCCGACTCTATGCCTACGCTAGCATACAACACGTTATGCTCGGTGACGTTGTGTCATGTGTGACATACCTAAATATTCATACGCATTCTGCTCAAATTAAAAAGTTTAGCAGATTCGTACCCATAATCCATCGTTAATATCTACTGTGTTCGTCAATCAGTTGGCACCAAATTGCAGGCTAGCGAAACGCACAATCCCATAATGTAGTTTAGCGATACCATCCTAGTGCGAATGTAAAAAATCGGCGGAAAAAAATTGTTAGCGAACAAATCCAAGTGGGACGTTATATGAACGTTAAGCATGCAGGACGCGTCAGCATGGTACCCATAGGTGCAAACTGCAATCGTATTTCACACTGCAGTGAACCGGTGCGCATTTAAATCTCGCTATTCGACAGTGATGCGTATTAGTGTAGACTGTTTTCGCGGGATTTCTGAGTCTACGTCGTCCGTGGGCAAAGCTCCGGGAATAGATACCTACCTCCCTTGGGACGACCCCCCCCCCCCCCCTGGGGACTTGGAGCGGCCTGGTACCGCTCGGGAGGGGGGGGGGCGCACCTGGTGTGGGAGGCTGACCCCCTCCCCCCCTCCAGAGACACGTGCTGGACACACAGCGGCGATATCTCGGTTCGGGTGACTGGATAGTGCCGGACAGAGCAGCAGCGCCAGATAAAACTGCGGCCATCCAAATCACGGCTCACATAGTGGGGAACTTGGGGTGGGTTTTGCCCGCGATCGGGATGCCAGATTGACGACAAGGCTGCCACTTTACTTCTAAAAAAGCTTCGTCTGTCATGTTGGCCCCCGTTAGTCTGCAACTTTTTAGACGTGCTGCAGAGCGAGAAAAACTGTTTCAGATCAGACCGCTTTCCCGAAAACGTAGATGAACAGATCGCGTATTTTGGGATTTTGAGAAGATTGACACCGAATCGTTCTTAGTGTTTTTAATCTGTACCTGCTTTGCTGAGCGAGTCTGAGAAATTGAAGTGATGATGCACGTTAGATATCGCTATTCAGGTATGCACAAGATTCACGACAATTTCATTTGTGTTTTTTTTTTTTTTTTGTACGGGTGACAGTAAATTATTTGTTTTGTATAATCATGGTACAATGCATGCTGCACTGCATTGCGAGATTTTATGAGTATGTGCACTGTGAACTGCATATCAGCCGCTACCGCAAAGCACACATTGCACTGCCACTAGATAATTTCTTCTTTGTCTATGGCACAAGGCGCACTTCATGATTGTGTCGAAAGTATAGCTACATTCCATTAGCATATACTTTTGGCTTTATTCGATGCATTTTGTTCACAACGGAATATAAAAAGATGGATAATACTGAGACTCGATCCAAGAGCGTACGGGAATTGGAATCCGACAAATTTAGAAACCCTGCATTGCGTAAGTGTCATGATTCATATAGGTACGTGGCTTGCAGAGTATACACTCCCAGACTTGCATAGTGCACGTCAGTAACGTGACCATTAGGGGAGGGTGGGTCATTGGTAGGGATTATCAGCACCTGTATGTGAGTCGTTCCTTCATGTCACGACGCGCAGGGAGCCATCTGCATGACTTATACCTCTGCAGTCATCATTTCTCTTGAAGAGTACGAGTAGATGTAATCATTTCCGTTTTTTTTTTTGCAGAAAAGATGTCTCTATCTTCAGGATTGCACCTTTGAGAGCTCAGACGGTAAAATAAGGGAATCGCTGTTGGAGATGGATGATCTGAACACAAGAATCTTCCACAGTGAATCGTTGATGTCAGTGAGGACTGATGAGGCATCGGAATACATGGGAATAGGTACTTACATCCCAATTCGCACCCTCATACCTACTGCTGTATGGAAGAAGAAGGTTTATCACCTTATAAAAAGAATCAGGCTGGCTAAATTAAAGACGTACAGCACCGCGCGCTCTATTCCGATAGGGCATTTCCTAAAATTACATCGAAATGAATTCATGGCCTGTCGCATGCGGTGTGTATGTACTACTATACATACGGCGTGAATGAATACGACCTTGGCCGCTGAGTGGTATAGATCTGCAGACAAAGAAGTCTCAATTGCTTTTAATTTCAAGGTCGTACGAAAACCTTCAAGACATTTAAACTGAGCTGAGCTCTCGGGTGTACTGGCTGCATGGCGCGATAAGCTGTGAAATTCGCCCGTTAAATCCTGCCAATAGCGTCGCACGGAGCCCGTTTGCGTGAGCGAGCGCACCCCTATAGCGGCACCCCCTCTGAGCCAGCTATTGGCCTTTTCTGAGGGGACGACGGGTCTGGCCGGTCCTGGTTTTCACTCGCATGGCCGGATACACGACTGAGGCTCTCCTGGGCTGTCCCACCGGGATGCAGCGTAAAAAAATCCATACATACATACATACATCCACTGAATCTTGTGGATTCCTGATCCAGCATTTTTATGATTTTCGCAAACGTTAAGTGCTATTAGAATTGTTTATTTTATTATCATTTTTGACAACGATATGTAAGTACGATTTAGATTACATAAGCGTTGTTTGTGTATGCTTTGTATTTTAGCTTTTTGCCCATATTTTCGTGCTTAACCACCTGGAATGCATTCTAAGGATGAGAACAAAACTAGCTTATCGACGAGCTTACTGCTAAAGCTAATGGTACTTAGTACTTACGTTTGGAAACTGAGCGTTTCACCCACAAGATGAAGTGTCAGACAGCATTAGGAGATGTAGCTAACCTGCAGTTTCATGCCCGGCTGCCCAAAAGCCCATGGAAATCCCTCGACCACCGCCTTTAGAGCTGCTACTGGGCGCCTCCTGCATCATTTGCACTGACGCACGTGCGTCATCACCGAATGTAAATGACGTCACCGAGGCTGTTGCAGTCGGCCGCGTGTCGAATCGTACGGCCCGCAGCTCCGCAGGGGCTGGGGGCAATGCCGTCTGATGGCCTTGGCGTCCGGCGCCCAGGGGGGGGGCGTCTCGGGTTTCACACGCGCGTGTCTGTCTGGCACGCCACTCTCCCCCCCCCCCCCTCCCCTCCCACGTGTCCGTTCGGCGGGGATAGAGCCGACTCCGTTCCGGTTATCCACGAATTTCACCAGCGCCAGGTGGTCGACTGGGAATGCTGGAAATCGCCCCACCCGCATCCGATTCAGCAGAGTATTTCACGATGTCGTGAGCACAGATTCGATGTTACGGGTGGTCATTCTTGTAATCGAGATCAACATTGCACCTCACATTTGCATGAAGTTCATGTGAACGGATTACGCAACAGACAAGTAATCGTTTTTTTTTTTTGCCATTCGAAAGATTACGGGACAGTTACTTGCAAGGCTTTATAAATGGACTGAAAACCAGCTGGGTATTTCCATGGGTTCGAAAATGTGAAGAGCTCAGATGATCTGTTCTGCGCAAAAGTGCGACGAAAAAGTAGCCAGACACGATTAATCGTGGGTATTTACTGCATTCCTCCTCATTGTATTCACAGGACAGTGAAGCCCTATAACTATAAACAAAACCAGCCTTTTAGACGATAGGTTTACATACATATTACATTGGTTGAGAAGATGATGCATTCGACGCTGGATCTCAAACACGCATTGATAAGAAACTGGGTATAGGTAATAAAAAAAAAAAACAAGGAAACACTGAAGGTTTTTGCCAATACGAGCATTCTTGATACGGTGTAGACGATGTCATGGAACAGAAACATGCACATTTTAAAGCCCGTCTATTCCGCGTACCTACAGATCATCTAGCACGACATGAACGTCGGAATGTAGGCACTGTAGGACGCTGGATTTGGCCAAATGACAGACCAACTGACGGGTCAATGAATTATCGCACCATGGGCGTCGAGCCTAATCCACAGGAAAAATATCACTGTTTCAGCGCTCGGCTGCACTGCCCTTGAAGGCACCAGCTTATATGTGATGTATGAAGGCCGGCAGTTCCGTGCAAGTTCCGGGCGCGACAAAATTCCCCACTATAGCTTCCGCTATGTTTTAACCTTGAGTGTCTTTGCGCAGCTGTAAAACTTTGCCAAACACCTAGAATATAGGTCATTGAGTCAAGTTTCACCTCCAAACATAGAAAAATCATCAAATTGTTCTTCCTTCGCGTCCCGTTGGGCAATTCCCGGACCCTGCCAACGGTTGGGGGTGGGGGTGGGGGTCGGTTTCGTGGGGGGGGGGTCGGACCCTCCCCTGATATCCCGGAAAGTTACCGGTCGCTTTCTTAAAATTCAAACAGCATTTCAAAGTCCTGCACATTGACGATCAGAATAGCGTGAGAATGCGTCAGTAGGCTCAGAAGGCATTCTGAGTCACAGAATGCATTTTGTGTCTTCATGTGATCATTTTTGCTTTTTAAGACCGACGATGAGCAGTGCTCGAAATATATCAGTGTTTTTCTCAATAACTTAAGATTTAAGAACTTTCGATGAAAAGCTTTGTGCATTTACTTTGAAATAAGGTCAGGTAATTTAACTGTAGGTACCTATAGGTATAACAAATTTATATCAAAGTGTGATCTTTTTTAAAAAGTTGTTCCCTGTCTCATTTCAGCCTAAAACAACACTTTTAATGAAAACGTCAGTGTCTCACTTCACCCCACCTCGTGGGATGAAGTGAGACACTGAATATTTGAAAAATATAAGGTTAAATATGCTTTTTGGTTATTTTAATAAGTACAAATCTCTAGTATAAACCACGACTCAACTTTGGAGCAAAAGGCACAGAAATTCTTACAAAAGATATGGAATTACAGAGGTTTAAAAGTGAAAAATGTCTCGCTTCACCCCGTTTTACGGTATCCTTATTCCTTAGCGTATCTAACCCTATTCCTGGCGGGCTCCGCCGGGACAAGAAACTGGCGGGGGGGGGCCGATTCGGCCCCCCCCCCTGAGATCTCGAGAACGAAGCAAGATAGCGACAAGCGGTAAACGGCATCGGATACGCACGGCCAAGATCTACAATTTTTACTAAGGTCATTTTCAGGTCAGGTCAAAGATGACGTCACAGGGGTCGAAAAAGTGAAAATGGCGGCGCTAGATATGGAGAGAGTTTTTCTCGAATAACTTTCGAATTAGTCAAGATAGGAACAAACTAAGGGCATCATCGTGATCCTCTCGTCAATCCGCATCGAATGATATATATGTTGACCTCGAAAGGTCAAGGTCAAAGGTTGACCTCAGGTCACGTGACCTTGAGGTCATCATGTATATCATTCGATGCGTCTTGACGAGCTGAACACAATGAGACCATCCACGCGTCTGTATCTTGTTCCTGTACGGAGTTATTGGCCAAAAACCTTTGGTGACCTTTGATGACGTCACATGACCTCACAGCTGCCCAACAGCAAAACAGACATCAAGGTAGTGAAGGTTGATCGTATATGAAGTCATGTATGGTATATGGGGCCATTCCGACCCGTTTTAGTGGTAAAAACAGGGAGTTGATTTTTCCCCCATTGACTTATAATGGGGAGGTCGCGAAATTGACCTGACCTTAGGTCACCGATATCAAAATTCCGAGATATACAAATTGCACATACTGGTACCCTAACTAAACCCTGAAGAGAAGAAATTGATCGGTCAAAAACTCTAGCTCTGGCGTGATTGCAAACTTTTCTGAGGTAGGGTCACCAAACCGCCTCTGGTGACCTGACCTGAGGTCAGATCAACTCAAAATTTTCAGACATGTTGCGTAGAAGCCTTTTAGGAAAAGTCAGAAAATGTGAGCTTCCTAGCTCAACGCGTTTGGGAGAAATAACCAAAAAACCTCAGGGGGGGCTCCTGAGGCCCCCCCCCCGCCAGGAATAGGGCTAAGGCATACTCGTATATCAAGGAGTGCGTAAGCAAAAAATGAGCCTGATCGGACTTGTTAGCCGGAAGGAAGAGCCTAAATTGTGAACAAGCCAAAATGCCGATAATTTTTATTTTGACCTGGCTTGTGACGCTACGTTATCGGTGACCTTGAGGTCAATGAAATTAGGTTTCGATCAACAGTTTTTCCACGGCTATCAGACGCCGTTTGAATTTTAACGACCAGGCCAGTAGTACTCGCGTTATGGAAAATATCCCAGTCATGCGCGGGTAATGGCAGCGCCCAATTTAGTTTAGATAAGCCAACCGGCGATTTTTTATAGATACATTGGTAGGTACGGCGATCCCGCGTCACCCTTTCGGGGGCAGAGAAGAAGAGTGATGAGAGGGGCTGCACAGAGGAAGGCTTACCACACGGCACACGTAGTGGGGCGCTCACGGGGATTGGGAAAGTTTGCTCGTTTTCTGTTGAGTTCCATGCCTTCGTAGGATATTACACTTTCTCCCCAAATGGCAAATGCTGCGGCACCAACCCCAAGTAATGGTGTTTGTATTGTGCTGCCGATATTGGACACAATTTACCACCAAAAAATGTTTATCTCGGCAGACTTTAGCTCAAACGATTATCCTCTCCCAATCCACGTAAATCCCAAACAACATCGGTGGTGGAGAAAAGGCACCCGGGTATATAAAGCTGCTCTCTCACAGCCGTCAACATATTCGAGCGTCGTTTTCGGAGCCGCGCAGTGAAGCAAAAACAATGTTGATCTACCTTTTCTTTGCCATGGTGGCAGTTCAGTCATCAATGGCCGATGAGCCGATGGACTTGAAGCGAGTGCAAAGAGGGGCACTGTATATTCGGCTGCCTGCACGTAAGTTTGAACAACTCTGTAAACTTAGGGGGAGACGGTCGTCCCAGTTTACAGTCATCCGATCGTGGTGATCGGGAAACGTGTTCCTTTCCGAGCACTCGTCAGCCACCAGGGCTCTTCATGTCGCCCTCGCTTCCTCGTCTTCCGTTTCCCTCCAAAGCCTTGTTGCCGATGAGTAGAAAAGTGTGTGTATTTACAAAATTTCAGATTTTACAAATGTACAGCACACACGGACGTTAGACGGTATACTAAAACTACGCGCATGCGCTAGACGGTCTATCTAGTAACGTGAGACATGCGCAGCGTGTGTGCGCGGACATACGAGTATACATAAGCAATGGCGCACCGACACATGCGCAGCAGGTGTGCGCGGCTGTAGGGAACTCCTACACTACCCCCTCCCTAGACGGGTCGCGAACATGACGCGTCGAGATCGGTCTGGAGGTCGTACTTCGCGATCGGGGCGCGAGCGCAGGATAGATCGCGGCGGAGCTGGTTCTGGTGTTGCTGCCCTCGGAGATGGGCGTTCTTCAGGCGGCGTGTCTTGTGGCCGCATCAGCTCCAGGCCGTCCGACTGGGCAGCTGATGGTGGCAGAGTCGCAGAGGCAGGAGACTGCTGCGCAGGTTGGTGTGGCGTCTCTTCCGGAGACGCAGGCTCGCAGTGGTTGATGTTGCTGGTTGGCGCGCTGGCGGCTACCGGCTGCTTGTTGGGCAGAGCTGGCGTCGGCGTCGGTTGCTTCGGTAGGTTGCCGCGAGGAGATGCGCTGAGTGAGGCGTCAGCGTCGATCGGGTGCTGCTTGGCAGTCTTCGTGTTCCGCACGAAGAGAAGTGTTGCGGCAGATGCTTTCGCCCGGCTGCACGGAGGTTCGCAGCGGCGGGCCTTGTTGCCGAAACGCTGGTGGTACCAGCAGACAGAGCTGTCTGGGTACGTCGGCGTCGGAGGGCGTGACGGGAGAGGCGTCTGACGGTCGCGTTGATGAGTCCGGTCGCGGCGGAAGAAGCTGCACGGCACTTTGCAGCGGCGTGCCCTGGTGCCGAATCGCTGGTGGTACCAGCAGACGGCGTCATCTTTGTGTGTCGGCGTCGGAGAGCACGCTGGTGTCGGCAGCCGTGATGGGCGAGGCGCTGGGCGTCGGCGGGAATGGCTCCGGCCACGATCCCGTCGCAGAGCGTCTTGCAGGCGTCGGTTGCTGGCCTCCAGGCGTCGGTTGCTGGCCTCGAGGTTTTGAATCTTCACGATGAGAGCCGCGATGGTAGTAAGCTGGGCTGTTAACCGGTCTGCTGCATCCGGTTGATGTGTAGGCGAGCCGAAGTTGGTTGCGGGAGGAGCGGTGTGCTGCCGGGTGGCGTCGCTCGACTCCATGGCGTGGTGCGCGAGTAGCTCGTATCACGTCGGGGTCACCAGTGTAAACTGCGGGGGAGAGACGGTCGTCCCAGTTTACAGTCATCCGATCGTGGTGATCGGGAAACGTGTTCCTTTCCGAGCACTCGTCAGCCACCAGGGCTCTTCATGTCGCCCTCGCTTCCTCGTCTTCCGTTTCCCTCCAAAGCCTTGTTGCCGATGAGTAGAAAAGTGTGTGTATTTACAAAATTTCAGATTTTACAAATGTACAGCACACACGGACGTTAGACGGTATACTAAAACTACGCGCATGCGCTAGACGGTCTATCTAGTAACGTGAGACATGCGCAGCGTGTGTGCGCGGACATACGAGTATACATAAGCAATGGCGCACCGACACATGCGCAGCAGGTGTGCGCGGCTGTAGGGAACTCCTACAACTCGTGATGCACTAGACATTTACTCGATAGACTGTTCTACTGCAGCTCGTAAGCAAATTAAAGATTTTTCCTTCTCCGATTCGTTTGTATCGGCTACTAAGCGTAAACATTAGAAATAAAAATATGGTAATGATGCTAATACAACTGATCCAAATGCTCTCTTTCAGCGTACTCGACCAACATGTCGCAGTGTCATGACACACAAACGGGGGATTACTACAACGAGGGAGACTTCTGGTCATCCAAGTACTCGGGATGCAAGCTCAGCACCTGCGTCAACATCAATGGCGTTCTCAACGTCGAACGATACTCGTAAGTTAACTGCCCTTGGCTTTCTTTCAAACGTGATGCTTATAAACTTCAACAATGTTTTTGTGGCGCATTATTTGAACGTCATTTTACTGAATGAGTTTATAGTGTAACTTTTTCAAGTACCAAAATAATGTTTGAGAATCAGGTAGCCGTTCTGTACGAGCGCATGTATATTTCTGTGCCAGCACATGCATGTCTCACACGAGACGTTCTTATCTGTTACAGATGCCCAATGGTTACGAAGAATGTGGATTACAACATGATGAGACAAGAGAACTACTTCTGCCACCACGCCTGGGGCAACCGGAACAAGGCGTTTCCCCTCTGCTGTCCCAGTCTTGCCTGCAGACACTATGTGAAGGGGAGGATGATGCCGCTGCCCAAGCACATGTATCCCTACAAGAAGATCGAAAGTTAATTGACTTTATTACGGAAAATGAGCGCCTTCTTCGGTAAAACGTCTTTGCAATAGTGTGTGAGATTATATCGTGTTTTGCCATGGTTGCTGAGTTTAGAAGATGCTGTTTGCGTATTCCTCGTTGCAGGTTGTTGTCCTAACATGTATGCAATATATGTTTCATGTGTATCTCAACTTAGATGAGATAAAAGTGTAATAAACTTGTGAGTCACATCCCCACTCTGCGCTACCGGTGCAAATGTTAAAAAAAAAAAAAAACGTTTGCTGCAGGAGCCCTCAAATGAGCATTTCAGCTGTTTTCATGATGTGTTCACCAGTGCATGCAATAGGTACGTGTAACCTGTCACTGAAATCAAAATACAATTACCCGCTCAATTTATGTTTTGTCTTTTCGGGACCCATCAATTTGGAGCACATGGCTGAGGAAAAGGATGGGCGCGATCCTAGTTTCCCTCGTTGTTTCGCCCTATATTGAACTATGAACTTTACAGAAAAACCAGCGAATTGAGGCACTTTAGCTAGCAGTAGGCAGTCTGTTGTACGTTTTTGACGTCATAACACTCACTTAGCACACAGTTACACGGTTATGAAAATTCTAATGCAGACGAGCTGTAAGGACCCGAGCTAGGTTACTTCTTTCTGAAAGCTTGATCTCCCTGCAGCTTCCACATGGCATGAAGAGTGTCGCGAAACTGTAACATTTTTGGAACTCATGAATGATGTCATACGGCAGTCACCCGACCTGAACTGACTTGACCTGAGCTGGCCTAAAACTGAGGTTTGTGATAATAATCGAACCAGCTTAAATTGAGGGTCAGTCATGCTAACTGTGAAATTTCAACTTTATCTGTAAGAATTTACGAGTTTGACACTTGCTGACACGATTTCTAATGGTCATGCTAGGCTAGTCAGAAATAACCTAAATTTGATGTTATCCTCTCAAACTCTAGGCGCAGAAAGGGTTAGTGGATGCACTGCAAGCATGACGGCTTTGTACAGTTTCAAGACTTTTCATGGCCTTGTATCTCGAGCTTTCCTTGAATCCAAAGCCAAGTCATCATCAACAATGCATGCCACTCATGCGAAGTTGTTCATAACTACACCTTTTTTCCTTCAGTTGAATTGGAGTTGGAGAAAAGGTTGGAGCTCAATTTGAAAGGATGCATTTCAATTTGAAAGAGGCATCAATTCAAATTGAATGACATCTTTTCCAAATTGAATGACATCTTTTCCAAATTGAATGACATCTTTTCCAAATTGAAATGCATCTTTTCTTCAAACTGAACTCCAACTTCTTCAAACTGCAGGAAAGAAGGTGTACACTGTACAGTACATACATAGATGTATAAGAGACGGACGATTAGGACCTCGCCAACACTCGGAGCTCGTGCTCATATTTTATTTATAATTACCAGTAAAACGCCTTTTGGGCGAAGAACGAGCGAGCGAGATAGTGAGCCCTGCACGTGCGGAAGGGCGAGAGGGTGCTTCCAACGGGCTTGTGCAAAGCACCCTTCTAACTGGTCGCTAGCGGTGTGCCAAATTTGAACGCAATCGGCCCAGCCGTTCCTGAGATCTGGAAGCGGCATTCTGCACGTGCGCATGTGCAAACGGGGTCCAAAATGACTTTTGCACGGCACCCTACTAACTGGTCCCCAACCGTGTACCAAATTTGAGCGCAATCGGCCCAGCCGTTCTCGAGATCTGGGAGCGCCCCCTGCACGTGCGCACGTGCAGTAGCACCCTAACCGCAACACATGGGAATGCATTGCCTGGTGGGTGCCTACCTGTATGCCAAGTTTCAGCGAAATCGCCCCAGTAATTACCGAGTTACTGAAATTGGAACAAATTTGGCACCTCTTATTGTTGTATTTTGCACGTGCACTGGGGGTGACCCACATACATCGAGAGTATCCTATTTTGGGTAGAAGGGATGCTGCTACCCTACAAAAATTACCGCAAGTCAATCGCCCAAACGGCTGCTGAGATATGAGCCTCTCAAAATCACTACTTTTGCAAAACAGCTTAAACACCCTTGACTTTTCACGTGGCACGTGCCACGACGGTCACTGAGATGTATCAAAAGTAGTCAATTACGGGGTAGAAGGGATGGGGCTACCCAACAAAAAAGACCGCAGGCCAATCGGTCCAGCGGTTGCTGAGATATAAGCCTCTCAAAAGCGTTACAGGCCGGGCCGGGCCGGGCCGGGCCGCTCATACTGAGATTTTTCCGTTATATTGAAAAGACTCACTTCGCTCGCTGCGCTCGCTCGCTCGTAACAACTGAACGGGAGCCATCCTCAGTTGCTCCTCTGGATTGCCTCGGCTCGTCGGGAGCCGGCGGCGGCGGCGCGGAGTTCAAAGTGGTTACGTTCACTGTCTATATACTCTGTGTTGAGTTGTCCGGATGGTCACAGCTCGGTTTTTGCGTTTTTTGGTCTGTTTTGCCATCTCACTCACCCACCACTGATATTTCTTATATGCTTTTACACATACGATACTCGTAAATATGTCGGGATTTCCACTACATGCCTTTTTCCCAGTAGGTTCCCAAGTTTTTTCTTTAGTTGGGAATTTTTTCCGGAGGAGGACACACACGACAGGGATTAGCAATGAGGGGACACTATTACGCCTTGTGGGGGGGGGGGGGGGGCAGCAGCAGCTTTGGGGTTGAATGCACCAATAGCCCTGTTTGTATTCTGTACATACAGCTACGGGTTTTTCCTATGAGGGGCTTGGGATGTGGGTGTCACGCTTTTCCACAGAGTCGTCAAATTGTGTCGTTAATGTTTGCTGGCAGCTCGAAGGAGGAGCGAAACAAAATGTTTAAAAACGATTCAGCCTCTTAGTAACGGGTGTCTACTAATTAATGAGAAAAAGTTCAGGTAGTAAATACGAACCTTTAAAGGTAATACATAATCTGCATATCTCACATGCTGAAAGACATGTCTGTTGCGAATGTCAATCACGCAAAACGAAAACTTTAAATACCATGGTCAGTCGCCATAAGAACGTTAAGCAAACAACGGTTCTAAGCAATCTTCGCCAATTTTAAGAAAAATTACCTTTCTACAACGGAAATGGCACTTATGGCTCTCCAAGTGCAAGTTAAAGGTTTTTAGCCAAGTGGCAATAGCATGCTTATGATATTTGAGATAAGAGGAAACGTTCAGCATGCTGGAAAAGGTTTGAAGTGGCTGCAACTCTGCGAGTTTCGCCACAGAAACAAGGTCCCCTTCGATGGGGTGCGAAGGGCAAGGTGAGGGGTGTCAATGTGCCTGCTGGTGTGACGCCACTATATTTGCCATTATTATGTCGTATTTTTTTTTTTTTTTTTTTTGCTGTAGAAAATGTGCAATTGAGTACCGGAGGTGCATACAGGCACCTGAGGTCACTCAAGCGCAGCAACGCAGAGAATAACAGCGTTTGCGTCGGCTAATCAGGGGCAAGCTGTCAACTGGTGAGAACGCATTGATATGATAATGGGTGACGAGAGCTGTTTGACTTACCCAGGAACAGATATGTCATATATTGCCAGTTTGTATGATCCAGTGAGGGGGGATACAACTGCAACCTGTGGACACGTCTCCTTACCGGTTTCCAGCTTACTGATGCGGCTAAACGGCCTCTCCGGAAGGGGAGGTGCTGCCAGTCATGTGTCCAAAATGAGTTATCATTGGGAGGATGTTCTATAGTGCGGGGGACGGCAAATAAACGCGTTGATTTCTTATCTTTTAGGGCACCAAGGTAAAAAAGACGAATACTACCCAAATGGCAACTATGCACTCTGATTTGACCTAGTTTTCGTCCATTATGCAATTAAAACCATCGCAATGTTGGAGGGGGTCGGCGTACCCATGAAAGATCGAGAAGACAATCCACCCTGCGTGTCGCAGCTGTGGCCGATTGAATACTTGTGAGGCTTTGTCAAGAAAGAAATGTATCCAGGGCGGTGTTTCACGGGCTGCTGCTACCACGCTGCTATCAAATTGCGCGAGCTGACGTCACACTTGTGGTAGTGTTGGAGCAATGGGCCTGTTGATGTCTCCATGGAAACCCAATTTGACAAGTCGTAAAATCGGCGTGCTGCTATCACCGGTGAAACAGGGCCCTGGGGACATGACCGGTTAGTTATCGCACAAAGATAACTGAGGTTCTGGCCAGCGGGAAACGGACGGGAGACCGGCGCAGCGGCCATCGTGGGTTGGAGGCTGGGGCGGGGAGGGGACGGGAGAGGAGAACGGGGCAGTAAAGTACACACGGCCGGGCCGCCGGCAGTGATAACACCCTAGACGGTGACAAACAGGGGAGGCGGGCTGACCGCGGCGCCGCAGACAGTCAGTCGCCGCGTGGGGGCGAGAGGAGACGACGCTGTGCGGTGAGGCGTGGACGGACGATACTCTGTGGTGAGGCGAGGGGTACCAGGATACCAGCGTCCAACAGCCGGAAATGGAGCCACCTCCAAGTAAGTCCCGGGTTATGACGACGCCTGACGGGACGCCCCGGTCCGCTACGCCACCATTACCAGCCTCACTTCAGAAGACCCAACGGCACACACGCCGCACTCAGTGGCCGCCATACCGCGCCACCACTGCCGTACTAGCGGGCCGGGAGCCACCCGAGACGGGGTCAGTCGTCCCCGGGCACATTTTCTGGGTGTAAACAGTGTCGCTATTAAATGCATGCGCTAGACCCCACGGGTCCGCCAGCCGCGACTGTAGCTTTGGACCGACATCTGAAGACGGGAAGGCGGGAATTATCGGTCTCGTTTGACGTGGAGGTGCCGCGACGTTCGACCACGAGGGTCGGGTGGCGCGTGCGGCGTGACGTGAAACATGGTGTGCTCAGTGCGCTGCGCTGAAGGTATTTGATAACCAATAGGAGGATGCATAAGCATGCAAATTTTCGATTATCTACGTTACAAAATACCCGAGATATAAGCCTTTAAACTTTTTCTCATTAATTAGTAGACACCCGTTATGTGAGCGTAACGCTCCAGCTAAAATCACGTTTTTGAATTTCAGAATGGAGCGGTCGTGATGTGATAGGCCGCGATGATTCCATCCAGGACGCCACAGTCATTTTGACCCCACGCTCCAACCGCCTTACGTATGCCCACTGCAGGCTCCGCATATATATCGAGGAAGCCCTACAGTTGTTTAAAGAAAAAAGGAAAAAAGATATGAAGTCGAGCAATAGCGCTGAAAAGTAAGGATCAACACATGACGCCGTTACACATAATGGCTGATAGCGGCTTTTCCAGCACAACAGCAGCGGTACAAAACAAAGCGGGGCCAGTGGCCACGCAGATCACTATCTCACACGATGTCGCTCCTGTTTTTAGCCGGCTTCAACCGCACTTATTTTAGCCGTCAGATATGGTACTAATGGAGGGACTTGTGGGTTTTGAACATCGAAGTTGTAATACGACCTAGTCTTTTTTAGAAATGCCACCCAATGTCACACTCACACACTCACACTCACCTTAAGCCTCTATTTCTGTATCCCAGATAATCTCTCTTAGCTAAAAACGTCTCGAAAATCCCAACAAAACTTGTGACTTCGATATCTCTGGAGGTATATAAGGGCGACGTCGCTTTGCTGAGGTCACACTATCTCCGAGAGGACCTGTGGTATCGTATCGATAAGTTGCAGTAGTGCAGCATCGGCTGCAGTCATGTTGTTCTATTTGATTGTGGCGCTTGTGGCCATCCATTCTGTCTCGGCGGCCGACGAGCCGATGGATCTCAAAAGAGTGCAAAGAGGAGCACTGTACATCAGGCTGCCAGCACGTAAGTAAAGACTTAAGTGTGTATAATTTGTCGATTGGGTATATTGTTCAGAGATTCGCCGAGCTTATTTTGCTCGCCAACTTGCTTTACATGGTACTTGTTCTCGCTTACGTGATAAACATTTTCTCTCTTTTTCTCGCTTACGATTTAGTGTTTTAATTGGCATGAAAATGCTTTTTGCCATTAGTTGTCTTGATAACGGCTTACCGGATGTAAATTACATGCATGGTTTAACGGAAAAACAATTCGTTTTCAGCATACTCAAGCAACATGTCGCAGTGTCACGACACTCAAACGGATGAGTATTACAACGAGGGGGACTTTTGGTCATCTAAGTACTCGGGATGCAAGCTCAGCACATGCGTCAACATCAATGGCGTTCTCAACGTAGAACGCTACTCGTAAGTTATCTCTTATCATTGGCATACACTTCATGCATCATAAAAAATTTGCCGCTGTAAACAAGGTGCCATACACAAGAGCAAATGGTTAAAACTTTGTCAAAGCAGTGGCAGTCTTATGAATACTCTAATGATTCGCAGGGACCCTCCCACCTTAACATTAGATTTGAGTTGAGATAGCCAAAATGGGGTCCCTGGCTCACAATTACCGGTTTCGGCACTCACAACATCGAGAAATGCCTTAAATCGGAAATATTGAATTTCAAAATTGCAGCATTTTGATTCAGAGGGGCTAATGCTTAGGAATACCCCTCTGAATGTGTGACGTCAGCGTAGATATCTAACGATTTTTAAATGTTTGACTAAAACGTTTTGTAGCACGCGGTGGTATATGCTATTTGCGCGCAACATCTGCCGCAAACGCCGCACTTCTAAAATAAAGTCGCTAGAAACAGCGGAGATCCCAAAAAAGTAAACAAAAGTAAAAGTCTAATATCTTGAAAACCGGTGAATATTTTTCGGTGAAATTTGGTAGATATTTGTTTTCGTTCTTTCTGAACCGAGCGACATCACTTTCATGCCAATTCATAAACTTTTTTGAAGGTGGGAGGGTCCCTTTAAAGGAGAGCTGGCTAAAAATGTTCAAGGTGAAGAGCTTTAAATGTCTTATTTGCTCAATGTATTTACTTAAGATGTAGCAATATAAATGATAGGTTTCCTGTTACCGATTCAATATGGCATCAAGATGTTTTAACTTATCAGCGAAGTTGAGAAGTGGTTAAGTGGTAGCAAGTACGCACTACGCACCACGCAGCGCACTGAAACGTCTGTTTTCTTTTGCAGTTGCCCGCGAATCACCAGAAATGTGGATTACAACATGATGAGACAGGAGAACTACTTCTGCCACCAAGCCTGGGGCAACCGGAACAAAGCGTTTCCCCTCTGCTGTCCCAGTCTTGCCTGCAGACACTATGTGAAGGGGAGGATGATGCCGCTGCCCAAGCACATGTATCCCTACAAGAAGATCGAAAGCTAGCTTTTGTTGCATCGCGCTGCTGTTTCAGCAATATAAGATTATTGTCAGGAATGGGAAAAGTCCCTAGCTAAGGTTACTGCTAGGAATATGTCTCTTGCGTGTGCACGAGAAGCTCTTATTGGCTAATGTGTGTATGTTTCTAATGATAAGGTTAATACATAAAATTGCTTCTCATAAATATTTTGATGGCTTGTTATGACTAGGTATGAAATATAGAAGCATATCGCTTACATCGAATATGTAACGACGTGAATATTCTTACTAGCATGGAATGAAAATCTAAAAGCCAAAGCTGCGGGAAACTGTTGTCTCATTAGTATCAGACATTTTGCAGATTGCTTAGGCATTTTGCAAAACGACCGTTTTTCCCCACTGTGCCTGTGAGACGCATGCACTTTTAACTTAACATTCGTCATTCACAATTGATGCTGCTAGGCTGACAAGAGCTCTACGCTCATACATGCTGTTGTCATAGATCACGTGCCATCATCTGTGACGTCAATGCCATCAATGAATAAGAAGATGAGTAATGACGTGACTTATGGACTTCCACTTTTCTACGTTGCGTTGACTATACATGGTTTCAAGATTTAACTGCAGTTTGATTTGTTTCCCTCTGTTAATAACACGCAGAGTGGCACACTTAAATGGCCGCCAAACTTGGCACACTTCAACATGTTCATGCATTTTTCAGCAGAATTATGGATTTTAATACCCAGGTCGCTCAAGATGAGGTCACCAGGTCACTCACGTCAAGTGATCTTACCTCAGAAAATTAGAATGTTTTTCCGCATAGCTACATCGCTTTGAAACTCTCAGCGATCGATAAATATAACAGTGCGTATAAAATGTATATCTTTGAGTCTTGATGTCGGTGACCTAAGGACAGGTCGGTTTTGCACCCTCTCCATTATAATTCAATGGGAGAAAAGGGGAAGGTGCCTGTTTCGGACGAATGTTGAACTTATGATGCATGCTAGAGCGATGGAAACGTCTTAAGGCTGAAGCAGACTCTTTCTGCATGCAGGAAATTGCATGCAAGAGTCTATTCAAATGCATAATAATTCTGCCCGCATCAATCACATGCAGGAGGTGCGTGCGATTGATGCGAGCGTGCTTCCATGTATTCGAATAGGCTCTCGCATGCGATTTCCTGACTGCGGAAAGAGTCTGTTTCAGGCTTTAGGTGTGTTCGGCTCGACGATGCGGATCGACTGGTTTGCAACATGATTTTTCCTGGTCAGGTCATGATCTTGACTCGGTCGTCAGATTTTTAAAATGGTCTTTCAAAGTCAAATTAGAGAGAGAGAGAAAGGGAGAGAGAGAGAGAGAGAGAGAGAGAGAGAGAGAGAGAGAGAGAGAGAGAGAGAGAGAGAGAGAGAGAGAGGAGAGAGAGATATTCTTATATTTACAGACAGGGAGTCCAACAAAGACATATGCACTTAAGGTTGGTACTCATCGCAAATAGCGCCATTAATGCATCATCGCATCATCGCATCATTACATTAAAGGTCATTCGACGCGTCTTGACGACAGGACAGCTGGTAGAGCAATTTGTTGCCTTTCTTTAGTCCAAAGCTATTCAAGAAAAAACACATTTTGATGAAAAACGGTTATTTAACCCTCGC
Organism: Amphibalanus amphitrite; assembly: GCF_019059575.1. NCBI lineage: Eukaryota > Metazoa > Arthropoda > Thecostraca > Balanomorpha > Balanidae > Amphibalanus > Amphibalanus amphitrite. The sequence goes on along the minus strand of NW_024881610.1, from coordinate 777,888 downwards.
CGGACCTATTGGTTTTCTACATACGCGCCGACCGAGGGGGGCGGGTACGACCCCCCCTCGCCGTTTCGCCCCTGGTGGAGCTAGCGCGTCGCGGAAAAAAACGAGCGTGTGCGCCGTTACGAGACGCAGAGATTGGTACCCGATTTTAAGGTCCTAGGTCAACCGGTGACCTCTGAGGTCAGGTCAAGTGCCCCAAGGTACGGTTTAGTTTTTTGTGAATAACTTCGCAAAAAACAGCCGCAGAGCCGCGATTTTGGCAGCATCGTGTTCGCATGGCTCAGGCGCGTCGAATGATATACTTTTTGTTTGGGTCAGGTCAACTTAGGTGTTGACCTCAGGTCACGATCAGGTCAGCACCCCCAGGTCACGAAGTTGGTCGAAAGAGGTCATGTCGCATATCATTCGATTCGGCAGGTCTTCCTGAGTCTATTGGTGGCTTTCTCGACTCGCTAGCTGAACCCTCGCCGGCCGAGGGGGGTGGGTGCCGCCCCCCCCCATAGGGATTTTTCGCGATAGCTCCGAACACGCTGGCGATAGAGAGCTGAAAATTGGCATACCTGACCTTTGATTCAAGCCGGATCTTTTGACACCAACCGCATTTTTGGGTCAGGTCAGGTCACTGACCTATGACCAGTGGCGTATCTAGGATTTCTCTCAGGGGGGATCCGCAGTCAAAAGGGCCCTTGACTGACTGGGTTGAAAGGGCCCTCCAGTGGCAAAAGGGCCCTTGTAGCCTGAGTTGAAAGGGCGTTCAACCCGCGTCCCGTGGGGGGGGGCGAAACGGCCCCCTGTCCTCTTCCGTAGCTATCTCCTAAATGACTGCAGATATCCCCACCAAACTTTCAGATACGGGCATCCATTTTACACATTGTGACCAATTTTTTTCCAGAGGCTATGATAGGTTGGCCGCAAATGACGTCATGTTCTGCCATTTTCGACCCAAAAAAGGTTTCGCAGGAAGAGCTGTCAGCCCTACAGAGCTGTAGAAACATAAACATGTTCCGAGATAAAAGGTGTACAATTAACAGGCCTATGTCAAATCTGAGCACAGTTTAGCCCCGCCTTGGGTTGGGCCCAGCCCCAGGCTGGAGCGTTGACCCTAGGTCAAATCTAAGCACAAATTACAGAAAGAGTGTCAAAAGAGTTTTGTTTGTTTTGTTGGGCTATGCCCTTTCGGTCTGACCAGACCATTTCAGCGCCAGAAGGATGATAGGAATTGAGGGAGACATTGGTCCATGGGCGGGCACCTTGGTGAGTCACCGGGGCTGAGCCTGTCCAACAGGACAGGCCGACCAGCCCCCCAAGTGCTCACTGCACCCGGTTACGAGTGTGCTTCCTTTGGAGCTGCAGTGCGCTCCAATGGGAGCCGCCCGCATGGTATAAAGTTGCCCGCCCAGGTCCAGCCTGGATCATGGGTTGCGGCATGGAGGAGAAGGATTTGAATGTCCTGAGGACGGCGAAACGGGTCATGTTAACCCGCGCCGGGCCGGGGGGTGTTTGAACACCCCCTGCGGTTTTTCGCTAAAGCGCCGCCGTTTTTGGCACACCTGTTTGTGCATTATTTCCGCACATGTTGTGAAAATTTCAGACCCAGGTCGCCTTAGGTCAGGTCACCAGGTCACGCCAAGTGACCTCACCTCAGAAAAAATAAGAATGCTCGTCATAGCTACACCGATTGATCGATTGCCTTGAAACTTTCAGCGATTGATAAGAGCAACATTATCTATAAAATGTTTATCTCGGAATTTTGATATCGGTGACCTAAGGTCAGGTCAATATCGCGGCCTCTCCATTAGGTACCTATCAGTCAATGGGAGAAAATTGAAAAGCGTCTGTTTTGCACGAACGCTATTCTAGACACTCTCTAACATCGAGATGTAAGTAAAATTGGCACACTGAATCGGAAAATGGCAACTGTAACCCCTCGTTATGTCCCCGAGGTCATCTCAGGTCACGAACAGAGTCTAACAGTTTTTCGCCAATAACTTCTGATAGAGGCGTGCTAGAGCGCTGAAAACGCCTTAGATGTGTTCGACTCGACGTTGCGGATCGACTGATATGCAGCATGACCTTTTCCGGTCAGGTCATGACCTTGACCTGAGGTCAAAATTTCAAGTTGACCTTTCAAGGTCCAATTATAGTTCATTCGACGCGTCTCGACGAGAGGAACACGATGCTGGCAAAATTAATGTCATGACTCTTTTGAGTCAAAAGTTTTTCGAAAAACGCTTTGCCGAAAAAACGCTGTTCGTAAAAACGGCTATTTTTGGAGTTTTTGCCCTCTGGAGCCTGGAGGCTAAACCGTTGACCTGAGGTCAAATCTGAGAACATTAATCAGAAATGTCTGTAAAAGGGCTATTGAATACCTACCCTTTTCTCTGGCGCTGTAGCTCTATCGGTTCCCGAGATAGTCGTTGGCAGTTTCCAAAATGTTGAAATATAGACAGCATTTTACCTTTGGTGACCCCTGGTGACCTGACCTTTGACCTGACCCAAAAAATGACCTTAGTGTTTTCGTCCTTATTTGGACGTTCTTTCGATTGCCGCTTTTCGCGTGTCGCTACGTGGCCCAGGAGCCGAATTAGAATGGGGGGGGGGGGGGTGTTCAGACACACCCCCTTCCGGCCCGTCGCGGAATCTCAGAGCACCGGCCCGGCGCGGGTTAAAAGAGCTATTAAGTACGCTTTTCCCCGGCACGGCATTCATTTCCGAGTGATGCGGTGGCTTGTTGAAAATTGTCGAAATTGGACCAGAAAATTGGCGAAATTTAGCCTTGGATGACCTATGTGAACTGACCTTTGACCTGATCTAAAAAGTGACCAGAGTAATTTCGTCATTATTGTTTGCGTCCTTTCGAACGCTGCCTTTGGCGTGCTGGTACGTGGCTCAGAAGCCGAGTTAGAAGCAGGGGTGTGGAGCCGGAGCTGGAGCCGGAGCCGTCCAAAAAGGCGGCGACTCCGGCTGCTTTTTTGAAGAGGAAAAAATTATTGACCTACATAGTTCGGTTTGACAGTATGTACAAGGCAGTAAAACATGTGGTATTCAAAATAGCCTTGTTATGCAAATACAGAAGCAACGTGAACCAATCCTTCATCTTTTCTCTTCCACCCGTATTTAATTGTATAGAGGATGTACTGAGTATTGGAGCCGGAGCCGCCGGAGCCGGACCATTTTACTCGGAGCCGGAGCCGCAGCCGAATCAGATTTTTTCTCCAGAGCTGGAGCCGGAGACGTCTGAAATTTCCACGGCTCCGCATCCCTGGTTAGAAGGACCCTGGCCGGCCGAGTGGGAGGGTGGGTGCCACCACATCGTTTTTTTTTGCGACAGCTCGGAACACGTCGGCAACAGAGAGCCAAAACTGGGCATAGCTACCTGACCTTTGATGCAAACCGGGCCTTGTGACACCTGCATTTTCAAGGGGGGCCTCTGGTCGTCTTAAGGACCCTCTGTTACCCTCAGAGGGACCCTCTGATGGCCTCTGCAGACCATCACTGGCCTCAAAGGGCACTCTAGTGACCTCCATGGACCTTCTGGGTACCTGAAAGGGCCCTTTGTTTTCTCTCCAGGGGCCCTTGTTTACCTCAAAAGGTCCTCTTTTACTTCAGATGGCCGTATGTTTGTCTAATACATGAGGCCCCTGGTGGCCTGAGAGGCCCTGTTTGAGTCCCAAAGGGCCCTTTGTTGACCTCTTAAGGCCCCTAGTTGGCCTAAAAAGTCCTCTGATTGTCCTAAAGGGCCCTCTGTTCCCCTCAGAGGGCCAGTCTTTACCTCAGAGAGTGCCTGCTGACCTCATAGAGCCCATAGTGGCCTGACATAGCCTTCATATCACCTCAGAGGGCCCTCTGGTGTAGGCTCAAGTGACCTTCTCAGAGGGCTCCGGCTGCCCTGTGACTGACAATTGTCCACTCTTATCCCCCTTTTGGGTGACCTATTTCCCCCTCTGACACCCAAGCCAAAATACAATTTTGGGACACTGACTCCGAGGGCCAGTTGATTTTCAGAGGGCCCTCTTTGAAGTGGATGTGAGGACCCGCTATTCGCCTCAGAGGGCCCTCTGGTGGCTTCAGACTTCAGAGGACCCTATTTTGGTATCAGCGGGCGCCTCTCTGTGGCATCAGAGGGCCCTCAGAGGCCTCAAATGGCCCTATTACATCTCAGAGAGCTGTCTTTGAACTCAGAGGGATCTTTTTTACTTCTTTGTGGTGTCTAAGGGGGCCATCTGGCCTTTGTTCGCCTCAAGGGGCCTCAAGGGGTCCTCCGATGACTTCCAAGGACCCTCTTTGATCTCAGAGGGCCTGATGACCTCATAGGACTCATGGTGGTCTGACATAGCATCATATCACCTCAGAAGGCCCTCCAGTGGCCTGAGAGGGCACTTTGTGGCCTTTGAAGGCCCTCCATTCGCCTTAGAGGGCCCTCTTTGATCTCTTTGATCTCTTCGATCTCAGAGGGCCCTCTTTGAGGTGGCTGTGAGGGCCCTTTGTTCACCTCAGAGGGCCCTCTGGTGACCTCCAGGGACCATCTTTGATCTAAGAGGGCCGTCTGGTGGCCTCATAGGGTACCTTGTGGCCTGAAATTGACCCTTTTTGACCTCAGAGGGCTCTTTTCGACCTATTCGAGATGTCTGAGAGGGCCCTCGGGGCCTGAAAGGGCCCTCTGAGTGCTTGAGAGGGCCCTCTGAGTGCCTGAGAGGGCCCTCTGAGTGCCTGAGAGGGCCCTCTGAGTACCTGAGAGGGCCCGCTGAGTGCCTGAGAGGGCCCTCTGAGTGCCTGAGAGGGCCCTCTGAGTGCTTGAGAGGGCCCTCTGAGTGCCTGAGAGGGCCCTCTGAGTGTCTGAGAGAGCCCTCTGAGTGCCTGAGAGGGCCCTCTGGGCTTTGGCCCCCGTTCGTCTCAGAGGGTCCCTTTATTCGCCCCTTCAGAGGGCTCTCTGTTTGCCTCAAAGGGCCCTCTGTTTGCCTAAAACGACCCCCTATTCGCCTCAGAGGGCCCTTTGGTGACCACAGGGCACAGGGGGCTCTATTGTTGCATTGTAGGGCCCTCTGTTGCCTCCGAGGGCCTTTTTTATCTCAGAGGGTCCTCTTTGAGCTCAAAGGGCTCTTTTCGACCTCTTCGAGATGTCTGAGAGGGCCCTCGGGCCTGAGAGGGCCCTCTGAGTGCTTGAGAGGGCCCTCTGAGAGCCTGAGAGGGCCCTCTGAGTACCTGAGAGGGCCCTTTGAAGTCTGAGTGCCTGAGAGAGCCCTCTGAAAGCATGAGAGGGCCCTCTGAGTGCCTGAGAGGGCCCTTTGAGTGCCTGAGAGGGCCCTCTGTGTGTCTGAGAGGGCCCTCTGTGTGCCTGAGAAGGTCCTGTTTGTTGTAAAGGGCCCTTAATTTACTCTACAAGGTCCCTCGTTGGCCTAAAGGGATCCTCTGATAGTCCTAAAAGGGTCCCTAAAAATGTAATTGTTACTTTTCATTATGTAAAAAAAAAATGTAAGTGGTGAAAAGGGCCCTCAAAGTGTTTTCAATTTTTTTTTCGAGTAAAAAAAAAAAATTTTTGCTCCAGGGGGATCCTAGGACCCCCAGGGTCCCCCCTTGGATACGCCACTGCCTATGACGTCATAAGTGAACCTCTGCACGGTCTTCAGATGTCGCAACTTCGCAACGCCCTCACTGCCAGAGGAGATGTCACAGGGAAATGAAACTTGCAGGATCTAGTATCCATTATGAGTCTCACAACTTGTATATCTCGGATTTTTTTCTAAAGGTCATATGAGGTCAGGTCATTTTCCTGACCTCACCATTATAAGTCAATGGGAAAAAATGAAAACTGCTATTCTGGCGCCGGGAACGATCTCCAACTATCTCAAGCACACACACTGGCGGATCCAGGGGGGGGGGCCACCGGGGCCATGGCCCCCCCCCAAAAGCCTGAAAGGGGGGGCCAACATATCTTTTGGCCCCCCCCCCAAAACGCTTGGAGAAAAATTAATGTGAGAAGGTTGCGTAGTAAATACCTACTAGAATCAGCAGCGTGATTCAATAGCGTAGAGAAAGTCAGGGGCGCGGGAACTACTTTCAGACTGGGGGAGCACACCATAATAGAGATCAACCTAGGGTCCCCCCAAATCTAGTTTTCTCACCGGTTTTAGGCCACTTATTTTTCATCCCTTGGCTTTTTCAACAAAAAAAAAAAACAGTTGCAAAAAAGGACGGTAATCCGTCTGAAAGTTGTGGGGGCACCGCCCCCACTGGCGGATCCAGGGGGGCCACCGGGGCCATGGCCCCCCAAAAGCCTGAAAGAGGGGGCCAACATATCTTTTAGCCCCCCAAAACGCTCGAAGAAAAATTAATGTGAGAAGGTTGTGTAGTAGATACTTACTAGAATCAGCAGCGTGATTCAATAGCGTAGAGAAACCCAGGGGCGCGGGAACTACTTTTAGACGGGGGGGGGGAGGTCATCACACCATGATAGAGATCAACCTAGGATCCCCCAAATATAGTTTTCTCGCCGGTTTTAGGCCGCTTATTTTTCATCCCTTGGCTTTTTCAACAAAAAAAAGAAAACATTTGCAAAAAGAAGCGGTATTCTGTCTGAAAGTTGTGGGGGCACCGCCCCCACTGGCGGATTCAAGGGGGCCACCGGAGCCATGGGCCCAAAAAGCCTGAAAGAGGGGGCCAACATATCTTTTAGCCCCCCAAAACGCTCGAAGAAAAATTAATGTGAGAAGGTTGTGTAGTAGATACTTACTAGAATCAGCAGCGTGATTCAATAGCGTAGAGAAACCCAGGGGCGCGGGAACTACTTTTAGACGGGGGGGGGGGGGGGGGGGGTCACACCATGATAGAGATCAACCTAGGATCCCCCAAATATAGTTTTCTCGCCGGTTTTAGGCCGCTTATTTTTCATCCCTTGGCTTTTTCAACAAAAAAAGAAAACATTTGCAAAAAGGAGCGGTATTCTGTCTGAAAGTTGTGGGGGCACCGCCCGCACGGCCCCAGAGTTGGGGGGGGGGGGGGCAAGCTGCCACCACTGCCCCCTCCCCCCGGTTCCCGCGCCTATGGAGAAACTACCGGGTTTACTTTACTAGCTTCCTTCATAAAGTGTCGTCATGTCTTATCGTCACCCGAGAAGGTCTTATTGCATAAATATCGATTGAGCTGTCAAGTTAACAAACTTGCTGTGGCAGCCTGACCTGACATGACCCGCAACTTTTCATTCACGAAATATGCGCAATAATTTTTTTAGGAAAACTCACTGAGTTTTCGTTGATAAAAATTGTTTTGTTTCGTAATTGCACAAGAAGCATATGAGGGACCTTTTTGTCCCTTCCTGCGAAACGGTAAAAGACTTATTTCGGTCACAGCTCAGGCCAATCTCTAAGGGTCAGTCGGGTCACTTATTTCTTTAAAGGGTCCTTACGGCATCCAAGGACCAATTCCGGCTTTTGAGTGCGCCACATCAGCATTTGATGCTACGACAGATGTCGAAATCTGAATATATGTTACAGGCCGTATGAAAATTCGGTCCGTTTGCAAACGGCCTGGCCCAGTCAGGCCATATGAAACTACCTGAAAACACCGGCCGTTTGCAAACTATGACCTGAAATATCAGACCGTTTGAAAACGACCTAGTTAGTTTCGGCCTAGCGGATCCAGGGGGGCCACGGGGTCATGCCCCCAAGCCTGAAAGGGGAACAACATATATTTTTTGTCCCCAAAAACACTTAAGAAAAATGAATGTGAGAAGGGCGTAGTAGGTAGAGAAAATACCGTATCATTAAAAATCTGTGAGCTTGATAAAAGTGTTGGTCTTGTCTTCACCCAAGAAGTTCTTATTGCACACTTTAACCATGGATGAAAGAACCTTCATCCCCAGGTTCTCCTTCATCCATGCTTTAACTCTCGATCGACGTGTGAAGTTATCGTGTAAGGTATCATGAAGCCGATCGCGACGAAACTTTAGTACCCTCATGGTGACAAATTCTGAAAATTTCATGACCCTGACCCAAGTGAACTTTGACTTGTGGCCTATTTCTCGAGACTGTTTGGCCATGTTGGAGGCCATGTTTGGCCGGAATAGCGATTCGGCGTATGTCGGCTCACATTATCCGCGCTTTTATAGTCTTTTCGTGGTTTAAAACGCTCAAACATGTGATATGATGTTGCTCCCACGCATTAGGGCGGATGCCAATGTCACCTTACGGTCAAGTCAGGTCATTGACCTTTGATGACCTCGGTGCACTTTTCCGAGTTTAACATGTTTCTAGGATAGTTTCGTTTAGCTGATTTTGAATTTAGCATTTTGCAGCCATTTGAAAATTTACGAAGTAGTTTTGATGCCTTCGTATCATGTTACGTAGCTGCCAGTGGTAGTGGACACCTGCTATACGGACGCCCATAAGTACCCCTACTGGTTGATCTGACCTGACCTGCCCCGACATGGCCTAAACGCATGAAGACATTATCTATGATCCAAACTAACATGAAATTTGTGATCAGCACAAAAAAACGTATTACAGCCTTACTTTAGGAGGTTCTGACAGGTCCTGATTTTCCCGTCTTTTGGGTCTGTGACCTGACCTGGGCGGTGTTTCACGGCACGCTGCCAGCCGCTGCCAGCGCTGATGGCACTTTTGGTTTCAATGGAGACATCAACAAGCTTATACCCACAACACTACCGAAGGCTGACCTTAGCTCGCAGAATGCGCTGTCAGCGGCTGTCAGCACGACCGTGAAACACCGCCCTGGAAGGTCAACCAATGACCAAGGACCTTAAAATCGGGTATCATCGGCTTCGTCTCGTCACTCACGGGCAACACGCCTGTTTTTTTTTTTCCGCGAGCTCTAGCTTAATCAGGGGCCGAACGGCAGGGGGTCCAACCGACACCTCCCAGCCCGCGAAGGCTGCGCCACACACCGACCCGGAGCGGGCTAATTGGTCGACAAAAGCAATTTGAAGTGTTTTCAAAGTAGTATTTAGGCTCGGGTTGGGTGGGCTACCATTTCTATATTTTTTTTATTTTTAGTTTAAAAAAATATCGTTTCAGGGCTGTGACGAAAAAATAAGTGGCCTAAATCCGATGAGAAAACAGGATTTGGGGGTACCCTAGGTTTGGTTACTTGCAGGAGTTGGCCCCCCCCCCCCCCCAAAACGCAAGTCTGGATCCGCCAGTGAGCACACAGAATCGTCTTTTGATGCACTCCTTGCAAGGTTGGATGCGTCACTTTTGCAATGTTGACCTTTCGTGACGTCATTTATGACGTCATCAAGGTCATATTAGTTTTTCGTCAATAACTCTTGATCACATTGAGCTAGCGAGTTGGGAAAGCCACCAATAGCCTCAGGAAGACCTGCCGAATTGAATGATATGCCACATGACCTCTTTTGACCAGCTTCGTGACCTGAGGGTGCTGACCTGACCTTGACCTGAGGTCAACACCCCAAGTTGACCTGACCCGAACAAAAAGTATATCAATCGACGCGCCTGAGCGAGGCAAACACGATGCTGCCAAAATCGCGGCTCTGCGGCCGTTTTTTTGCGAAGTTATTCACCAAAAACTGAACCGTACCTTGGGGCACTTGACCTGACCTCAAAGGTCACCAGTTGACCTAGGACCTTAAAATCGGGTACCAATCTCTGCGTCTCGTAACGGCGCACACGCTCGTTTTTTCCGCAACGCGCTAGCTCTACCAGGAGCGAAACGGCGAGGGGGGTCGTACCCGCCCCCCCCCCTCGGTCGGCGCGTATGTAGAAAACCAATAGGTCCGGCGAGGGTTAATTGATCGGGAGTTATTGACAAAAGACTAATATGACCTTGATGACGTCATAAATGACGTCACGCAAGGTCAACATTGCAAAAGTGACCTCGCAAGGAGTGGATCAAATCACGATTCTGTGTGCTTGAGATAGTTGGAGATCGTTCCGGGCGCCAGAATAGCAAATTTCATTTTCCCCATTGACTTATAATGGTGAGGTAGGTCACGAAAATGACCTGACCTCATATGACCTTTAGGAAAAATCCGAGATATACAAGCTGTGAGACTCATAATGAATACTAGATGCTGCAAGTTTCATTTCCCTGTGACATCTCCTCTGGCAGTGAGGGCGTTGCGAAGTTGCGACATCTGAAGACCGTGCAGAGGTTCACTTATGACGTCATAGGTCAGTGACCTGACCTGACCCGAAAATACGGTTGGTGTCAAAAGATCCGGCTTGAATCAAAGGCCAGGTATGTCAAGTTTCAGCTCTCTATCGCCAACGTGTTCGGAGCTATCGCGAAAAAAAAACCTATGGGGCGGCGGCACCCGCCCCCCCCCCCCCTCGGCCGGCGAGGGTTAATAGTTTTTGCTCTCTGAAGACTAAACCGTTGTTCTTGGGTTAAATCCGAGGTCATAGTCAAATTTGCTCCCGAACTATGCGCCGTTTTGTCAAAAAAAAAAATGAAATAGACAAACTTTAATCTTCGATGACCTCCATTGACCTGATCTTTGACCCGACCTAAAGAAATGAGGACAAAAAATGACTAATTATATTCATGATATTTGACGCTCTTTTGAATGCCGCCTGTTCCGTGTTGTGGCTGCGTGGCCCATGAGCCGAGTTAGGTGTGTGTGTGGGGGGGGGGGGGGGTCAACCACACCCGGCCCCGGCGCGGTTGGCGCCGAGCATCGTCCCGGCGCGGAGTATGACTGACCATAATTGTCCAATCACATGATTAGATTTGCTTTTGAATTTTTGCACCTTTTGTGATCTAGCCTGGCTCACAAATACCTTTGATTTAGAAATACGATACGAAGCACTTATAGGCTCCCTTCCCGCAGGATACATACGTTTACCATATATTTTTAAGCGTGCATACCATTAGTGCGGCATACCCCCTATACACAATAAAGTGGGTCACTGGGTAGGTATTCCATTATTAGCTTGATGTGAATTATTCTCTTATAATATGATATACTTACAGGAATATTAAATCACTTCTCATTGAACCATTGAACTATAAAACACTCCAATTCCACACCAATCTAAATTTAGTTCTAAAATCTACAAATTACAGCTGAAGATTACAAGTCGCAAGCTTAGCTCGAGCTCTTACCAATTATCTCCTTTTAGAAACATGATTTTCCACTCACATGGCGGACTATTTAGGGCGAATTAACACATCCCGCTACGTCCAAAATCGATAAAATGTTAGCGCTTTCGTTTTAAAGAAGAAGAAAAATGCTTAGCAGCGTTAATCAAAAAAGGATGTTTACCTGCACACCAGAACCTTTACAAAGCGATATTAACGGGTATTTTGGATACTGAAAAGCCTCTTCGGGACTATGCCCCATTCCCCCCCTTTTTGCACCGTCCCGGCCTCCTTTCTGGCTTCACCAATGCTGCTACCAATGACGAGCCCACGTCTATACGCATTTGAGTGGAAAATAACAGCGTAGTACGTTGTTTATCTTCTAAAAAAGTTTGTTCGGTTTTCTTCGTTTTCTCTAACCATGGAATGCCAATACTTATAACAGAGAACAGTCGCAGTGGTCACTGTCATTGTTTTGACACAACTGCTCATTTTTGGGGACAGGTTCGCGACGCGGGGAGCAGATTAAAGTCCACTCTCCAGAAGCATGGATAATCCTCTCATCCCAAAATGTCCCCGCAAATCCCAACCGCCACCTAAAAACAGTGCACAGTGTGATGGTATATAAGACGATTCAGCGCCACTGCAATCATAACCCAACCAGAGAGGCCATTGTGCACACCTTGGTACTGTGGATTTGATACCATGCTGTTCTATTTGCTGCTCACGCTCACGGTGCATCAGGCGGCCGCGGCTGACGAGCCGATGGACCTAACGAGGGTCTCCAGAGGAGCGCTGTATATCCGCCTGCCCGCACGTGAGTCCTCCCAATGTTTGTGTTGTGTTGTGACATTGTTCTGACATTATTTGTACAATGTCAGTTGATACACGTATATTTCATTTCATTGATTTACTTGAAGTATTTTGCTGTCTCTGAGTATAAAAATCAATTGATAGATTTAGGTAGTTTTAAACAAATTGTACCAGAACCGTCACATTTAACCCATTTATGCCCAGGAATATTGACCATCATGAAAATCGACGAAATCAAAATATGTTATGCTCCTACCACGGCCTTGTATGGAATCGAAAATAATTTTTGCCTGCAGCAAAAGTTTCTCGAGAAAAACGTAAAAAACATGCGTTGCGAAATCGCAACGAAGGGCACACCGGGCGCCATCAGCGTTGCGAAAACGCAACGACGGGCACATCAGACGGACATAAAGTACACTGAACTGCCGTATATGCTAATATGTTTTGACAAAACATCAATCAACTGTTGACAACTATTGCTTGAAAATGCGGAACCCACATCCGTCATGCTCTATAACCCGCCTAAGAGCCTCAGTGAGGAAGCATAACTTCATGATTCGCGAACGGGGAGATGGCAACACGGTCATTATCAACCATTTACGTTGTCCATTGCTGTTCATTTAAAGTTGTGGTCGACACGTATCCAGGGTGATGCTTTCTTTTTGGAAGCTAGACAGATCCATTACCTCCACCTATCAGACCCTGCACAGTGCACACTGAATACAATTAAACGGAGGATTGGGAGTAAACCAGTGCCTCTCGTATGCGCGTATATCCGCAATCATTTTTAACAACCCTCCTAGGAGTAAAGTTAAATTCCATTGCAAGTTAGTCGTACCCACTCTCAGCAAAAAGAAAAAAGGACCGATCCGGCTCTAACAAATTACCCGCGTAAGGCGTAGCGCATCACAACAAATCGACTCCCAGTTTATCATGTTTACACCTAATCCAAAATTTTCATGGCCCCACTCTCAGCGACCTTCACGTGTAACCTCTTTCTCGAGACAATGCCAGGACAGAATGGTGATTCGACGTCAATCCGTCCTTTCCATCTTCAGGATAGTTGAATCCTCCTCCACGCCTCATCCCCCTGTTCCGGGCTGGACCGGCAACGTATATCGCAATCGGGCAGCTCACATAGGAGCGCGCCTGTAGCCGGGTGCAGTGAGTGCTTGGGAGGGGGGAAGGGGGTGGGTCATGGGTGGCGGCTGCCCACTGGCTGGGCTCAGTCTCCAGTCTACAATTGACCGTGTCCGGTCAGACAAATGTCTCCCCTAATTCCAATAATCCTGCTAGCTCTAAAAATGGTCTGATTAGATAAAAAGCCTATCAAAGTAAGAAAACAGGCGTATACTCCACATCAAGCAGCTTATGAATCTATGCGAGTTATGAATCCTAAAAATTATTATTTTACCATGGGTCCGCCCTCATTGCCCCTGCCGAAGGGCTCAGCTACCCTCAGAGGGGGCCTATCCCACTATTTGCCGACCCTCAGTTATCTTTTCTAACGTAAATGCTGGTAGTCAGCAGATTCTATCCCGAGAATGGCGATGCCTATCTGTCGCCTGATACCAGAATACATCCCCGTTATTCATTATTTATGCACAATGTACAAAGTAGATCCAATTTCCAAAGGACCTAATTATCTCTCAGCTCCGTTAGCATCGCCGACCGTTTGATGCATGGGTCCTTTTCCTATACCATGCGATTTTCAGATGCATGGGAACACATTGCTTAGTGAACGAACAGCCCGAGGCCGAAAATCTGCGAGAGAAAAAGAAAGGAGTGTTTGTGGCTGTTTGAGCCAGCAAATATGAAATGTGTCGCAACATTTTACGTGCGAACGCACCTTGCACTAAACATACCTATATACGTCCCTCATGGCATAGGCGGCGGAGCGGGGGGAGGGGGCACCGGGGCACCGTGCCCCCCTTGATTTTGCCATTTTAACATTATCCCGATAGGCGTTGCATGGAAATGGAAATGGAAAGAATGAGACCAAAAGTCAGCAGTGCTCCCCCCCCTTAATTGAAGATGTTCCGCCGCTACAGCCTCATGGCTACAAAATGAGAGAGAGAGAGAGAGAGAGAGAGAGAGAGAGAGAGAGAGAGAGAGAGAGAGAGAGAGAGAGAGAGAGAGAGAGAGAGAGAGAGAGAGAGAGAGAGAGAGAGAGAGAGAGAGAGAAAGAAAGAGAGAGAGAAAGAGAGAGAGAGAGAGGGGGGAGAGAATTGGGGAACGAGGAGGAGAGGGAGGAAGATGGGAGAGAGAAAGAGAGAACCCACAGCGTATCACGAGTGAAGTCTACTGTTGATATTCATACTTCCGCTACCCTGCCAATGTGCCCATCGTTGCGTTTTCGCAACACCGCTGTCTTTCCGATGTGCCCTTCGTCGCGTTCCCGCAACGCGACCGTAGTCATATTTGAAAATAGTCACAAACCCTTTTTGTAGCATTATTTCTTAACAAAATGCATATCTACGCTATTGTAGGGACTCTGCAGAATATGTTTACACAAGTTTCATTACGATATTATTAAGCACTTAGCCTACTTATCTTGGTTTTCGTGACGTCATCACTCACAAAACCTTCGACTTCCCTCTGGGAGCTCTAGGCAGTAACTTACCGGCCGCACAGACTTGTAACTGCGTAGTATCATGCGCACAACCATGCTACACACGCTGAAACTTGTCTCATCGGTTAGTCTCTTTTACACACTTCTCAAGCTTCGATCACGTCGACGCTTGCTTGAGTTGCGAAAACGCAACGAAGGGCGTAAATGGGTTAATACATGCTTAGATATAGTAATCCATGCTTACATGAGAATGTAAATGTAAAAAATAGCTATCGTGTAAAACATCCGTGGAACCTAAATAACACCGACAAACTAACAGAAAAGAAGCAGAACGTACCGCTCGTGTAAAATCTGCCCATAGAGTAAATTGTGTTTATTTTGTTGTTTCCAGCATATTCCAGCAACATGAGCCAGTGCCACGACACACAGACCAACAAGTACTACAACGAGGGTGACCTGTGGTCTTCTGCCTACTCGGACTGCAAGCTCAACACGTGCGTCAACATCAACGGCGTCCTACACGTCGAACGATACTCGTGAGTTCATAGCGGTGGGCACAATTTGAGTACTTTTTCACACAGGTTGATATGCCTAACTGCCTACACACACCACAATGGCATGACCGTGGAAATGATAATGGCTAGTTCAAAAGTGAATGGACGGGGTGATTAAGCTGATGCGACTTATGTGTTTACGCGTACAAAATAACTGCAGGCATGGATAGGAATACGCATGCTTTGTTCACCGCATTTGTGCTGTTATTATGTAACAGTCATGCCATCAGCGAGTTTTATCTGAGCAGACTTTGCCGTAAAATAAAAAGAAGCCTACATTTGTGTAAATTGACTTACATCCATTGTTTCACCCTCTGCAGGTGTCCGGTGATCACAAAGAACGTGGATTTCGACATGATGAGGCGGGAGAACTACTTCTGCCACCACGCCTGGGGCAACCGGAACAAGGCGTTTCCCTTCTGCTGTCCCAGTCTCGCCTGCAGACACTATGTGAAGGGAAGGATGATGCCGCTGCCCAAGCACATGTATCCCTACAAGAAGATCGAAAGCTAGATCCAAAGCATCTGAATGAGGCCTATCGATGCGTCATTTTCAACCCGCTTCCTGCAAAGCCAAAGTAAAAGTGTTGTAAAATAGAAGTTGAATGTATAAAGCAACACGCGATGTGTATGAGTGAGAGTTATGATGTGACATGCGTTTAGCTGACATAAATGTTATGCTCCGAAAATTGATTTTCTTGCCTCAGTATAAGTGAGGCTTTGAATGAAGGTCTACTCTGTAGTTGGTAAACAGATACATGTGAATATGCATACGATCACGCGCCATTCTGGATGCATTTAAATAAATAAAAATAAGCAAGTTTTTCTTAGAGTGGCCGTTGCTGCTTTCCTTGTTACATTTTTAAGTGAAGTATTGCAGAGATCTGCTTCAATATGGGACCAAATGCGTAAATATTCTAAGGCTCGGTTGTCTGCGCTTCACGCGATTGGTTTCGCAATCTTCTATAAAACCAGGTCCCCACACTACGAACCTTATCACTGATTGTGGCCTTCTTCATCATACATAGATGTTTAAAACTGCACAAGGAATAGGCGTCTGATCATCCCCTTTCGACTTGACCCTCACCGGACCTATCAGTTTTCTACATAGGGCGCAGCTGAGGGCCGGTGTTTAGACAGTCCCCTTCCCCCTCCCCCCCCCCCCACCTCCCACACACATACACACTTGCCGTTTCGTACTTAATTGAACATATAGAAGAGCCCCGCGTAAAAGGAGCGTGTGCGTCGCTATGATGCGTAACAACTGCTACCCGATTTAGTTGAGTTCAGCCGGTGATCTCTGAGTACAGGTCAAGTGCTCCAAGGTATAGGTTCGGTATAGTTGAAAATCTTTGCAAAAAAATGTCACAATTCACAGAACCGTGATTTTGGCACCTTGGTGTTTGTCATGGTTCAAATGATACACTTCTTATTATGGGTGTGGCCAACTTTAGGTGATGACCTCAGATGAAGGTCAGGTTAAGGCCATTTTGGATGTTACAAGATCTGGCTTAAATTATAGGTCGGGGGTGCCACTTTCAGCTATTTCTGGGACCAGCGCGTTCTGAGCAATCTCGAAAAAAAAAACTGAGTGCCCTACCCCTTCGGCCGGGGAAGGTTGAGATTGGAAATGAAAATGGCAAACGTTAGGGGTAACGCTTAAATGCCTCTTAACAAAACAAAAAATCGTGGCTCTTCTTAGGTCTGGTGATAGTATTAAGATTATCATCATCCAAAGAGCCAGAACTATAGTTGTGTGCTTTTATTCATTCACGCTCAGTGTTGCGCTTTGCGAACGATTTTTCTTTAATTGGTACTTTTAATTTAAGAATAGTAAATCTTTTATGAACCTACGATACCATGCCTAGAACGCACTCATGCTTATTCCATGCACTTTAATACAGTGTGAGAATCTCCAGTTGATTGCATATAGCTAGATAAGGCCAAACAAGATCGGTCACTGATCCAGATAAGGTAAAGGTTAGAATTGGGTAAGAATGCCTTCATATTCCTGGAGATGCTAGAGATCTTTTCAAACAAATATGACGCATTTATTCAAAAGTTGATTCATGACTCAGAGTCAACACAATTGGATGGATAGCATGAACCACTAACTCTACGGAAGAAAATGAATCTTGCGAGCGCTTTTACATTTATCGATGATGTTTCTCATCCACACGCTCATACTAACACAGAAACAACATTCAAACATTTGCAGAGGCACACACACGCATGGCGACGTACAAGCGCCTCACTTTGGTATATGATGGAAGGATCCTTCTGAACACATATCAGGGTAACCACAGGACAAACTTTGGCACGACGTCTCGGCTCATGTCACGTTATATCGAACTGACAGTCTCCGGATGCCATGTCAACTATCACTGTGCAGTGTGCATTTCCGGGTACATTTGTTCGGGCAGCGGCATCATCTTTCCGTTGACGATGTGCTTGCAGCGGATGTTGGGACAGCAGTGGGGGAACGCCTTGTTCCTGTCGCCGAACGCGTAGCGACAGAAGTAGCCCTCCTTCTTCAGGAGGCTCGCGTCCACCGTCGGGCATCTATGCAAAAACAGAGGAGTTGAGCTACGTCGTTATGAGCCCACTGACGAACAATTCATGTATCTGCCAAACTGGCATCCATCAAGACACTTATTCAATGCACAACTGCATTGTTTTGTCATCAAGCCAATGACAAGTGGCCGTAATGAGTTTCGTTAGTCTCAAACCGTTATACATTTGGCATTTGAACTGGTTTGAACTCGTCACTCACAGCGGCAAGGACGGTAGACTTGCATAAAAATTGCACCTTTTAACTCAATAGGTACTTAACAGCGTTGTTGCGATTGCTTTTGTCAATGCTTCCGTAGACCTACGAAACTAATCCAATTAGCTGAGCTACAATTCAATGCTGAAATAAACTTACGAGTAGCGTTCCACGTTGAGCACACCGTTGATGTCCACACAGGTGTTGAGCTTACAGTCAGAGAAGGGCGAGGACCAGAAATCACCCTCGTCATACATCTGGTTCAGTTGAGGGTCCAGACACTGCGACATGTTACTCGAGTATGCTGGGAAAAAAAGTGTGCGAGTTAGGCGTTATAACTGGTAAGCCAAGTCCGTGGATGATAGACAATTTTGTGAAATACATATTGCTGTGTTATCCTCGCTTAGGTCAAAACTAACTGCTAGGTACTAATTAAAAAAAAAACAGATAGCTGCTTATTTTTAGTATTTCATGAGCGGATAAACAACACTTTTTATACGAAACAACATAAAACGAGTACTCTAACTGAAAGCTGTTGCTAAAGTAAAGCTTGAAACCGAGTCACCCTACAGTAATTGCATACAAAAGCCCACCCTTTTTCAACTCACGCGCTGGCAGTCTGATGTAGAGTGCCCCTCTTGACACCCTGGTCAGATCCACTGGCTCCTCTGTAGCAGCCGTGTGGAACACCGCCACCATCACAACGACGCGGAACAGCATGGTGAGTACTCTCAGCGGGCGATCAATCACTCGCATGAATAGACTGTGTCGCCAACGGTGGCACCAGGTCCTTATATGTGGCTGTGTCCAGCGTCTCGGTTTTTGTTGACACCACCGGGATTTACGCTGCTTCTGTGGTGTGTTTGGATTATATTCCAGGATGTGGATGGGACGAAGAGCAGATGATGGGAGGGTTTCTATGAATGGTGCAATTTTCATGTTACTGCTGCACTACAAATGACGTCAGATCAGCGGTCAGTAGCGATCCGTGACGTCACAGTGCAGCGGTCAGTGGTCTTGTCCTGGTGGTGGGTAGCGGTCTCTGAATGATAAAAGTTGCAGCCTAGAACAACATCAAACAACAGATGCCCAAGAAGGTGCAAAGCTGTCATCAGGTCATGAGTGATATGCGAGTAGTATAGCTGCAATCAGGCTTGCCTATGTTTTTTATCGCAGAAATGTGCATTTGAAATTAGCTCGTGCCTGGATAGTTCAGCATGTAAAGATATTATATTAGCGCATATATTTTAGCATAAACCGAGCTCTGTCCAGTTACGATACCTAGCACTCTGTCCAGCACGTTCAAAGCGTTCTTATCTTATGACCGATCCCAGAATTTCCCAACGGGACGGTAGAGGTCAGAACAGGCTGTGATTAGCGTGGGTTCCGGCCTTAAAAATCCGCCCATACACAGCTCTCGGTCTAAGTAGAAAAACACAGCTTATTGTGTACAGCCAGCAGCAAACGAGAGTCTAGGCACTCTAAAGCATTTCTGTTGAATGGTTTATCGCAAATATCCGCGACCATTTCTGATAACTAAGAAATGTTTCATGCATCTGTGCTGTATTGATGATTATATGATCAACTTTTCTTGTAATCAATACAGGACGCAGTTCCGTAGCTTTGAGAACGTTTTTATTACTTTTTTCACTTTGATGGCCATACTTCCGCAATCTGCACGCAAATCGTTGTAATTGAGGCTGCGTCATGTGGGCCGGGCCTGCGTTCCGGTATAAATATCAGTATGACCCTGCACCTCTGTTGCACTCGGAAACCAGGACTCAGTGAATTCGTTCGTGTTCTTTTGCACCGTGATCATGTTTTCGCGTGTATCAGCGGCGCTGGTGGCTCTTCAGGTGATTGTCACGGCTGGGTCGGACAATCTTTACAGCGTGAGGAGGGGACCGCTTTACATTCGACTACCAGCACGTAAGTAGGAATAGCACACTACACTGGCATGCAGTGCATGCTTAGATATAAGCTTGTCTTTGAATATCTGCTTACTTCAGTTGGAATTATTTGTATACATAATTATAAAGTGATTTTCACTCGTATATTTAGGCATGTTTAGGATAAGCAATAATTCAAAAATAGGTGTACGGCTCTTCCCGTGCCCATCAGTGAAGCATAGTACTCTCTTTGATGTCATAAAGTTTATGGCATAAACCAACACTTGTCTTCCTTGTCACTGCTTCCAGCCTACTCGAGCAGCCACCCGCAGTGTTTTGATACTCAAGTGAGCCGGTTTTACGACGTCGGCGATGTCTGGTCGTCGGCGTACTCTGCGTGCAAACTGAACACGTGTGTCAACATCGGAGGGGTTCTGCACGTGGAGCGCTACTCGTAAGTCGAGTCCTGAATGACAGAAGGGCATTTGCGTGGGTCTCTTGACGCGTTTCGCACTCTTTTACTTGCATATTGAGTCAATAATGAATTATAGTTGAGGTGCAGTTCCCACTCTGTGTCCTTTTTACATCACTGACCATAAATTTTGATGGACTTATTCCCAAATCAGGCACGACTTGGCATGAAATGAAGCATTCGTGAGGTTGGAGACGAAAAAAAAAATGTTCAACGTTTACATACTGAAGAAAGTAGAGTTTTCATAGAACCAATGGGGTGTGAAGGCTTGAAACCGCGTTTATCGAGCAGCTTCTGCCATTCATTTCCTGTCACTCATTTATTTGTATCGCCTCTTTGCTTAGCACACTCATTATTAGTGCTCATGATTATTTCAGATGTCCATCGGTTACCAAGAACGTGGACTTCACCAGGCTCAAGGCGGGAAACCTCTACTGCCGACAGGCCTGGGGCAATCGAAACAAGGCGTATCCCGACTGCTGTCCCAGCCTCCAGTGCAAGCACTACGTGAAGGGAAAGCTAGAGCCGCTGCCCAAGCACATGTACCCTTACCTGTGATTGTCGAATAGAATGGTGCTTTACTGGCATACTCGTATGTAAGGTGATGAATGCGTGAATACGTTCATCGGTGACTGTATGGCAAGGGGAATTCGATAGAACCATGGATTTACATAGATACATAGAGAGAGGAAAAAACACATGGTGTGCGGTGGTAATGCATACAAAACGAACGGTGTGTCGTTATGCAAGATTGTCAAAAATACATATGTTACGACGTAAATGTTATGCTATAGTACTGGATATTGATGAAATTGTATGACAAAGCTGTGTATCTTTATGCTCAATCACTCGAATAAACTTACCACTTACCGAATGAAGATCTATTTTCCTTTATAGATCAAGTCTGAATGCATTAATCGCGTTATTTATGCAGGTATTATGTGTTAGATAAGTATACTTCTAATGCATGAGCACACATACCCCACCCACACGAATATATACGGCCACTTCCACTCCAACCACAGCTTGCATGGAACATTCGGCCATGAAGCTCAGGTGCCTATAGTGGGATGGCTCATAACTCCGCGTAAATCCCCGAGTAACGCGTCATACTAGGCGCCGAGCACTGGTATAAAAGTCGGATGCGAGAGCTCTGGATCACATTAATTCACACCAGCTCTCTGTGAACACGTCTGCAGTGCAAAAAGCGACAATATGCTGTTCTGTGTGGTTTTTGCACTCGTTACCTTCAGCGTGGCGGTGGCAGGGGAGCCAATGGATCTCACCAGGGTGCAGAGAGGCGCTCTGTACATTCGGCTACCGGCACGTGAGTTCAATGAACATTGCTTGTTTATTCATATTATCTAATAACTTATATCATTATTTAATTCATATCTACTACAAGCATTTTTCTTTTTATTGCAACCATAAGAGGAAATGCATTAATAAATACAATTTTGCCCCTTTTTCCAGCGTACTCCACGGCTCCAACTCAGTGTTATGACCCGCAAATTGACGAATACTTCAACGAGGGGGACGTCTGGTCGTCCTCCTACTCGGGCTGCAAGCTGAGCACCTGTGTCGACATCAACGGCATCCTCAACGTCGAGAGATACTCGTAGGTTTCACTGGATGTGACTCGTGTTCTTATTATTGTTTAGTTGTTCTAGCTTATTGGAACGCTATATAAGAGCGCATCATGATTTTCACATGCCTTGAGAATTATGCAAAGAAAAAATATTAATTGAGCGTCACGTCGTCATGCCACTTAGTTGTTCATATTACCTTATTCGTGCAGTCTGATTTCATACACATTTGTTTCTTTTTTCCCAGGTGTCCGCTGGTGAGCAAGGGCGTCGACTTCAAGCGACTGAAGAAGGAGAACTACTACTGTCGCCAGGCCTGGGGCAACCGGAACAAGCAGTTCCCCTCCTGCTGCCCCAGTCTCCAGTGCAAGTACTACGTGAAGGGAAAGCTGATGCCGCTGCCCAAACACATGTACCCTCTGCTCTGAGCCTTATTCATAAAGACTGCACCGCTAATCAATAGTCAGATTGGCAGAAAAGTCGTGTAACTGTATCGAGCTTCCTAAATGACCTGACCTGTAGTGTAAGTTATTTGAGTGAAGTGTAACGGCGTCGTAAAGCGACGCTCGGTTTGTCCAATGGTGCTGGAATGGCAATTCCCGTATTACTGTTTCTCAATGCAATGTGTGCTTGTGAGTTTGTGTATTTGAGCTTCGTTTGAGTGTGTCACTTTGAAATGTTTTTATATAAATACACATAATGCAAACAACAAAGGCAATGTGCTAAAAACAGGAAGCTTTTACTAGCATTGATTAGATGATACACCGACGAGGAATGGACTACATGGCCACAAAACAGCCACCAGTCAGCGTGCTGCTGAGCGATGAAGGCTATTGCGCTACCCACGGCACGGAGCCATCTCTATGTAGTGGCGCGGTTCGTACGGCATCAGTTCGGTGCTCGGGAGGTCCCTGCTCTAATTGCCGGAGCTGCCCGACCTCCAGAGTGGCGAATATCCAGCCATGCTCATCAGGAGCAGAATGGGGTCTCGCTGCTGTGCTGTAGCCTAAGGAGGGAGATGTAGAAGAGGAAACCTCCCGTAACTGGCCTGACGGAAGTCCGTTGCGTTAGAAGGACGGATGATGGATATAAAAGTAAAAAATTATATATTTATATGTTTTACACTGGGCACTATAGGTATATAGTAATTGTACCTACTTATTCAGAGGCAAAACAATGTTTCTCATCCAGCAAATAGCAGCTGTCGTTTAAATCAAGCTAGCCAACAGAAACATCAACATATTCAAAAATTGACAATACTGGATTCATAGTAGGTCTGCTTTGTCAATTCAGGCTCACCAGCAGTCTTACAACGTTTACCATTGAACGGCCACGGGCTGTTATATTTGCCGCTACCCTCCAGCCCCACCTGAAATGTATAAGGGGCTTTACTGCTGCGTCAGCTCTTAGGCGATCCTTACCTAAGACGGTTTTGCACACCCACATGCCTATATGGTATACGACAGCCAAATGGAGTTCCACTCTCCAACAGTGTCCGTTTTCTCCATGAGCTGTCATTTCTCCATGAAAATACAAGTCATCCCAGGGAATGTCGGTGAAAATGAGCTAAATTTCAAAACATGCAGAAGTGATTGTTTGTAAATATCTGCGGTGCCCGGCCTAACTTGAATCTGGTGCGGCTGTGTGGCAGCATATCGTTCTCCTGCAGCCGCTAACAGAAATATTGCTATAGTATAAAGCATTGCAAAAACAACGCAGGAAACTGAAATAAAACAGCCATGCGTCTCCAATCTAATACACTTATGTAACACTGATTGTTCGGCCACCCCCACACATAATGTGGTTATCGTGTAATCGTTCACTCCACAGTCCACGCATCACCTCTCCTTCTAGTTTTGACCATTACCCCCGACCGCCTGGGGGGTCGGATCCGACCCCCCTCCGTTTTTTCTTTAATAACTCATGAACCGTTTACGCTATCAACTTGAAACTTGGCATACCTTCTCCCCCATCAATTTAACGTTTTCGGTGCAATTTGTAAGAAAATTTTCCCATTTTTTTAGATATATCGATTTTAGTGATGAAACTACATGGCGTTTTCAGTCTAAAAGTGGTAAATGTTTAAAAAAATCGCCAAAAATCAAGCTTTGAAGTAAATTGCAAATTAAGGACATGAATAGACGCAACTCAACGAGTTCTTTAAAATGGCCATCTCTGATTTTCCATAAAATGCGTTTTTCACCCCTAAAAATTCAAAAAACTATATTTTTTGGAAAATAGCTAAAAAATCCAAAATTGTGAGAATTTCCAAAAAAAAAAACCGGAATATATGTTATAGAGCTCTATTACAACATTAGATGTCCCAAATTTCAACTTTCTATTTTGATTTTTGACCCCAAATTGTAAAAAAATAGCTACAACATGCATTGGGCATGGTGACGTCATAAGCATTTTCGTGAATTAGAGGCACTTCTGAACATCGCATGTGAAAAGAATGGCACCACTAGATTCCTGGGGCAAAGCTCGTCTAGAAAAGTGCATTTTTATGTCAAAAATAAAAAGTTGAAAAATTGACTTTTTTCTTAGCCCTCGTTTAGTTATGTATGGTATAAACGATTTTTTATGCTTTCAATGCACACTTATCACCAGCACATTGACTTGGGGTCACATATAACCATTACCATTCGGATTCGGCGTGAAAAATAAGCCATAAAACATGTGTCGTACGCCCATGTGGCAGAAAGTGAAAACCGTGACCTTTCGTGACCTGACCTGACCTTGACCCGTACTTAGTATGACCCCTATACGCACATGGTACCTTTACTAGGTCTTTGAGGTCATTTTTGGTGAGTTTCGAGCAGCAGCTATCGATTCCGCTCCCCGTAAGCCTAATCATGCAAAACCCCAGAATTTGACCTTTGACCTGACCTTGACCCGAAAGTTGACCTCAATCTTAAAATCTTAAGAGTGCTTTGGGAAGGTCTCGTAGAGACCTTTCGAACGCCGCCTCGCGGGGCTCGATACAACCATTGGTTCTCGAGATAACAGGGGGGGGGTCGGATCCGACCCCCCGCCCATGCTGTCGTGGGTACGGAAATAGCCCAGGCGGTGCCGGGTTAAGAGACAGACTGACTACATGTGTGGTTCTGTTTATTTCAAATATACTTTAACTCAAGTATATGCATACGATATATTATACAATACATACATTGTCATCGAGAGCTTCATCGATACAAAATTATTTTCATAAAAAAACGTACATAAGCCTGCATATACAGGTAACACAAACTTGCACAAATAACTGGCTGCTGCACTTCCCTCCAATGCATAGTATATGCATCCTCCATCATACATAAATACCGTGCACTCCAATCAATAACTTAGCACAGCTACGATAGGAATAATGACAGCCTTCTGATATTACATCAGTGCATTTCGGCGGAGAGGTACCACAATCGGTTAAAGCTGCCTAGTCAATAGCTCAGAGCAGGGGGTACATGTGTTTGGGCAGCGGCATCAGCTTTCCCTTCTCGTAGTATTTGCACTGGAGACTGGGGCAGCAGGAGGGAAACTGCTTGTTCCGGTTGCCCCAGGCCTGGCGACAGTAGTAGTTCTCCTTCTTCAGCCGCTTGAAGTCGACGCCCTTGCTCACCAGCGGGCACCTGGGAAAAAAGAAACAAATATGTATGAAATCAGACTGCACGAATAAGGTAATATTAACAACTAAGTGGCATGACAACATGATACTCAATTAATATTTTTTCTTTGCATAATTCTCGAGGCATGTGAAAATCATGATGCGCTCTTATATAGCGTTCCAAAAAGCTAGAACAACTTAACAATAATAAGAACACGAGTCACATCCAGTGAAACTTACGAGTATCTCTCGACGTTGAGGATGCCGTTGATGTCGACACAGGTGCTCAGCTTGCAGCCCGAGTAGGAGGACGACCAGACGTCCCCCTCGTTGAAGTATTCGTCAATTTGCGGGTCATAACACTGAGTTGGAGCCGTGGAATACGCTGTAATCACAAATGTCGTTAAATTTACCTATGAACCATTTGAATAATATAAAAATAATTTCATCTTTTCCAATATTATGATCCTTAATGGTGATATCTAAATCTGGAAAGCTTATTTTCAACATATTTTGTCCACTGTTTAACACAATAAAGGCGTTGTGGGCGCTTTTGCATTTTTCAATTCCAATACAGTAGCGAATGCCAAACGAGGTAGGTCAACTCACGTGCTGGCAGTCGAATGTAAAGAGCTCCTCTCTGCACCCTGGTGAGGTCCATCGGCTCCTCTGCCACGGCCATGGCGATGGCGACAGCCAAAATAAGTACCCGAGACAACATAATCTATTATTGCCTCAACTGCGACCGGTGCGTGTCCTCCCTCGCAGGTAGTGAGAAGAAGTGTGAGCACCAGTCCGCACTACCGACCTTTATACACCAGTGTTCGACCTTCGCATGACGCCGTGTCGTACGTGATTTTCTCGGGAAAGACTTAGGAGCCATCCGGTCAAAATAAAACCTTTATGACTCGATACCCATGTCGGCCGGAGAATTTCCGCTTTCATTGAGATCCGGTGTGTGTGGCAGCGCATGATGTGCTGCGATAAGCCGCGATAAAATTAGCTACTCAACGTAAATGCGTTACCCAGGTGCGCTGTCTCGTATATCGTGACTAAACGTTTGCCAGTTTTGTCTAAGCTATTGTAAAGTTTTGTTTCATTTCAATATTAATTCTGGAAGAAAATCAAGCGCTAAAAGCTGTGCAGCGAACACAATTATTTCCATAAGCGAAAAATTATATTTTACAGTGGATTTGCGCTCACGGCTCCAATTAAATTACCTTGCCGACTACAACTCCGTGTGCTTTATTGTACTCATTCACATGTGTGCATGCTATTTGTTATGATAAAGGCTCTTCAGTCGATCACAGGGGATTGCTCTGAACGTCTTATGCATTGGCGAACATTGGCGATTTGGTACTGCCGTTGCTTCACCCTGTCAGTTTTCACGTACAGTTTCTGAGTGTCATCGCTATTCTTTTGGCCACTAACAATGAGTGTTTCGGTGGGACGTCGGAAGGGGTGAAATACTTTGATGAGGTATAGGTACGTATGTAAATATACGAAGATGGTCTCCATCTTAGGCAATCAGCATCACTTCAACTGAAAACTCGTGAAGCATATTCAATATTCAATATTTATTCTATAATAACTATATGTACACAGCCTTACAAGCATATGACATCACAGCTATCATGCAGGACAGTTCACCATGACGTTCAGCATTGGGTGGTGCATCATTCACTACTATCACAACCGCATATGATGATGTGGAGGAGTATACAATAATTTCCATGAATCACTGCTGATGATAATCTCTTTAGCAGAGCAGTATAAACGCACAGTTATGCTCGAGGTAATACACAACAAAATATCCAAATGCTGATCAGTGCAGATAGGGGTACATGTGCTTGGGCAGCGGCTCCAGCTTTCCCTTCACGTAGTGCTTGCACTGGAGGCTGGGGCAGCAGGAGGGGAACTGCTTGTTCCGGTTGCCCCAGGCCTGGCGACAGTAGAAGTTCCCTGACTTGAGCAGGTCGAAATCAACGTTCTTTGCCACAGGCGGACACCTGAAGGAAATACATGCATGATTGAGAGCCGAGCTTATGGTGTTTTACAAAACATTATGATAGCGTTAGAGCATTTTATGCAAATTTATAACAAAATAAAAACAAAAATGTACGCTTTATTGAAATAATGGCTTATCAGCATATCTTAGCAACCACCTTTTGGTGTGCGACATGTGCAATGAATTTTTTTCCAGTAACATCACCAAATTGCGCTTACTTACGAGTATCGCTCGACGTTGAGGACTCCGTCGATGTTGACACAGGTACTGAGTTTACATCTCGAGTAGGCAGAAGACCAAACATCTCCAACGTTGTAGTAGCGGTCGATTTGCGGGTCGTAACAACGGGTGGGACTGCTTGAGTACGCTGGAAAGAACGAAAACTTGTCAAAACGAACGTTTGTCGTCTTTAGATTTTGTTATTATTATTTTTTTAATTAAGCTCATCGGATGTATAAGTTCAAAGTACTGGAATAACTAACACCATAGCTATTCTATGATTATTCTTTACGCTTGATGGAGTCGTTTTGCAGCGTAACTACATGGTTCTAAGTTGCGTGAAGACTTACGCGCTGGTAGGCGAATGTAAAGCGCTCCTCTTTGCACCCTGGTGAGATCCACTGGGCTGTCTGCTGCCACTGCCCCACCGACCACAAACACCACTGCAAGATAGAACAGCATGCTTTCTCTGCGCGCTCGCACCAGAGAAGCAACACGGCACTGTTGTGATTCTTGAACCCTGGTGTTGGTTTTATATACCTGCTCTACACTCCCCTCTCATCACCTTCCATCTGGGGATTTACGTCTGGTGTTGAGTGAAGAAGATCGAGATAGCATATACATAGGAATGTCCGGAGCCGAATATTTAAAGCAGTGGATAGTAGATAAGTTGGCGATTTTACACCACCGTGACACGCATCGAGTGACATAGTGTGTTAATATCCATCTCAGGAGGCCAGCGCTTTATAATTGGCATGACGCTTTTACGCCTCTGTATGGAGGTTAACGTACGGTTAGATTAGTGACTCAACGAAGGAATATTTTTCCATTGAAGCATTCCATGACAGTCTAAGCATGGTTGTCGGACGCATGACCGAAAGATGAGGGCGCAGCAAAAAAGGTATTATCTCTGAAGTCAAACTAGTGCATGGAGAAGGGTGAATCATACGGAGATACTTCAGATCAGAACTGGTCAGTCCCAACCACCCAAACTGTGCCCAGGAAACCTGCTGTAATGCTGCCGTACAAAGTAATCCCGTTATGACCGATCTGGGTCAACCGTCTGTGCCAATAGCGAGGTCGTCGGAGGCTATCAAGAGGTCACGTGGCGGCACACCCCCTCCAACAAACCACAAGACCCGTATGCAGCAGCGCCGAGCTCGACTGCTGCTGATGAATTGAGCTTATAAGTTTGCTTCTATTGATGCCTTAATGTGTGCGTAATACCAGTGTATATGAATGGCGAACAGTTGTCTTCGTGAATCTATTTACGTTTGTTATCCTAACCTTACTGATAGTCTTGAATATAAGAAGCAGTTCAGGAAGCTAAAACGTAATCGGTTAGTTATTAGATGTGTTCGGAAAAGGCACGAGAATGGATTGGTGGGTGTGTTGGGATATTGCGCGCTGTTAAAATATACACTGCTTTGAATATAGGTAATTTGCATCGTATCTGCACCAATGAACAGCTGCAACGCGCGACGCGAGGAAATATACGTTCGCTGGGCCGGTGTGGGCCCGGCAACGTCTGATAATGCGAGCTTTCGGAGCGCAACAGACTCAAAAGACGCAATGTGCGAAATTCTCAAGCATCTATCTGTCGTTGCTCCACGCTGTTTGCTACGAACCAAGGTGCCATGCAGCACAACCGTAAGCAACTATGCTAGTGACAGATGGCAATGCTGTTATTTTGTTTCGACCATGGATGCTCTACTCTCTGTTGCTACTAATTTACTTTGTTCTTGCATTTAACTATTACGGATTCCGTCATGTCAAATATTATGTTCAAAATACCTTCATAGCTCACGAGGCAAGCGTTTCAGATACGCTGCATTTGGTTTCTCTGTTATTTTCTGTTCACTGTTCGTCACAATTGACATTTGCAATTATCTCAGCTACTACCCTAATACTGCCCTTATCCGCAGCAGTTAAGCTCTTCACGCAATGCAAAGCGATGCAGGTATACGCTTGCATATACGCAGGCGGGTACCCAGTCTGGGCACATTGCACATTTCATATGTCTCACAAATATCTCGTCACACTGACTCATTCATAAATAACAGATGAGAACATTGCACAGCTGAAGGCACAAAGCATAATCATACGAGTAAGCTCAACAGTGCGCTCGCAGTTGATGCTGACATTTCTGTCGACCTGCACCTTTCCTGAAATTACATACAGGACGAGATGAGTGCCAGATCAGCGCAGAGTGGGGTACATGTGGTCTGGCAGCGGCACCAGCCTGCCCTCCACGTAATGTTTGCACTGCAGAGAGGGACAACACGAAGGGAACGCCTTGCTTCTGTCTCCGGCTGCCTGACGACAGAAGATGTTCTCTTTCTTCAGTTGGGCGAAGTCGATGCTTTTGCTCACAACCGGGCACCTGCAACATAAAGGTATGGATGAGTATTGAGTACGTATTGAGGTGAATTGTCCACTGACTCCTGATAGCTTTGTCAAAATGGCTACATTTATATGTCTGTGCTATGAGAAGGGCAAACAACAATTATGCGTATTTTGTAATAGCATTTGAAGAAATGTCCGTTTGTATTTCAATCGAGTGTACTTGTAATGGTGAATTATTAACGTTTATTGGTTTCGCTATTAATAACTGCATTTACTATGCTTCATTGCTCACTTTAGGTGAGGAAAAATAACTTACGAGTATCGTTCGACGTTAACTTTTCCATTGTGCTCAACGCAAGTGTTCAGCTTGCACCCAGATTGAGGAGATGTCCAGGTGTCATCGACGTTGTAGTACTCATTAACTTGTGGGTCAAAACACTGGCTGGGTCGGGTCGAATACGCTGCAAAGAGACATTGTGTCAAGTTGTGGCATCTATCATGCACTGTTATCAACCTAATGAGTGAAATGGATCATACAGCACATGATTTTTTCAATCATTCCGAATCATTCATTCATTCATACGTTCTTTCACTTACGTGATATACCTAACTACAAAGAAATAGCTTCATCGATTATTACAAGAATATGTTCAAATAGATACAGAAAAAGTAAATGATATTACAAACCCACAATCTAAATACCTAGAGCTCCGACTTACGTGGTGGCAGTCTGATATACAGGGATCCTCGCTGCACCCTTGTGAGATCCATCGCCTCGCCCGTCACAAACATGCTCAAACAGACAAACGTGAACGCCAGAAGAGACATGACTGGTCTCCGCTGCTGTGTGCGTGTTCTCCGAGCTATGCGCTGAGAGAATGTATGCTCTGCTCCTGGACCAGCGGCCTTATGTACCGAAATCTCACGCCGTATATGACGTCCTGCCTCGGGACTTTACGCGGAGACCCGCTAAAGTTGGGTGGTTAAGCAAGTTACATGTGGTCCACCCCCACGTCATAAATCCGGCTCGTCTTCATTTAATCACCTGAGGTGTTTCGCGCTCACATTCGTGTAGGTAACTGGTTTTGCCGGGTACGCAGGACTTACGCTAGGCCATGAATGACTGGTAGTGTTTGCTCGATGGTGGCACTGGCAGTTTTTAGCGTAAATACAACAAAAATTCCTTACACACTTTTATCGAAAACTTTTTATGTTTAGACGACAACCTGTTGATAACAAATTTACTACGTTTGGCTTTGACATAACACACAGCTTTCTCTATATGAATTTGTAATGCACTGCCAGCTGCATATACCTCAGCGTTACGTTTATCAAGGCGAAACACGGGCCACACAGGTATAAGCCCGCAAAACTCAGTGTTTGTGGACCGTAGTGCAGTGTCAATGTTAGTGGTGCCTGCATGGCTACAATGCCATGAACATTATACTCGTACCTCAGCTTATCAGGCATTTCTGCACCAGCGACCGACTTCCTGAAAGGACGTAGACTACGACTGATGCAGTTTTCCTGCATATTAGCCCTCGCCCCGCTGGGGGGGGGCAATTTCCCCCCTTGGTTTTTCCTGAATAGCAAGAAAACGGCTGTGCGTAGCGCCGCCAAATTTTCAGTACCTTCCCGGGCATCAACTTGACACCTTCACACAAAATTTCAAGTCTTAGCTCACCTTAGGTCAGGAGTTATTGAGGTCAACCTGAGGTCATGTTCGAGCAAAAATGAGCAAAAAGCGTGAAATCTTGAAACGCTCACAAAGCTACAGTTACCAAGCAATTTCAAAGTTCTTTATATGGTCATGTAGACAAAAGGCGGCGCTACAACACTGCTATTTCGGATTTTCAAAATTATGGGATTTTGACCCCAAAAATAAAAAAGTTTTTTTTTTTAGAAAAACGCAAAAAAAATCCAAAAGTTTTCCGAATTTCGACGAAACGGAATATTTGTGATAGTTCCTGAGCTCCTCTATACACACACCAAATTTTAGATCGATACCTCCTTTTTTGGCCAAGTTATAGCGAAAAAAAAAAATGTTCAAAATTGATGACGTCAAGTTTTTGAACTCAATTTCTAGCAATTCTAGACTACGTAGCGCAAAACAAGACCACCGTTGAAGTTCCCGTGACGAGCTGCATCGATTTGATACCCATTTGATGCAAAAATGTCAACTTTTTAAATTTGACCTAATTTGACCTGACCTTGACCTGAACTTGACCTGACCTTGACCTAACCTTCAGCAGAACATAATCTAACTGACCCCAAAGGCTGCCTGACCCACATAATCGTATTTGGCATGTAAAATGGACCATATTAAAACATGCATCAAATATTTTCATATTTGACCCTCAGTGACCTGACCTCTGTGACCTGACCTGTTATCAGTGATCTCAAATAGCAAAGTATGTGGTAGATGAACATTTCCTCATCGATGATTTTCAATGAAATGCATTTTACTCGATTTTACAACGCATTTCTTGAAATGCCTGTAAAAGGTGAAAATTCGACATTTGACCTGACCTGTGACGCCATCAGTTTGACCTAGGTCAATAAAGTTGGGTCACAAGGTAGTTTCCTGTTGGGGCTATCCAACACCGTTTGCCGCTCGTCGCTATCTTGCGTGTTTTTTTTCTATACCTGTGACCTAAGGTTAGGTCAATTTTGCATCCTCTCCATTAGGTATAAGTCAACGGGAGAAAATTGAAATGCGCCTCCTTTGGACGAATGTCGTTCTAAAAAATGTCAAATACGGATTTATAGGTTAACATGACAATGAATCGGAAAATTGCACCTGTGACCCCTCTGTGTGTCTCTGAGGTCATCTCAGGTCATGAAAGGTCACCAGAAGCTTTTTACTATAACTTTTTTACTTTTTTTAGCTTTTTTTTACTTTTACTATAGAGACGTGCTAGAGCGGTGAAAACACGTCAGATGTGCTCAGCCCGACGAGGTATATCGACTGATAAACAGCATGTCCCTTTCCGGTCAGGTCATGACCTCGACCTGAGGTCAAATTTTCAAAGTGACATTTCAAGGTCAGCTTATAATTCATTCGACGCGTCTCAACGAGAGGAACACGATGCTGGCAAAATAAATGTCATGGCTCTCTCGAATCAAAAGTTATTACCAAAAATCTGTTTTGTAAAAACGGCTTCCTGTGAATTTTTGCCCTCTGCAGGCTAAACCGTTGACCTGAGGTCAAATCTGAGGCATATATTCAGAAAGGCCTGTGAAAGGGCTATCAAATGCGCTTTCTCGCGGCGCTGTAGCTCTATTGGTTCCTGAGTTATGCGTCAGGTGTTTCAACAGTTGTTGAAATAGACCAAATTTGACCTTTGATGACCTCTGATGACCTGATCTTTGACCTGACCTAAAAATAGCCAAGGTGGTTCCGTCATTATTTTTGAAGCTCTTTCGAATACCGCTTACCACGTGTCGCTACGCGACCAAGGAGCCGAGATAGACGGGGGGGGGGGTGAAAAAACGCCCATCCCCGCACAACACGGAAAACCGATACCACCAGCACGGAGCGAGTTACGAGTAACATGCTGCATGGCACCCACTATCTGACATATTGGACCCTAACTGGCATTTACATTTGTTATTTTTTCGGTGATATGTTGAGCCGGTGCTAAGAAGATTTTTTTTATTTTTTTTTATTTTTTATAAATTTAGTCCGAACCTTTTGATAGGAAGGATTCACAAGGACAGAGCCACCGCTAAGCGAAGCTTGTTGCGGTGACCCTGCCCTCTACCCTCCGATCGCGCAATTCCAGTTCTATGGCAGAATTTAGAGTCCAAAGTTTAACATGCGCACATAGCCGCGCACGGCCGGTCCCCTCACTGACTTCGCCTGGCTACGGCCTGCCACCAACCGCAACCATACCTGTCAGGAGGCCCATAAATGTCGAGCGCCCGTCGCGCTTCGAACCCGGACTGTTATAACCGGGAACGCGTGCTCTCACCACGCGGAGTCCAACACTCTACCAACTGAGCTACGGGACCGGCTAAGATCGTAGATCGTAGCTTGAGCTGCTAATTCTTACTGAAACTGTCACTTATGCTATTAGATAGCACTGGCTCGTGATTTAATTGTGATTTGTATGAAGGTGTAGGATGGTACTAGAAGCTCGCTGCTCTTGGAAGAGCTACACAAAATGAATGACATATTTTTACTTATGTATTTTTTCTACAAATGTCCATAATCATTGCTTGAGGTAATTTACGATCACTTCAATAGCCCAAGCCCAATATAAGCTCATTTGCAGCGACTTGTCACGTTGCTTCACACTAAACGCTACGCCCACGCAATTGTACACTCAAACGATCACAACTCAGCTCACCAGCATTGCATTATCATAGGGTATTAGCACTACTTCCCCAACCAGTTGTCAAGACACAAAAACGAGTTATAACGAACGGCACACATTAATTACTAAATGCAACACTCGAGATGTCTCTACAAAATCACTAGTTACATGTCCCCGTTCAAAATAAGACAATTGCAAATGACTTCACTAGGGAATACAAAAATGAACTTGTGAGATCGGCGCGTCCCTGCCAGGCCACATCAGTGCAATATCGGGTACATGTGCTTCGGCAGCGGCACCAGCTTGCCCTTCACGTAGTGTTTGCACTGCAGCGAAGGACAACACGAAGGGAACTGCTTGTTCCTGTCACCGGCGGCCTCACGGCAGAAGAAGTTGCCCCTCTTCAGTCGGGTGAAGTCGATGTTTTTGCTCACCACCGGGCATCTGTAAGGCGTAGAGATAATTTGATGAGCAACACAGGAATCTGTATTTTTCTGTACTGTATTTCTACGTACTCGTTTCAATTACTGACCTTCATTTACTATCATGGCATGAAGTGATTTGAATGATAAGCAGCAAGGCTAGAAAATCATTATTTTGGTAGGTAGCTGATAGGCACTGATGTTTTGAAAATTGTCGGGCATTGTTTTTTTGTGAAGAAATGTGTTACATTATAAAAACTTTAAAATCGTCTACACTTGAACAAAAATGAAATAATAGATGGTTGATAGGATTACTTACGAGTAGCGTTCAACGTTGAGAATGCCGTTGATCTCAACACAGGTGCTCAGTTTGCATCTTGCTTGAGAAGACGACCAGACATCGCCAACGTTATGGTATTGGTTCACTTGCGGGTCGAAACACTGACTGGGGCTGGTCGAATACGCTGAGAAGATAACGAGAGCTCAGTCACAATACGATTTGCATATTTTAATTTCATCCGTGGCTCAGCAGCAACACTCATGGGTGGATGGCATTTTTGTATATCGCAACAATACCACCGTCCATCGATGGTTGACAAAAAAAAAAAAACATCACAAAGCAGTCAAAACTCACGTGCTGGCAGCCGAATGTACAGAGCTCCTCTCTGCACCCTGGTTAGATCCATCGGCTCTGTTGCCGCCACCACGCTGAAGGCAGCGAGTGCCAAACTCAGATGGGATATCATACTGTCTGTCGTGTAGTGCGGCCGCTCTCCGTGAGCTGAGGTACCGTAATGTGCTCTGGTCCTGAGACGGCCGCCTTATGTATGTACGGACACACCGCTCTGTGTGTGACGTCCTGCACCGCGGGGCTTTACGCCGAGACTGCTGAACTTGGCCAGATTTGTGAGATATGAGTGGTCCACCCTTGTCACAAATGCGGTCCTCAATTTGAGCTTTTATATAGGAGCCAATTAGGACCACATTCACACGGAGACTGCTGTCTCCGTGTGAAGCAATAAATTCTTTAGTTGACTGTTGTAGCGCTCTTTGAGTTGCAGTTTGAGCA
The DNA here is from genome assembly GCF_019059575.1 of Amphibalanus amphitrite. Lineage (NCBI taxonomy): Eukaryota > Metazoa > Arthropoda > Thecostraca > Balanomorpha > Balanidae > Amphibalanus > Amphibalanus amphitrite. The sequence goes on along the minus strand of NW_024881610.1, from coordinate 742,203 downwards.
AGTGTGATGAAGCTGTCAGCTGTAGTGTTGCATATAGGTAAAAGGCAATCAAAATATCACTTCAGTATCGTCTTTATTTTCCATTTGTACTGTTTCACTCATTTCTAGCATCGATTGTAGCATTGCAAGTTCAGTGCAACACCTGTAACACTTTACACTGGACTGCTAAAATGAGCTCAATAAACACATCATTGGCAATGTAATCGGCAGTTGGCATACTATCATTTATCCGCATATAGTTACTTAAAAATATCAATAACAGGTGAACCAGCATTGCACGAATAGGGATAAGTGATAATATTAGAAAACATTCACTGGAAACCCCTATACAATATTGAAAAATGTTTCTGTATCATACACTGAAAACAAAATGACACAAAAAACGACTAAAAACGCACAGGCAGAGCGTGTTAACTAAGCTTTCTTGTGTACCCTGCATCATGCATTTTTTGACCCGTCGCAGACGTGCAGGGGCGCGGGAACTACTTTCCGACTGGGGGGGCACACCATAATAGAGATCAACCTAGGGTACCCCCAAATCTAGTTTTCTCACCGGTTTTAGGCCACTTATTTTTCACCCCTCGGCTTTTTCAACAAAAAAGAAAACATTTGCAAAAAAAGTGTGGTATTCCGTCTCAAAGCTGTGGGGGCACCGCCCCCACGGCCCCAGAGTTGGGGGGGCAAGCTGCCCCCACTGCCCCCCCGGCTCCCGCGCCTATGCAGACGTGTCAATTTACAAATGTGTTAACCCAGTCGTGTTGTGTCCTAAAACACAATATCATTGTGTCTTCAACACATAAGGCTTGTGTGAATACATTTGCAGAATACAAGGTAAATGTGTTACTAAATTTAACAGAAATCGCAAATGAAAGAAGGAAACACGTGGTGATTATGTAGTTTGTTACCGGGGCGCAGTTGAAGGGACTTTGGCTTTGGCTGGACAGGCTGACTGCCAAAGCCGGGCCCCGAGTGGAATCGGGCGCTCGGCTGCGGTCAGGGCTGAGCACCCGGCCGGCCGACCCATATGTTCAGGGCGGGCGCGGTCAGGGCTGAGCATGTGGCCGGCCGACCCATACGAGGCCGCCGACCCATACACGAGCTGGAGTTGCGCCCGGTCGGCCACTCCAGAGCCGAAGGGTGAACGCGCCACGTGGACAGCTCATTCTGAGTACCAAGTGACGATGCCCCAAATTGGGGGACTATACTGTATAATACAGTTGGGGCATTCCACGATAGATCGTACCACTTTTTTCCAATTTGACACCCTCATCTCTCGGAATTTGACGAGAATTGGTCTCAGGGGTAATCAGGGGCTCTGAATCCACCTGTAACAATTTCAGGCTTATCAGATAAGTATTTTTGAGTTATGGTGTATAACATTTTTTGGATCTTGCTTTGCAGCGCTAAGTTTGGCGGGCTGTAACTCTAAGACGGATTATTCAAATGCCAAATGTGATATAACATTGAACTTGCAATGAAACAGAGATTAATATGTATTTTTGAAATTTCGAAAAATACGCTATTTTTTATATATGACATATCGAGTTTTCTTTCATTTGTATTTTTTGGACTTTGGGACCAAATTTTTTTGAATTTTTATTTCTTTAAAAAAATATTTGGCTCATTGTTAAGAAGTATGCAAAAAATTAGGAAGGTGTTCTTTCTATAAATGTATTTATTTTACGTCACGATAACGGTTTCGAATAGTGATTTCGGGAGGGAAGCTTACAAATGGCGTGGTAAAGCTGCCTAGTGACATCACGGGTTACTGAAATTTCAATTCAAGTCTGAGTCATCTGAAAAAAGTGAAAAGAGGGTTCATTCAACCCTCTTTCCTATAAGCGCGAGGGTGAAAAAGGCTGTTTGGTTCTGACATTGTTTTGGACGCCAATGACCATAGCTGTCCGAGATGAAAGTTACAGGACGCATACATGGTGTCCTCCAGAGGTCTCACAACTTGCATATCTGGGAATTTTTCAAGGTTACATGAGTTCAGGTCGGTCACGTGACATCACTGTTATAAATCAATGGGGAAATATAAAAACTGTTATTTTGGCGCCGAGAATGATCTAAAACTATCCCACGTACATGGTATCGTGATTTCATGCACTCCTTGCAAAGTCCAATGCTTTACTTTTGCATGGTTAACCTTGCGTGACGTCATTTATGACGTCACTAGGGTCGTACGAGTTTTTCGTCAATAACTCCCGATCAAATGGAGCTAGAGAGTCGGGAAAGCCACCAATGGACTCGTGAAGACCTTCCGAATCGAATGATATGCCATATGATACCCTTTGCCCAGCTTCGTGACCTGAGGGGCTCTGACCTGACCTTGACCCGAGGTCAACTACTTAAGTTGACCTCATCCTAGCAAAAAGTATGCCATTCGATGCACCTGAGCTAGGCGAACACAATGATGCCAAAATTGCGGCTGTGCGGCCATTTTTTTGCGAAGTTATTTACAAAAAACCGAACCCGTAACTTCAGTCACGTGACCTGACCTCAGACGCTACCGGTTAACCTGAGACCTTAAAATCGGGTACCAATCGCTGCGACTTGTAACGGCACACACGCTCGTTTTTTTCCGCGAGGCTCTAGCTCTATTAGAAGCAAAACGGCGTGCTGGGGTCGTATCAACCCCTCCGAAACCCATTTTGTTTGCGGGAAAATGAGGAGCTTATAGACAGAACACCTTTCTAATTTTTTGCATGTCGATTTGCAATGACATGAAGATTATTTTGAAAAAATAAAAATGTGAAAAATTTTGGTCCCAAAAGTCATTAGAGGCAAATGAAAAAAGATTAAGTTTTTTGCTCAACAATGAAATTTTTTCTTTGGAATTTTTAAATAGTAATATTATTTTTTGATTCATCGCAAGCTTAGTGTTGTTTACTTTTTGTTGGTTGCTTAACCCGTTCTTGAGTTATAGGCCATCAAACTCACCGTTACATACCGAAGTTTAAAAAATGTAATGCAATATAACTCAAAAAGTTTTGATCTGAGAAGTCTGATAATTTGCCAGGCGTCTTTGGGGCCTATGATTACCCCTAGGACCGATTTTCATTAAAATCTGAGAGATGAGGGTGACGGGCCTGGTACGATCTATCGTGGAATGCCCCAGTTGTCCAGACAGCCGGGATAAGGTTACGGCCACCGATTTTTCAAATATATCCTATATAGACCGAGGAGTTTCTTCCTCCAAGCAGACGTTAATTAGCTATGCTTCAGCTTGCACTTGATGTAATCAGCGAATATTGCTCTAGACAATTTATCATGTATCGACTCCCTCGGCTGTATTTTGCATTTTGACCTTTCTCAAAACACTTTGGCAATTTTTTACAAAAACCCAGCATAAAAGTCGGTGCTCGAAAAACGCCCTCTATTATCCCCATCTGAAGTTAAGGTTCAGAGGTCGCTCACTGGTGGATGACACGGTGTATTTGTGTAAGGGTACACGTCTACCATATCCGACAACACATGATTTCGATACACTGATGCATTACATTCGTCCAGCGTGCTTGGGACGAGAAAATTGTGTCATTATTCTGTTTTATGTGTTATCAAACGTGTCGAAGGTCCCGCCAAGCGTGAAAATACACAGCCTTATTGTGTTTTGGGTGCGATTAACACATGACTGATGTGTTACCAGTACAGAACATGCCCTCACTGTGTCGATTTGTTTTCAGTGTAACTGCTAGCGCCACTGCGACATCAGTGTAACAACACGAAACGTCAGCTTTGAAACAACCATCTGAAGAAGAGTTTAACACACGAGGGCTGCTCTTCCCATCCACAGAGGGTTACCGCAGCGTGGGATACATGTGCTTCGGCAGCGGCACCAACTTGCCCTCCACGTAGTGTTTGCACTGGAGAGAGGGGCAACACGAAGGGAACTGCTTGTTCCTGTCACCCGAGGCCTCACGGCACTCGGCAGAAAAAGTTCTCTTTCTTCAGTCGGGTGAAGTCAACATTTTTGCCAACTATCGGGCACCTGTAACGTAAAAATATGACGACCGTGAGTGGCGGGGATATTCCTACAACACTGTTATATTCATGATATATATCATGAAATACATTTTTCAAAAGTATCTGGCTTTGACAGTGCGACATATTTGAAAACCTACGAGTATCGTTCCACGTTGAGGACGCCGTTGATGTTGACACAAGTGCTCAGCTTACAGCCCGAGTTGGGCGACGACCAGACCTCTCCGACGCTGTGGTGTTCGTTAATCTGCGGGTCGTAGCACTTAACCGGGCTGGTACCATACGCTGCGAAAAGAATAAAACCATCCAAATTAAAAACATCGTCGTTTTGATTTTATCATTTATAATGGGAGGCTAAAAACACGTTTAAAAACTGACGGCAAGAGAATAATTGCAAAACTAATAACATTTCTGCAGTGATAAATGCTTTAATGAGTAACAACCAATCAACTCCCGTCAGGACTTACGTGCTGGAAGGCGAATAAACAGTGCTCCCCTTTCTACTCTCGAAAGGTCCAGCGGCTCCGCTGCTACCGCCGCAGTGAGGGCGACGAACGCGCTGGTCAGATGGGTCAGCATGTCGTCCTCCGAGCCCAGCTAACCGTGCGTGCTCACGCAGAGATGGAAGGTGGCAGTGTGGACCGGAACTCAGACTTTCCGGCTTATATACCGGTACCGCGCCCTCGCTGAGGCTTCCATTCCACGAGCCACACGCACAAACTTTCTGTGCGAGCCGTAAATGGCGGAAGGTGGGAGAGTCTCGTAATCTATCCGGTTCCGAGAATCTATCGTCCGCAAGAAAGCTGGCATTGGAAGAAAAACTGGTTAAACAAGGTCACCAAGGCCGGCTAATTTGTGAATGGGCTTAGGAAGATGATAAGTTAGCTTTTGTGTGTAAAATTGGCCACATTCAACATAACTGATATAACTGAAATAATTTAAATGCGCGTTCCGCTGTGCGCCATGTGGCACTATGACTATGCCGCTACGTGGCAGAGCGACAAGGTCGAATCATTATGCAATATGCATGGTAAGCGTGCATTAGATATTCATTCTCTGGGTGTCCTTACTAGTTCTTTACATAGCATATCGTGTGGCTCAGCAGGAAAACGGCCATGTAAGTAAATGCCTCTTCTGCTTTGAATCCTGATTGAAAATGCACTTGGTAGTCAGTAGGTACCCCATAACAAGGATTTATTCCGCCGGTTTAGCTGCTTCTTCTTTATACATATTTAAGTATGTTTCTAAGTCATAATTATTTATTTATTATTTATTATTTTTATTTTGTTACTCTTTATTTTGTTTAAATTTTATGTTATTTCATGCTGCGATTATTTCCGTTTTCTATTTTACTTTTGTGTCACTTAATTTGACACCTTTAAATCTCAATCTGCATGGACATTTGCACATAATGAAAGGGTGTTTATAATTAAAACGAAATAAATGCAATGTTTTGTATTATTTAGGTCTGGCTCATGCGGTCACTCGCCCTCTTGCATTCGAGCCTATCCTATTACGCTTTTTTATCTCTGATTCTGGGCCTTCCACATTGTCCGATCAGCTCATGGTGATCTGCAAAAAACCATTCAGCGAATCGCGTGATCACGCCACATTCCTCTCAGAGCAAATTCATTATTACGGAGCGAGCGAAGCGAGCGGAGTCTCATACTGAATTAAGGGAAAATCCTGAGTATGAGCGGCCGGCCGGCCGGCCGGCCGGCCGGCCGGCCGTGGGGACGCTCTTCAAAAGCTAATATCTTAGGAACGGGACATCCGATTGACAAGCGGTCTTCTTTACTGAATGTCACTTGGACGTAAAAGTTCTGTGGCGTGATGGCCACCATGCGTTCTTGCCAACCACCGCACGTGGCGCGTGGTAAAGTTGGACATTTTTTAAGAACCCCCAAAATTGCAACCTCAATAACGGCACAACGGTTGGGCCGATTGAATTGAAACTCGGTACACAGTTAGGTCTCCATCAGATAATTCATCTGCATGTGTTAAGGTTGGGGTGCTACAGCACGTGCGCACGTGCAGGGGGCGCTCCCAGATCTCGAGAACGGCTGGGCCGATTGCGCTCAAATTTGGTACACGGTTGGGGACCAGTTAGTAGGGTGCCGTGCAAAAGTTAGTTTGGACCCCGCTTGCACGTGCGCACGTGCAGTGTGCCGCTTCCAGATCTCGAGAACGGCTAGGCCGCTTGCGCTGAAATTTGGCACATCGCTAAAGACCGGTTAGTAGGGTGCAGTGCACAAGTTAGTTGGAGGTACCCCCTCGCAATTTCGCACGTGCAAGGCCCATCCTCTCGCTCGCTCCGTTAGTCGCCCAAAAGGCGTTTTACTGGTTATCTCTAAGTGGCTTTTACTAAGTTCATCTCATCCTACCTCTGCAGCGTACAATAACACAGGTTTCTCACAGGGAAAACCATCATCCGCTTGTGCCGTCGAGAAAAGTTACAGACGTATCCGTTATCAACTTTCCAGTTTTGGAGTTTCCCTAGCTGTGCGGCAATGGCAGTCTGACGGGCTGGCTGGGATTTGGCCTGTAGCTCTGTATAGCTCACCTCTGGCAGCCCTGGCCTTCAGAGGGCTCGCGGATTTTGCTCGAGACAACATCCATGCGTCATCACAGCACGGCTGTTGGGAACTCCTGCAGTCGACGTCAGATGAAGATTATGCTGTTAGGTAACAGTGATAGCGGCGTATCAGGGAACAGCGCACATTGGTAAAGCTAATTACGGAGCGAGCGAAGCGAGCGGAGTCTTTCCTTAGATTAACGGAAATTTCTGAGTATGAGCGGCCGGCCGGCCGTGGGGACGCTCTTCAAAAGCTAATATCTTAGGAACGGGACATCCGATTGACAAGCGGTCTTCTTTACTGAATGTCACTTGGACGTAAAAGTTCTGTGGTGTGATGGCCACCATGCGTTCTTGCCAACCACCGCACGTGGCGCGTGGTAAAGTTGGACATTTTTTAAGAACCCCCAAAATTGCAACCTCTATAACGGCACAACGGTTGGGCCGATTGAATTGAAACTCGGTACACAGTTAGGTCTCCATCAGATAATTCATCTGCATGTGTTAAGGTTGGGGTGCTGCTGCACGTGCGCACGTGCAGGGGTCGTTTCCAGATCTCGAGAACGGCTGGACCGATGGCGCTCAAATTTGGTACACGGTTAGGGACCAGTTAGTAGGGTGCCGTGCACAAGTCAGTTGGGACCCATTTTGCACGTGCGCACGTGCAGGGTGCCGCTTCCAGATCTCGAGAACGGCTGGGCCGATTGTGCCCAAATTTGGCACATCGCTAGAGACCAGTTAGTAGGGTGCCGTGCACCAGTCAGTTGGAGGTACCCCCTCGCAATTTCGCACGTGCAAGGCCCACCCTCTCGCTCGCTCCGTTAGTCGCCCCAAAAGGCGTTATACTGGTGAACTAACACGTAATTGCCGATCGAAGGTATAAGAGATGTTTAGGGTGTTTGTGGATATCGCTATTCACATTTGGACATCAGCCTCACAGAACTTTTCATTGAAGATTAAGCATCATTTCTTGGATGCTTTCCCGCATGTTTATATTTGCTCTCAATTGAAATGCAGTCTTCGGCTGACTGAGAAAGTGCACGCATTGATTGATAAGCGTATGCACGTATTAATGCCAGTGATGCACTCAATTATGCGTACCGGGATCCGATCAGTGCGTTTTAAAGGTGATGAGCTATGAACAACTTTATTGTTTTTTGTCCTCAGGTGCATACCAAGCTGAAGGCTGATACTATGCTGTGCTGAAATTCAAAGAAAGGAGAGAATGTCAAACAAATTAACCTTCCAGGCGGTGGGGGGGGGGCATTTTTTGCCCCCCCCTTTGGTTTTTTCGATATATCTCGAGAACCGCTGCGCCGATCGTCACCAAACTTTCAGTACCCTCCCGTGAATAGCCATTGCACATTGTGACCAAAAATTGTTCAAAAGGCTATGATAGGTTGGACGCTAATGACGTCAGAGTGACGTCATTTCTGCCATTTTCGACCCAAAAAGGTTTCGCGAGAAGAGCTGTCAGGCCTACAGCTTTAGAGATACAGAACAATATTTCAGACATAAAAGGTGTAGAATTTAAAGCGCTACAAAATTGTTATCTCGGGTGTTTGAAATTGTTGGATTTTGACCCCCAAAAATTAAAACTTGATTTTTTGAATAAAATAGCCGAAAAATCCAAAAAGTTTTTTGAATTTCGAAAACAATGGAATATATGTGATAGTCCCTACCGCTTTCTATCTACATACCAAATTTGAGATCGATAACTCTTTTTTTGGCCAAGTTATAGCGAAAAAAAACTGTTCAATTGATGACGTCAAATTTTCAAACTCAATTTTTATCAATTTTAGACCTCGTAGTGCAAAACGAAGACCACCATTAGACTCCCCGTGACGAGCTGCATCGAATTAATACCCATTTTATGCAAAAATATCAACTTTGAAATTTGATCTTTTTTTACCTGACCTTGACCTGACCTTCACCAGAAAGTGACCTAAACCGTACCTGATGGTCTTATAGCCAACACCATTGAGTTGGAAATAAAAAAAAACTGGCCATAAAACATGCATCGCACAACCTTAGTAAAGTTGGGTTCATGTGGTGACCCTTGGTGACCTTTGGTGACCTGACCTGTGACCTGACCTGGTATGACCAGTGACCTCTAATAGCAACATATGTACTAGACAACTGACTCCCTATCGCTGATTTTCGACAAAATGCGTTTTACTCGGTGTAATAGCGCTTTCCCTAGAAGCCCCGTGAACGGTGAAACATTTTATCTTTGACCTGACCTGTGACGTCATCAGTGACCCCGAAGTCAATGAAATTTGGTTTCCTTCAACAAATTTGACAGGGCTATCGAACGCTATTTGAATTTTCCGGATCCGTCCAGTAATTTCGGAGATACGGGGGGGGGCAAAAAGATGCCCCCCTCCCCCCACCACCGCGCGGAAGGTGGCCGGGAGGCCCACCGCCTGCCGGGTTAAGAACATTTCAGCTGTTCGTGACATAAGAGTAATCTGAGGCATCAAGATATAGACCATAGTTCCTTCTACGCTTGGATTTTCCTGGCGCTCGGTTATTAGGTATTTCACAGCAAGTTACGATAACATGACAGATTTTAACACAAAAGTTTTACCATTTGTCAGCATCATTGCAGGGATTTGGCATAACACGCAAGTACAAATTACAATCACAAACTTCGGTCTCAAATTGGAAATGGTTTTAGCTCAATGCTAAGTTGATTTTTCATCTAGCTAACTTTTTCAGGTTCAGCTGAATAGTTCCAACAAAACAACACAATTAGACAGGCATGACATCCATGTAGCAATTTCGTAGAACAGAAAAAGGATCACTAGATATAACACAATTTACTGTATTCGTAGTCCCATGACTGAAGGAAACAGATGGAAAAATAACACGATATATCAGAGCCGCATCATGCGCTCCTCAGACACCTAGAACGCGCAATAGAAAGTGGTCACAAAGCACAAAGACGCTCATTTATCGCACCCAGAACTCGTTATGCAGCGTTTCTGACACAGGAGAGCTTCCATAGCGACCGTGGTCAGAATAAACTGGTTAAAGTCCGCATAGGTCTGGGCCACGTGATGTTATTATCAGATGGCATCCGTTACTATACGCGGTGTGCATGATTGCAACATTGGTTCTTGCAACGAGATGGAACGCACTCATTTTGGAAACTCACTTTTATTCTACGTATATGCATACATGAGTATAGTGCCCTATAAGAATATATTCTCTCCAGTCTCCATTTTGACTTTTCTTGCTGTGTGCGCTCCTGTACCCGATGAATGTAAGTACTTACCCGATGGCTCTTCGGTTACAGTGAAAGCGAGGTCATAGAGGTCAATGAGAGGTCAGAGGCAGGGTCGCCGTGAAGAGGCAGAGACCCATTGCGACTCTGCCACCCCATATATGAAGTGACCCACCAGTGTCAGCGAGGATGCCTGACAATCCACCTTGCGGTCAATCTCACCCTGCACCGACCCGCGGACCGGGCATTCTGACCGAATACCAGCCTGCCTGTTCCCCGAAAAACGCTGATCGGCGCGGCCCGCTGCGGCGGCTCACACGGCCATCTGGGCCGTCCCGGGCGGGCCGTGGGCCCGAGACCGGTCTCGACGAGATGCCGTCGTGCCGGGTCGTACAGCTGCAGGACCCGGGTGTGCGCCCGGTCGGACGGACCGCCCGCCGCGGCCTTGCCTGACCTCGGAGGGCCACGTGCGGCAGCGGACCGGCGCTGGGCGGCATCGGTCACGGCATTATTAACCGATGGCAAGTATCTATTGTTTAGTGTTAATTCGGAATTTAGGAAGTTCGTGACAATTGTTATGTTGCCATGGCAACCAGATTAAGAAGCCTTACTTGTTGATGTGTTGGTGACCTCTGATTGGCTAGGGCCTAGAATTCAGGGCTTTTGCCGAAGGGGACTGGTGGAGAGGGGTAAAATCGGTCATCAGCGGCAGTGCGGTGGGAGGAGTGAAGGGAAAAGGCAGGTCGGGGAGTCCAGGGATGGAATAGTGTCGTTATTGGGGAGTTCCAGCCCTCTGCAAAGTGCGATTGCTTTTGTGTTGACATTGCTTGATATTGACAATAATATCTGTCTTTTATCTAACTGGCTTTGAAATCGACCACATATTGCAGGCGCTGCTCGATGTTGAGACCATGTTTTTGCCGTCGATTTATCAAACTGCAGGTCTGTAAATATTGCGGTCGCGTTGACCTTGTCGGTACTGCTCCACTTTTGGCGGACAAATCATGAAACCTTGGGTAACGCTTCCTAACTGGCACTTATGTCATGCGCATAATGTCTTTCAAGGATCTCGCGCATCCTCTGAGAACAGGAAACTATTCGATGGGGTTTTCGCCTTTGAAAAAAAGCAATCTGATGGTCAACCCGAAATCCGCTCAACAGCTTCAAATTTTCCTAAATTGAAATGTTTCCGCACGTCCTCTGAGTGTCCGCCGCTGACATTGGTGAGCGATTTACACAACAGCTGTACCTTCAGTACACACCAGCGAGACGCGTCCTCGCTCTCAGGAACCACCAGGAAGTGCCACGGGCGCCTTTGTGCCCGAGTCGCTGATGTTTTGTGACAGCGGAGGTTGCCGTGGCCTCGGGACGACAGGAGCGGCACTCGGTCAGACGGACCAGCCGATTATCCTGAGCTGGGTGTCTCATGAGCCGGTCTCAGGCTGGCACCGTGCAGTTGTCGCGAGTCGTAACGGTCCACATAGGGCTCTTCTGGTCGGACGGGCGGCTGCTGTGACGGTTCCAGAAAGTCGCAACGGCAACACATGACCAGTACAGAGTTGGTGTGTTATGGTTCTATATTGTACGAGGCACGCTGGACTCATTTTAGAATATCGCTGTTCTTACATCCCGTCCACTAATTTTATTAAGCAGCTACCATTAGCTGATAACTGTCCATGTATGTATGTCAGGGGCAGAAACGGTGCCAATAAGTGGAAGTTCGAATTGGACTCGCGCCGTACCCCGCCGTTCTCCTCAGTCCTCAGCCATGGAGGCACGTGTATCGCTGAGCCCGCTTTTTGTGGTTTGTCGCCGGGTTATAAGAAATTGGCTGGCCAGTCAAAGTTGGATGAACTAAAAGTGTCTTTAGTTGCTAATCCAAAAATGCGGTGAAAGCTGTGAGAACGTGGTGCGATTTTGTTTTTCAGTTTATATAAACCCACTCTGATTTCCATCCTTCACGCTCCATGGGTTGTTGTCTATATAGACAACAAGTTGCAACTATTCTCCCTAATCATTTCTATGGCCAACGCGACGCGAAGCGAGCGAAGATATCTTTGTAGCGCTATAGCGCAAGCTGAACCTGCGCTATAGCGCATGTTCAGCTTTGTAGTTTCCTTTTTATTCGAAAAAAAGCGTAAACATCCACCAATCACCAGTGCGTGGCACGCTGTGGTATTTTCATTCTCTTGACCAGTCAGACACGCCATGCGGACCCCCATGCGGAGAAAGACAGGCCAACGTCAACCCACACTTATTTCGCAGCATACTTGGACGTACCCTTTCTCCACACACCGGGGGACGTCTCGGAAGTGCCATTATCAGCGAGGCCCTGCTCACTCCGGGCCAATAATGGTGCAATCATAGACCGGAATGCTGGCGCCGGCTGGCATGTAAAATTAGTGCTGCTGCCAGACATGGCGCCGCTGAGACGGAGAATGGCGCAGTCCGCCACGCGTCGCTGATCGGGCGCTCCGCGGCGCCGGACGGGCGATGGCTCTCCCTCCCCCTGTTTCTGCAGGGGACTGGGGACTGGGGAAAACGTCAGGCCTCAGAGAGCGCTGGGGGACGGAGGCTCCACGGCTGCAATCCGCAGTCGGCAGTGGATAGGATGACTCCCAACACAGGCTACATCCGTGGTTACGCCCAAATGCAATAAGCCAGGTGCTGCTCAGGAAATTACTGACATATGTAATCCGTAAAGCTTTACAAGTAGGAGCCCATGGCTGGATTTTAGCTTCGTCTTACTCAGCGTGACGAGCTAGGCAGGCTAATTTTGGAAAGGCATGTGAACTGCACACCCAGTACCTTTTGTGTTGAATGGTGTTATATTCCAAGATTCTCACTCGCGCATGAAACTGGTGCGCTGCCTACCTACTCTTCACAAACTTTGCTATTCTTCGCATTGTCTTTGTTGTGGTTAAGCAATGGCCATGTTTCGCCAGTATTTCAGGTTTGCTAGTGCGAAGCGAACGTAGTTAACAAATCCAAAGTGTCCTTTGACGTGCGCATGATTTGCAGCTTTTCTTGTTCTTGAGGTTACGAACCTAAGCGGCCCCCCGTTTGTGGGGCCCGAAGTTGGAAAATTTCCCTGTTTTTGAGGCTCATCCCTGGGAGTCCGATTGAGCCGACGAGACGGCGGAAAGGTTGCAGCTTTTACAGCTCTCTTCCTGAAAGTGGACGGGTGGGATCATTGGATGCCATGAAAATCAGCTTCTCCGGGTTCTGAGCCCACAGTTGAGCGGTCGTGTGAACGGGCCAGCTGTGGAATCGAGCTGCGGCTCAGACGGCGTATGTTTCCAGAATTTCTCAGCACTCGGGCGTGTATTCCCGTTTGAGTGCGAACTGCCACACCTGGAGAATTGCGACAGGTGTTGGTTCATGGTGCAGTGTTGACCGGTGCGGTGATATGTCGTTAGTTGTGTCACAATACAGGTGTTCCGGAAACGAGCCGATCAACTCTAATTCTGGGTGACATACACGATACAGGTCACAGGATGGGTCTGGCATGGGTTCCGCGAAAGGCATGTCGACGCGGATAGTGCTTTGACATATTTGCCTAATTCAACGCAATTTCATCATAAATCGTGTTTTATAAGGCATGATAATGGCCTACAATTATTTAAAATTCCTCGGATATGTGTACTTACAAACGTGCCCAATACTAGGAAAAATCTAGCAGACGTTGCGAATTAAGCACTGATATTATCTGAGCGTCTCATGATATGCATACCCATTACCCATGTAAATTGTTGTCATGTGACAGCATCTGCAGCTGCAGGTACATGATGAAATAACCAACATGCAGTTCATAACAAAATATCCAACACACCCCAAATATCTTCTCAGAATTCACCACATGTAACGGTGCTGACAGACAACACTTCGCCATATATGTGTCCAAGGATGGTCGCAACAACAATGCAAGATAACCGTCACGATCTTTCTGATTGTCGTAACAGCCTCGGATTGGAAACTCCGGACCGATGTCGTCATGGCGGAATGTCGGATTTTGACGCGGAGAAGGCTCGGCAGGTGTCAAACGACGAGATGGCCGGTCGGCTGCACGAGCTCGCGCCACCCCGTACCAGTCCCGGAAGGTGCACCCTTCCGGGGCTGTGGAATGCCTTTCCGGTGAAAGCGTGATGTAATGTCCCTTTTGCTTGTTTCTTTTGATAAAACGCACATGAAATATTCTTGTTTGGTAGTGTTCAATTTTCCGTCAGATATACGTGCATAATCTTTGGCCTTTCTGCATCTGCAGATAGACTTAGAAAGTCCTTTCAATTACATGACCGGCCCTTTTGTTCTGTTCCTTATGCGACTTGCATGATGATTATATGTATATTTAGTACGTACATTTGCATCCAAAAACGTGCTCACTCAATTTGCACATTACCATTTTACATTGATATGAAACACACCTTAATTATCGATTCCGGTTTATACCTGGTTGTTCCTTTTCCAAACTATTATTTAGCTGTTTTATCCTATGTCCTACGTGGTATGCATGCGAATGTAATTTATACACTATTGTTGGCTCCGATCAGAGGAAAACGCCCCATCTCACTGCCCCTTGGCACATGCTCCAAACATTGCGCTGCAAACCACGCATGACTTCCTTGCCGGTATTCTGCAATCGGTCAGCGTGCCAGCTGGAACTGCGGTGAGGCGCCGAGCTGGCGACGGGGCGGCGCCAGTGGTGCCAACCCCCAGCGCGCGCTGAGGAGGCGCCCGGTGGAAACTCCTGTCACGATCCCTCGGAGACTCCTGTCACATCCTTCGGAGACCCCTGTCACATGCCGCTGACCTAGCCGGACCACGGGCCGACCTAGTGAAGCTGTAATTTGCCGTCCAACAGGATCCCGTCTCTCAGGAAATGGTAATGCACGCTTGGGCGCGATTCCAAAACATGATGAAGCAATGAATAGACGCAAACAGTCGTCAAAATTTCAAGAGAGCGTACTTTTGGACATTTCTTGCTTTCATGATGCGATAAAGTTGCTCACTATCTGCGTTTTACTTGCCTCACAGGTGTCATTTGTGGCGTAGTTCGCTCTTCCACGTACTCAACTAAAACATTGTCATGAGTGACGAGAGCGAGTTGCGCATTGTAGAGCATTACATAGAGCTTATGTTACTTCTTACCTTGAGTATTGAGCACGGTACGTTGCGTCGCACTCCCGTAAACATTTCTCAAACTAAAAATGCATCAACTTTGAAAGGTGGAAGATAAAAATGCGAATAAATTGTGGTTCAAGAGCTCCGTGACCTATGATTTCAATCGACGTACAGGGTAGACGGATGATGTCAATTACGGAAAATCGGAATACCGATACCAAACCAAATACCAACCAAAACCGTGGAGAAATACCGAAACCAAATTAACTTGGGAACGTGAGGAAAATACCAACTTTTTACCGATTTCGTAGCCTCTTAAACATAAGCAAGGGTTCATGATACCGGCAAGATACCAAACACATTAGGATTGAAATACCAAATACCGAGTTGGTATCGGTTTGGTATCGGTATACCAAAAAGTTGGTATCTGATTGACATCTCTAGTAGACGGCTCGCTGAACTTAATAATCAAGTTTGCGACATATCTCGAGAATGGAGCATAACTTGTAGCTTCATCTTTTTTCCTAAGACTTATGAGTATAATGTGCCCTTTATTTGTGCCTGCCAATATCATTCATGTTTCATCAATATGGAAGAATCTAAGAGAATGCAAAAATGCTCGCCCTTAACTATTTAAATATATGCATTGGTAGTGCAGATTCAAGACGTTTTAACTTAAAATGGAATGCACCTTCAGATTTAACGGCTGATTTAAGCTTCATGGAAGGAAACAGATAACACCTCATCAAACTCAGAACAATGATTCAACTCGCAGGAAGCCTTTCAAATGGTCACCCTGCCAACAAACTAAGCAGTAACTATGCAACATCACCACCAGTTGACTCAGCCCCGGTCCGGCTCGACTGCTTCTCTCTCTCACCAGTGAACTGTCTTTTCAGGATTCCAGTGACGTAATTACCGATATTCATGCCGATCGGGGGCGGAGTCTGAGCCTGGTCACCACCTCATCTGCCTACGGCCTCCGCTGGCACTCTGCAGATCGTGTGCAGATCGACTATATAATCACCGGCGCGCCCCCCAGGGTCACACAGAAGCGGCTGCTCCGTTCCTATAGGGTGGACAACTCGTGTGCCAACTGCGGCGTTTACAGGCGTCGGTCGCGTCATGATGCGGCTGCTGGCAGTGATGGGGGTCGTGTCTCTAAGTGCGCAGCTGTGCAGCTGTGCGCAGTCGTATTCACAGGCGCAGTCGCAGTACCCGAGGTATCTCAAGTTCCCTGTGGGGAGAGGTGAGTCCAATATCAGTGCAGCTCTTATGCAATGATATTGTTATTAGGGTAAATGGGTTACTTAGTTCAGAAATGGATAATAGATCAAGTTTTTCCAATTTTTTTGCCAAATGGTAGAAATATTGGTTATTTGTGATCTATCAAACATAAACGTGTGTAAGATGTCATTTCATTTTGAAAGAGGGGAGGTGACTCTCAAAAAGAGATATATTGAAAATAAGATGCCTGAGAGCTTACGAAGCTCATCCGGGGCCATTGTGACATGTTTTAGATCCCGATACAGAATGTATGGATTATCAAGTTAACAAGCGCTTCAAAGTTGGAGAGGTCTGGACATCGCGCTACTCCGGCTGCAAGCAGAGCCACTGTATTCGAGAAAAGGGTGTGCTCTATATCGACAGGCTCCAGTAAGTCCCTAGTCTGACTAATTCTCCACAAAAATGAGCGCTAAATGTCGAGATTTTACAGTGGTTGGGAAGTGTGTAGTGATAGATTGTGACACTTAACCTTTAACATAACTATGTATTTACCGAAGCGTAAAGTAGCGTAAGCTATGCTGTTCAGTGTAAATACAATACGAGTATACATAGTGATGAAATGATTGACCATGGTACTGAATATCGTTGCTAAGACCGCGACTTAAGTTCCTACTATTTATATAACTTTTTTTTTTGTCAAGTGAATGATTCACAATCAATGCGGCGCACTATTTCGTCAGTAAACAACGGACTCAAGCGGCTTACGGCTACTCGACTACGCCGTACATTATGTATTGATTGCCCATGCATAGCTTCTGGGTGTAATTCCAAGCATCTCTGAGCCAACAATGCATTATGCAGTCCGTGCATTCCGTGCGCTAATGGATGGTGTGTTGTGTGTCGCCAGATGCCCTTCGGTTCAAGACAAAGTGGACTACAAGAGGCTGAAGGCCGATAATCTGTTCTGTCGAGAGGCAAGAGGAGATCGAAGGAAACCGTTTCCAGATTGTTGTGCCCGCCTGGTGTGCAAATACTACTTCAACGGGAAGTTGGTTCCCCTGCCGCTGCATAAGTATCCCTACCTGTGAGATCTTATACTCGCACAGCTCGACTGAAGCTGATGGCACAGGACCCTACCACCTATGTCGTCTTTCTGTGAGGTCCAATGCGCCTGTTGGCTGTTCAATGCAAAGGAGGAAGACAAGGCCTTTGAGGTACTGTTTCGTGATATTTATTTGTATAGATCTGTAATCATAACGTGTAGGCATCCTCATTTATTGTATTGATTTTGATTTTGATTGGTGTGTTATAGCTTTTGCTACTGCGGAGTTGGAAAACGTTTTAACACATTGATGTTATTATAGTGTATGCGGTGCGATGCAAGTCGTGATCATGATATTAACATATTTTGAATCCACTTTTGTAATCATAATTCACGATGTGATTATTTTTCAACTTTAACTTTTGTGATTATTATTCGCGATAGATTTAAATGTTTGTAGAGCGATGCTTTGATGTAGAATTTATCAATTCATGCTCTGTGTAGTTCAAAACGAAACATTTGTCAGCATCATCATTCAATGATCATATCTACATATTTTGTAAGGGGCAAGCGATAGTGTGATGGCGGTTATGTTTTGCAGAAATATAAAAGCATTACTATTCTATTAAACAAGTGTACGACTCTATGTCAAGTGTTAACCCTCGCATGTGTGCGGCGTTTGCCAGCTTCTAATGTGTAGGGGGGGGGGGGTCGGTTGGACCCCCCCCTTGCCGTTTGGCCCCTGATCGAGCTAGAGCTTCGCGGAAAAAACGAGCGTGTTGCCCGTGACGAGAGGAAGCCGATGATACCCAATTTTAAGGTCCTAGGTCATTGGTTGACCTTCCAGGTCAGGTCAATGACCCAAAGTCGGGAAAATCGGGACCTGTTAGAAAGTCGTAAAGTGTGGCTGCTAAGGGGTTTTTCGGGGTGCTGATCACGAATATCGTGTTAGTTTTGATCACAGATGATGTCTTGAAGCATTTAGACCAGGTCGGGTCAGGTCAGGTCAGGTCAACCAGTAGGCGTCGTGACGGGTATTCGTAGTACGTGTCAACCGCCTCTGACAGCTTCGTAACATGTTACGAAGTCACCAAAACTACTTCGTAAATGTTCAAATGGTTGCTAAATTCGAATTCAGCTGCAAAAACTAGCCTAGAAACATGTAAAACTCGAAAAAGTGAACCGAGGTCACCCGAGGTCACCAAAGGTCAATGACCTGACCTGACCTTCAGGTGACCTTGACACACACGGGAGTAACATCAAATCACATGTTTGAACGTTTGAAACCACGAAAAGCTTGCAAACACGCGGCTAGTGCGAGCCGCCATACGCGAAATCGCGATTCCGGCCAAACATGGTCTCGGAAAAGAGGTCACAGGTCAAAGGTCATTTGGGTCAGGGTCATGAAATTTTCAGGGTAGGTGTAAAATTGATCAATGCGAGGGTACTGAAAGTTTCGTCGCGATCGGCCGCTTTTTACGCGAGTTATTCGCGAAAAACCATGGGGGGGGGGTCCATCCGACCCCCCCCCTACACATGCGAGGGTTAAAATAAATGACACTGTCCGTTAGAAAGCATTCAAGTTCTTTTTTTTCTGAGAAAAGCTCATGGGATTTCTATTTCATCAATTAATGTCTCAAGTCAAACTATCAAGAACTTCGTGAAAAAAAAAAATAATAACGGGCGGGTAAACATGGATTACCTTCAATCGACCACAGCCCCAGCTATCATTTTCCCCGGTCACCCCGCTTTCTACGTCACACATGCTGGTATGACGTCAAATTCTCCCTACGGATCTCTCTGGACGCGGTTCAGGTGTGACGTCAATGACATTTTATTGGTCGATCCTTACATACCACATGTCGGGTTGGACGTCACCTAGCCCACAGGTTTCAGTGTAGATCCAGCTGGCGTCATCGACTTTTCCTGACAACCCGGATTACCTTCAGATTCGTCGTAACTACGATTTTATTTTGTATCCAAAATGGGTGTTCTTGGGCTGGTTGTTGAATTTTTTGGCACCTGTCAACTATGCGTGGATATAGGTCTGTCATTTATTGAGCGCACAGAAGCCGTTTTCACGATCCCCATCTGGTACACATTTGGTGCAGATTAGGTGCAGATTTTTTGCCGATTTGGTCCAGGGGCGGATCCAAAGGGGGGGTCACATGGGTCATGGCC
Organism: Amphibalanus amphitrite; assembly: GCF_019059575.1. Lineage (NCBI taxonomy): Eukaryota > Metazoa > Arthropoda > Thecostraca > Balanomorpha > Balanidae > Amphibalanus > Amphibalanus amphitrite. The sequence goes on along the minus strand of NW_024881610.1, from coordinate 722,844 downwards.
CCCCCCCTTGAGGCCCGGGGGCCCAAAGACCTTCCAGGGGCACCACCGGCCTATCAAGGGTATCACAGTCCTGACAGGAGCACCACAGGACCGCCAGGGGCACCACAGGCCTAGCAGGGACACCACGGGCCTGGTGCCCCTGGGCCCTGACAGGACTGTAACGCCCCTGACAAGCCTGAAGTGTCCCCGGCAGGCACGTGGTGCCCCTGACAGGCCTGAGGCGCCCCTGCAAGGCCGGTGGTGCCCCTGGCAGGCCTGTGGTGTCCATGGCAGGCCTGTGGTGCCCTTGCTAGGCCTCTGGTGCCCCTGACAGGCTTGTAATGCCCCTGGAAGGACTGTGGTGCCCCTGGGCCCTGACAAGCCTGAGGTGCCCCTGACAGGTCAGAGGTGCCCTTGCTAGGCCTGTGGTGCCCCTGGCAGGCCTCTGGTGCCCCTGACAGGCTTGCGGTGCCCTTGAAAGGACTGTGGTGTCCCTGGGCCCTGACAAGCCTGAGGTGCCCATGACAGGCCCGTGGTGCCCTTGTTAGGCCTGTGGTGCCCCTGGCAGGCCTCTGGTGCCCTTGCTAGGCCGCTGGTGCCCCTGGCAGGCCTCTGGTGCCCTTGCTAGGCCGCTAGTGCCCCTGGCAGGCCTCTGGTGCCCCTGCGCCCGGAGAGGACTGGTGCCCCTGAAAAGTCTGAAGTGCCCCTCGGCAGGCCCGTCGTGCCCCTGACAGGCCCAAGGTGCCCCTGCGAGGCCGGTGGTGCCCCTGGCAGGCCTCTGGTGCCCCTGGCAGGTCTGTGGTGCCCCTGGCAGGTCTGTGGCGCCCCTGGCAGACCTGTGTTGACTGGTGCCCCTGCTAGGTCGCTGGTGCCCCTCACAGACCTGTGGTGCCCCTGGGCCTTGACAAGCCTGAGATGCCTGGCTATGACAGGCTCGTGGTGCCCCTGATAGACCAGTGGTGCCCTTGCTAGGCCTGTAGTGCCCCTGGCAGGCCTCTGGTGCCCCTGCTACCCCTGCGCCCTGAGAGGACTGTGGTGCCCCTGAAAAGCCTGAAGTGCCTCTCGATAGGCCCGTGGTGCCCCTGGGCCCTGACAGGCCCAAGTTACCCCTGCGAGGTCGGTGGTGCTCCTGGCAGGCCTCTGGTGCCCCTGGCAGGTCTGTGGTGCCCCTGGCAGGCCTGTGTTGACTGGTGCCCCTGCTAGGCCGCTGGTGCCCCTCACAGGCCTGCGGTGCCCCTGGAAGGACTGTGGTGCCCCTGCCCCTAGGGGTGCTCATGGGCCCAACAGGCCCGTTGTGCCCCTGACAGGCCTGTCGTGTATACTTGCTAGACCTGTGGTGCCCCTGCTTCCTGGCAGGCCTGTGGTGCCCCTGGCGGGCCTGTGGCGCCCCTACAAGGCCGTAGGTGCCCCTGACAGGTTTGTGGTGTCCCTGGAAGGACTTTGGTGCCCCTGACAAGCCTGAAGTGTCTAGGACAGACCCTTTAGACGCCAGGGTCAAGTTCGTCGGACTGACAACGATTTTCTTACCTGATAACGTTCCTGGTAAGTACTCATTACTCAGCGTCCACAACATATATACACATAGCACATTCATATATACTTGCTTACAATTGGTAAATGTGGTTGTGGCTAAGAGGTAAGATACTGACTAAAAATAAAAAAATAAAAATAAAAAACTGAAAATGGGGGCACCACCAAAATGAAGTGGACGAAATCCGTTGAGTTTTTAATTTTGGGTATAGGTAGGGGCACCACTTCGATTCATGACCCTCCCCTTGGAGTTTTCCTGGATCCGCCCCTGATTTGGTCAAATGAGGTTCAGTGTGTTCCTTAGAGTTATCAATTTGGGCTGCACAGATGCTTATATACCTACCTCATTTTTCAACTTTCAGACCTTGTTTCCGATTAAAACACTGAAATAAATTCATGATACGAATAGGTATATTTATTGTGAAAGAGATTTGGTGCAGATTTGGTCAAACTACGTGCATCTGCCTCATAGCCCGTCCTGAAAACGGCTGTATCTACCCATATCTACCATCCCTCCCCTGGCTTGTAACCAGGGATGCTCGCTGACGTCACAAGACTAAGCTGCAGAGAATTAAGCGAACTGCGGGGGTTATCTCAGTTCACGTTCAGTGCCGTTAATCCTTGCGTTAATCCGTGTTTCACTGCGCGTTTTACGCATTTCACTGTGTTCGCTGCACGTGCAACCAAGAGTAAGATGATGACCCTGTTCTGGAGAACTTGTCCGTTGCCAAGCGAGCGGTCGTTGCCATTTTAATGGTGTTATGGTTCCAGAGCCTAACGGTAAAATGCGTGAGAAAAGAAATGTCATAGTAGTTCAGCTATGTCGTCGAAGCAATAAGGTAACTGAAAAATGTTGAAAGTGATCGCTAGCAGCCGCTGACTGCTTGGAGCAGATCACGAAGAGACAGATCCTAAAAAAGTTAATGATGAATGATGACTACCTACTCATTGCAGATAACGGATTAAATACAACTGCGGAAAGCATAATGATATACAAAAGCAATTGGAAGTCTCCATCTGGGTGACTGTCAGGAGCAGCGTGATATTCTCTTGTGTACGACTGCAGTCTCCCGCGGAAGTCGGTACTGTACATATGTGTGCTGCGTTGCAGTCCCCAGGTATCTTGCCTTGTTATATGGCTCTGCTTTGCCATGAACCGGCCGCGTGGTGCGGTCAACTAACCGCGGTCTCATTACAAACTCGAGAACACTTTCAATGTTCCAACAATGCTTCCTTGACTGGGTCCATTTACTCACAACTTGGATCAACATCGTGTTCCCCATAACCGTGTTGTTGTGTTCCTTCATGAGATATGACCACAAAACAATCCCTGGCTTACGGTGCTATCAACCCATCTCAAATCTTTCATTGTAACTGGGCAGAGAACGTTATGTTTTGCACAGAAGTCGTTAGCACATAAAATTTATGAAAACAGCGGTCCGTTAGTTTGTCCAAATGCAACCGTATGTTCCAGGCACGTAGCTAGGATTTGGCCAAGGGAGGGGCGGAGGAATCCCGGGGGCCTCCTTTCTACAGAGGGCCTCCTCCCTAAAGGGGCCTCCTTTCTACAGAGGGTCTCATGCCTACAAATTACATATACAACATAATGCAGACTTTTGTTCAGCTTTCATATGGCCAGCGCACTGGTATGTTTCTTTATTCTTACCGCTGTCGCGGTAAGAAACATACGCATATCACAAGTCTCCCAGTGGCATGGTAACTGGCAAAAAAAAAAGCTCGGGCGCCGGCGGCGGCGGCGGCGGCGGCCGGACCGCAGCAGGAGGGGGGGGGAGGATCTGCGAGGAATGGATGGATACTGGATGACGGTCAGAGTACCTAACACTTGGTGTATTATCATATATCGTTCAAGCGCTTAACCGTATTCCGGGCGGGCTCTGAAAGACTCTGAATCGGGCGGGGGCCTTTTTGGCCCCCGTCAGAACTCGAAAAGCACGAATCGTAGCGACAAACGGCAACGGCGTTTGATAGTTCGTTGAACGACTTACAACTTTTGTAAACAACTTTTTTGGGTCAGGTCAATATTGAGGTCGCCAGAGGTCATAACAAATAACATGGTTTATAACGACCTACATAGATAGGTCAACTTCAAAATCTGACCTAGGAAGGTCACGCTGGGTACCAATCGGCGCGTCATGACCAGGCGAACGGTTTGGTACACTAACAACTATCTAGCCCCATCATGTCGTGATTTATTGGCTAAAAACTGTTGATGACCTCACCTCACCTCAGATGATCCTTCCCGGTGCCCCTGTCAGTAAATGCCACCTGGGTGCTTACAGATCAGATAATCTGACCTGACGTACCTAATTCAGAAAGAATTGGGTGGTTTTGACTCGTTTTCTCGAAGCAGGACACAGTTCATTATATTTTCCAATAGGCTTGTCACGATTCTGACCTGACTGACGTCTGCAAGATTGAAGCTATACGGTTATCAATTTTTTATGTGTGAATGATGCCACGTTTACTTGCTGTAAGTAAAACATGGTTTCGTTAGTAAATTTTCCTATGGCCCAGGTGGTTTGCTTCATTTACGCCGTAGATGAAACAAACAATCGATGGATAGGTATATATTAATTTCCCGGTCAAATAAATTATTATGAGTTGTGCGAAGCATGGCTATGGGAATATCACCACGGTTTGATAAATGGTTTGGGTAATTGCCTCCATCGTAAAAATACCAACACAGCCACAGAGGGCTTCCTCTCTACAGATTGCCTCTTATCTACAGAGGGCCTCCTCTCTGCTGAGGGTGTCTTTCTCTCCAGAGGGCCTCCTTTACAGAGGGCATCCTCTCTACAGAGGGCCTCCTCTCTAGTCTCTACAGGGACCTCCTCTCTACAGAGGGCTTCCTATCTATGTAGGGCCTCCTCTCTTCAGAGTCTCGTCTCTACACAGGACCTCCTCTATACCGAGGACCTCATCTCTGCAAAGGGCCTCCTCTCTTCAGAGGGCCTTCACTCTACTGAGGGCCTCCTACCTACAGAGGACCTCCTTTCTACTGAGGGAGTCCTCCTCTACAGAGAGCCTCCTCTCTTCAGACGATCTCCTCTCTACAGAGGGCCTCCTCTCTTAAGACGATCTCCTCTCTACAGAGGGCCTCCTCTCTACAGAGGGCCTCCTTTTTACAGAGTGCCTCTATTTTACAGAGGGCCTCCTTTTTGCAGAGGGCCTCCTCTCTACAGGGGGTCTCCTCTCTAAGGGGGCCTCCTCTCTACACAGGGCCTCCTACCCACAGAGGGCCTCCTCTCTACTGAGGAGTCAGAGGGGCCTTAGCGGTCAGACACAGACACTAGTGGTTATTCACAGGAGATGAGAAGGGCCCTAGCTGTCACTTGTCAGGCTGGTCAGAGGGCCCTGATTGTTCTGACGTCATTTTTTAGATTCCCGGGTGAATTTCGTTCGCCTCCGACGTGATTTTGGCCAACGTGGGCCTTCGGCCCACGTTGGATTTAGGCCGAAAGGATTCAGGCCAACGTGGGCCTTCGGCCCACGTTGGCCTGAATCCTTTCGGGGGGGCCTCCTGAAAACCCCAAGGGAGGGGCGGGCGCCCCCTCCGCCCCCCCCCCCTTGGCTACGTCCCTGGTATGTTCCAATGATAGGGATATATTTTGGTGACAGTTACCTTCTTAATATAAGCATATAAGCGCAGTAAAGAACATTCGAGCAGGTAAGTAAATCATGCCTTCTTTGTGATGTTTAATGAAGAATCTCCACGTGCAGCGACTTTCTGTGTAGAAAATATTAGCCCTCATTAGATTTCCGTAAAATTGCGAGTGATTCATCCACCTTACAAGTTCAATGTGGGTATTCAATCCAGAGCATTATCCTTCGACATTGCAGCGCCACAACACGTGTATTTGGCTCGTTTGTGCGTGCCGCTCGTGGCTGGATCAATCAGGTCCTGCCCAGCCCGTTCCACTCCCCGTTCACGCAGCCGGAAGCCGCTGTGTCCGACATATAACCGACGCCGGCCGGACGGAGGGTGCAGAGGGCGAACGGAGAGCACTCGGCACGCACACCCGCCCAGGACAGCGCGGCGCACCCCTGACAGGCACGGCGCACCCCCTTCGACCACTTCCTGTGATTGTCATCACCCGGCCGCTGTCTCTGGTAGAGGATCGCCGTCATGCTCAGAGCTCTGGTGCTGCTCTCGCTTTGCGCCCAGCTCTGCTGTGCCCAGTGGCACTACCCCCGGTACATCAAGCTGCCCGTCGGGAGAGGTGAGGGAATTTGCGGTGACATATGCAGTATGCATTCGTTCTCGAAAATGGGGAATATCATACCATGAGAGGCATATGGTAGGTATTAGCCGTTTTCACGACGGCCATCTGGTACACATTTGGTGCATATCTGGTGCAGATCAGGTGCAGATTTGGTCAAATCAGGTTCGGCAGTGTGTCTCTTAGTAGCTATCAGCTAGGGTTACACTAATCGCTTATATGCCTGCTTTGTCGTATTATCAGAGGGCATCATCGATTAAAACTCTAAAATAAGTTCATAAAATGAAGATATTTGCTGTAAAAGAGATTAGGTGCAGATTTGGTCAAATTAGGTGCACTCGCCGGATTAGACCGTCGTGAAAACGGCTACTCTATAGTTCGCTATGTAGCAACTTTGTATATTGTTCCCAAAATAGTATACATGAAAGTGGACTCAGGCTTACCTACCATGCGTATTTCGCTTAGGAGCAATTTTGTTGTGCGTCCGAATCATTATTCTGATTCGTGATTTGGAAAGAAGGTTGCGATCAAGGCCATATATATTATATAGTGTTGCGATTCAGCGGTCAAGTCGTGTTTTTTTTTCAGACAGCATCATGAAAAATACTATGAAAAATACCGATTATGTGACGCCCGAGCCAATGTGTAAGAATGTTTTGTTCGATACGTTGTTATGGGTAGGCAGGGCGGCATGGTGCCGTATTTATTTTGCGTTTATCGATAATGTGAATTTCCCACGATGATTATTATACGCATGATTGATATACCTACCTATTTATGTTGCAGACCCAGACACGGAATGCCTAGACAAGCAGATTTACAAAAGATTTAAAGTCGGAGAAGTATGGAGCTCCCGCTACTCGGGTTGCAAACAGAGCCACTGCATCAGGGAAAACGGTGTTCTGTTCATTGACAGATTCCAGTGAGTAAGGCGGTTTTGTTGTTCGTCTCCAGTTAACACATAGATATGTTCCAATTACATGTTGGATGGTATGCACGGTATTTGCAGAGCCAATGCCTCATTTGCTCATTTTTTTCGTAAAAAAGAGACTTAACACGGGGCTCTATAGGAGGTAACAATTACCTATTGTCAATGACGATTTCAAACTAAAGTTCGTCGAAAACTTTTACGCTGTTGTAATGTATTGCTATTTTTATTACAGCATTTAAATAATTTTACTTTACTTCTCATATAGTCGTTTGTCAGGATTGCTATTCGGAAACCCTACAATCTAAATGCAGTTTTGTTTCGCTGCCATGGGCCAACTACAGTTTACATTACATGTTTATCTCGTTGCAGATGCCCCGCCGTGGCCGACAAGGTCGACTTCAAGAAGCTGAAAGCTGGTAACTTGTTCTGCAGACAAGCTTCGGGTGACCGACGCAAGTCCTTTCCTGACTGCTGTCCCAGGCTGGTGTGCAAGCATTATGTCAATGGCAAGCTGGTACCTTTGCCAGCCCATAAGTACCCGTATCTGTAAAAGTGTATAAGAACCATCAATCAAAGCATTCATTGATTGACATTTTCGGTCAAATTGATGCTGTGTGTTAGTGTTTAAATGTGATTGACTTTTTTAATAAAAAATAAAACGTTTAAGACGTCTACGAGCAAAACCATGTGAAACTTTGGGAAAAGCGGACACTTGTCCGGACTCCGGAGATGACGCACGTAAACTTGCTGCTCGACATAGGGAACTGACCTCCTGGCGCCTCTGCAATGACGCTGGTATATGCTGGCGTTAATCTGCTCGTACCATGAGAGCACTTGCACCAGGGTTGTGACTTACCAGAGCGTTGAGATATTTTGTCAAACGAACGCAAGTGCCAGAAATAGCATCGTCGCATGCCTGCACTTGCGACTATCTTGTGCGATCTCCCCTGCGGTTGCGGAGAAATTACAGGCTTGAAGCTGACAAGTGCGTGCTTACAACATGTTCCGGGTGGCTGGCTGCGTCTGCAGTGCATGCCGTTCTGAATTACCACCCACTGCCAAGGCTGGTTTGCTTGTCCTTGGATGATTTGGCAGCTCGAGCCTTTTTAATGCTACACGCTAGTGTTGAAGCATGCTTATTAAATTAAGTAGGGGAGAGTGGTGCAGGAGGCCCCCCCTTAAGCTCAGTTACTATTTTTAGACAACTGATAATATTTAAGCGCTAACGTGTGCATGCGCTGTGAGCATGCATCATTTTCCCATACATATTTGCATTCAAAATGAATCTAGGGGGTACACAAACCGTAAACTTTAACATTTTGGAAAAAGTTGCAAAAGGGCCTCTTACACTATGGGTATGGTAAGACGCCCCCCCCCTCGGGCGTTTTAAAAGTCAAGTCGACTTGTAAAAGACGCTTTGCGAACACAGCTGCAAGGCCTTTTATTTCGAAAAGCTAAGCAAATACGGTGTTATCGAAACCAATAACACTTCCAAAGCGCTCGAACAATGCGAAAACTAGCACAACCAAACGCTGATGACCAACGAAAATTGTACCTATAACCTCTAAGAAAAGAAACAGAAAAAAGAAACAAAAACAAACTCCTTGAAAAAAGAATGCCACGCCTGCCGCAGGTGCAGGCGTTTTAGCATCGGGGGCGTTTTTTTTATCGGGGGGCGTTTTATCATCCTCGAAGGGAGGGCCTCTTAAAAAAATACAGTGTTTTTACGTCCACAATATTTATGGTTTATGAGACATTTGCAGCGCACCAGAACATGGTCTATTCTGAAGCTAACATGTGACAATTTCGATGAGAAAAGATTGCATTTGATAGCCATTGTTTTTTTCAGATATATAAGGGTGATAAAGATGCATATATCTAGCAAGTAAAGGGGCAAAAACAGAAACAGGCTTACCAAAAGTCGCTTCGACGCACCTGATACCTCAGGTTTCGTGAGTTGTTGTTTCAAGAGGGCTTCTGCTTTACAAGAACATTAAAAAATAAATAACATTATTGGTTTGGTGAAAAAAGCGATGGGGCCTCTTACCGACCCTGGGCGTCTTACACGGATCTCCCCTATGCTGTGAGGATATCGTCATAAGTGACCTTGTTAAGTAGCTTTTCCAGTATACCTACCCGATGATAATGCTAGTCGCTAGATTTCACTCTGTGGCTATTTCGTGGAATTTTTCACAGCCTTTTTTACCGTACCTAGACAGCATTAAATGTATTCTTTTAGATCTTCTGTCATCTGTGAGGCGACTCCCTCGCCGGACTTATTGGTTTTCTGCATACGCCCGGTCGAGGTGTGGGGGTGGTACGAAGCCCTCGCCGCTTTGCGTCTAATTGATCTAGAGCTTCGCGGAATAATGAGCGTGTGTGCAGTGCGGGCCGTTAAGAGACGCAGCGATTGGTACCCGATTTTAGGATCTCAGGTCAACCGGTGACCTCTGAGCTCAGTCAAGCGGCCCATAGGCACAAGCAAGGCCCAAGGTTTGGTTTTTGGTAAATAACTTCGCCTAAAAAGGTCGCAGAGCAGCGATTTTGGCACTATCGTATTCTCAATTAGTGGTGTCATTTTCAGAAAATGTAGGTATGTCCAATGTCTGTCAAATGTCCAACACTTAGGTACGTCCACAGTCCGTCCAAAAATGTCCAAGCCAGCCATTTGTCCAAAGACGTACGAAACCTACTCAACACTGTTATTTAATTTGCTTTTAATGTACCAACTATTACCACCTCCAAAGTGTTTATCATATCGAAACCTGAGCTTTCTATTCGCCAGTCAAGGCTACACACGATTACTTCATATAAATGCTGAGGTGGAGCAAGTGACTGTCCAGTGTCCAATGTTGTCCCAAGCCTGTTGTCTTTGTCAAACCAAATTCCGACTTGCTTGGGCATTTCATTGGACAAACTCGAAAATCCGAAGATTTAAGCTCCGATTGACACCACTATTCTCCATGCTCAGAGTGTCGATTGGTATACCTACTTTTTGTTCGATTGAGGTCAACTAAAGATGTTGACCTCGGGTCAAGGTCAAGTCAGAGCCCCTGAAGTGACGATGCTGGTCAACTTAAGTCATATCGCATTTTTGGCAGATCTTCCCGAGTCAATTGATGGTTTTCCCGACTTGCTAGCTCAATTTGATCGGAAGTTATTGACAAAAAAAAACTCATATGACGTTAGTGACGTCATATATAACTACGTAAGATCAACAGTGCACAATTGAAGCATAAGACTTAGCAAGAAGTGCATGTTATCACGGTTTCGCTTGCTTCAGATAGTTGTATATCATTCCCTGCGCCAAAAATACAGTTTCCATATTTCCCCATTGACTTATAATGGTGAGGTCACGTGACCGACCTGACCTCAGGTGACCCTTAGGAAAATCTGATCTATACAAGCTGTGAAACCTATCGAGGATACTAGGTCCTGTAAGTTTCATCTCCCCGCAAAAGCTCCTCTGGCATTAAGGAATGAGGGCGTTCCGAAGTTGCGACATTTTAGGGCCGTGCCGAGGTTCACTTACGACGTCATAGGTCAGTGGCCTGACCTGACCTGACCCGAAATGCGGTTTAACCCGGCAGTTGCTGGGGTATTTCGCCACCCACCGTTTGCTGGGGGGGGGGGCGTTAAACGCCCCCAGCCGATAACTCGAGAACCAATAGGCGCAGCGAAACGCACGAGGCGGCAAACGAAAGAGCGCGACGAGACGCTTCAGACGAGTACTTTAAAGTTGAATTTTGAGGTCACAGGTCGGGTCAAGGTCAGGTCAAACACCTGAAATCGGGCTTTCAGTAGCATGGACTTCAGGACTTCGCAATGGGCGCCTCTCGTCATAAACTCTGTCGAAACGGTGCACAATCCATCATATAATGCTTACAAGAGTGTCAGCTCGATGTAGGGGTCAGTCAAGCATAGGTCAGGGTCAAGGTCAGGTCAACCGGGTAGGCACATATCCCCGAAAATCAAAACTGATATACGCAGCCTGTGACACATGTTTTATAGGTAATTTGGGGCGTAGAACACGATGGTGACATTCATTTTATCATATGTGTACGTGTTTGGCTCAAAAAGTTCAATTTAAGAAATGCATGTATCATGGTCGTGAAGTAGTCACGAAAAATTGCCAAGATTCAGTTCAAGATTATGGAAAATACGGAACGATAATCAATAATCGAAGATAGCCATTTGATTGATCATGGTATTGGCAGTCTAATGGCGTTTACGGCATGTCTGTATGTCTATTCTGTGATTTTATATGATTTTTTGAACATATGCCGTTTTTGGTCGAAAACTCAGAAATCATGACGTCACTAAAACCTCGATATCTCAAAAATTTTCCGACCGATTTTTTTGAAACTTTGTCACAATAAACTTCAATCAATTCCCTACAGGTACCCAAAATTTGGCGCGCCTGCGGCGCGCCGTTTTAATGCTATGGCCCGGCGAAAAAAGTGGGGGCGTTTAACGCCCCCCCCCCCCAGCAACTCGCGGGTTAAGTCACAAGATCCGGCTTAAATGGAAGGTCAGATAGGTAGGCCATGCTTCGGTTCTCTATAGACAGCGTGTTCCGAGCTATCGCAAAAAAAAACTTATGGGGGGGGGGGGGACAACCGCCCGCACTTCGGCGGGCGAGGGTTAACCTGCGTCCTGCGCCCTGCTGGGGGGGGGGGGGGGTTGAACTCTCTGTGGTTTTCGCGAATATCTTTTTGGTACACCTTATCATACATCAATTCTATACTTGTTGTGAAAATTTTAGACCAAGGCCATTCAAGGTCAGGTCACCAGATCACTTGAAGTGACCTCACCTCATAAAAGTTTCAATGTCTGCCATAGCTACACTGAGTGACCGATCGCTTTGAAACTTTCAGCGATTGCTGCCTAAGAGCAATAGCATGTACAAAATGTATATCTCAGAATTTTGATATCGATGACCTAAGGTCAGGTCAATTTTGCGACTTCCCATTTGTCAATGGGAGAAAATTGAAATGCGCCTCTTTTGGACGAAAGACATTATAAACACTCCCAAACACTGAATTACAAGTGGTTTTGACACAATGAACATGAAAATGGTGTCCGTGATCCCTCTTTATTCCCGTCGCGTGAGGTCATCTGAGGTCACGAATGGTATCTAACAGTTTTTCACAAATAACTTTTGATAGAGGCATGCTAGAGCGATGAAAACGCCTTCGATGTGTTCAGCTCGACGATACGGAATACGGATCGACTGATATGCAACATGACATTTTCCGGTCAGGTCATGACCTTGAACTGAAGTCAAATTTTCAAGTTGACCTTTCAAGGTCAAGTTATAGCTCATTCGATGCGTCTTGACGAGAGGAACACGATGCCGGTAAAAGTAAGCTCGTACAAGGCCTGGGTCAAAAGTTATTGCAGAAAAACTGTTTCCGAAAAACATCGGCTATTTTTGCAGTTTTTGCCCCCTGCCTGCAGGCAAAACCGTTGTTGTTAGGTCAAATCTGAGATAAATTCTCAGAAAGGGCGTTAATAGGGCTATCGAATGCGCTTTTCTGCGGCGTTGTAGCTCTATTGGTTCCCGAGTTATGCGTTGGCTCCTTGGAAATTGTCGACATTCGACCTGAAAATCGGCGAAATTTTGCTTTCAATGACCTCTTGTGACCTGACCTTTGACCTGACCAAAAAAGCGACCGAAGTAATTTCGTAATTATTTTTGGCGCTCTTTCGAACGCAGCCTTCCGCGTATCGCTGCGTGGCCCAGGACTCATAACAGGACACATCAAGTCCCCCAATCTCAATAAATCTTTTTGCTCGTCACAGCTACACTGACTAACTGATTGCTTTGAAACTTCCCGCGATTGATAGGTACTTACATACCTATAAGGGTGACACGATTTAGGTACAAAAAATCTCGGAAAGATATGTCAGTGAGCTGATGTCAGATAAATTTTACAACATCCCCCTCAATAAGTCAATGGAAGAAAACTGAGTTGCGAGGCTTTTTTTTAGCGAAAGCCGTTCTAAACATCCTAAAACATACTGTGGCAAATCGGTAAATAAATAAAGTGTTCGGGTACGTCTCACTATGTAGATAGGTACGGCCTGGGCGTGACGAAAAACTGTTCGGGGGGTACGTCTCACCATAGTGCATCCGTTGCACTGCCGTCAAACTATTGACTGCTTAATGATTAAAAATTGATTGAAAATTCTTCTGGTGGCTCGCGCTTTGGAAGGTCACATGACCTCCCAAGGTCACCGAGGTTACCTGAGGTCACCATATTCGAAACGGCTGATGAAATCGCATACGCTGAAACGACTGGTGGTGTTTTCGTCTCGATCAGCCCAGTAGTTTCTGAGTTATAGAATGGCTGCCATAGGCGCGACAACGGTCATGAGACCTCCCAAGGTCACTGAGGTCACCTGAAGTCACCATATTCGACACAGATGGTAAAATCGTGTACGCTGAATCGACTGGTGGTGTTTTCGTCTCGATCGACCCAATCGTTTCTGAGTTATAGAATGGCTGCAATGGCGAAAACGTTAAGTTGACCTTTTGAGGTCACTGAGGTCACCTGAGATCACCATATTCAAAACTGCTGATGAAATCGCATACGCTGATTCGACTGGTGGTGTTTTCGTCGCGATCGGCCCAGTAGTTCCTGAGTTATAGAATGGCTGTAATAGCTGAAAACGTATAGTTGACCTTTTGAGGTCACGGAGGTCACTTAATGTCACTATATTCAAAACAGTTAGTAAAATCGTATCCTTTGATTCGAATGGTGTTTCGTTCGTTCAGATTGGTGAATTAGTTCCTGAGTTATAAAATGACTACAAGGGTGGCGGTCAAATAGTGTTGTCAGTGGCGTTGTCGAATGGCGCTCTTTTGCGGCGAGCAGTGACGCTCATGTGCCTCATGTGGCTGCGCCTATCTAAACAGCATACAAACCACTTACAATAAGAAATATTGATGTAACGGAAGTTAGCAGGGATTCAGCAGGGGTTCAGCAGGGATTCAGCAGGGATCGACGGCCCCTACGATTTCGCTGAATTTTGGTGGAGAGGTGCAGAATGGTGTCCTCTATCAAAAATCCTAGTGCCAAAATGCGGGGAATCCATCATGGGGGCCACCAATCCCAAAAAACAGTATGCCCTCAGGGCACAATCGACGAACTTTGAAAACCCTACTTCTAGCCGTCAAAACAGCTAAAAATGCACGTCATTCGAAAGAAGACAAAATTTTACGTGCAACGGTACCAAATTTAGGGGGCTAGCGCCCCCCTGAACCGAACAAAACAGCTTCAAATATATGGGCCCGGGAGTATGCCCTCGGGGCATAAATAAACGTTTTCAACAATTTTAGGCCTATAACATCGACAAAATCCAGCAATATGCACATCATTGGAAAGAGCGTAATTTCCCAAACAAAAAACCCCAGTAACATTTTTCGATGGGGCTCACCTGGGGCCCACGGGACCCAATTGAAATTTGGGGCCCAATGGGGCGGCCCCTACGATTTTCTTCAAAATTTGCACGGACACTCTCCTGGGCCCCCTCTTCAATCTGGCTGAAGAAACCTACCGGGGAATCCAAAGGAAGGGGCCCAAAGAGGGCCCCAAAGAGGCCCTTTCTAAGTATTGCCCCTAATTTCGCGACCAACCCCGGCAATATGCACATCATTGGAAAGAGCGTAATTTCCCAAACAAAAAACCCAAGTAACATTTTTCGATGGGGCCCACCTGGGGCCCACGGGACCCAATTGAAATTTGGGGCCCAATGGGGCGGCCCCTACGATTTTCTTCAAAATTTGCACAGACACTCTCCTGGGCCCCCTCTTCAATCTGGCTGAAGAAACCTACCGGGGAATCCAAAGGAAGGGGCCCAAAGAGAGCCCCAAAGAGGCCCTTTCTAAGTATTGCCCCTAATTTCGCGACCAACCCCGGCAATATGCACATCATTGGAAAGAGCGTAATTTCCCAAACAAAAAACCCAAGTAACATTTTTCGATGGGGCCCACCTGGGGCCCACGGAACCCAATTGAAATTTGGGGCCCAATGGGGCGGCCCCTACGATTTTCTTCAAAATTTGCACAGACACTCTCCTGGGCCCCCTCTTCAATCTGGCTGAAGAAACCTACCGGGGAATCCAAAGGAAGGGGCCCAAAGAGGGCCCCAAAGAGGCCCTTTCTAAGTATTGCCCCTAATTTCGCGACCAACCCCGGCAATATGCACATCATTGGAAAGAGCGTAACTTCCCAAACAAAAACCCAAGTAACATTTTTCGATGGGGCCCACCTGGGGCCCACGGGACCCAATTGAAATTTGGGGCCCAATGGGGCGGCCCCTACGATTTTCTTCAAAATTTGCACAGACACTCTCCTGGGCCCCCTCTTCAATCTGGCTGAAGAAACCTACCGGGGAATCCAAAGGAAGGGGCCCAAAGAGGGCCCCAAAGAGGCCCTTTCTAAGTATTGCCCCTAATTTCGCGACCAACCCCGGCAATATGCACATCATTGGAAAGAGCGTAATTTCCCAAACAAAAAACCCAAGTAACATTTTTCGATGGGGCCCACCTGGGGCCCACGGGACCCAATTGAAATTTGGGGACCAATATGGCGGCCCCTACGATTCTCTTCAAAATTTGCACAGACACTCTCCTGGGCCCCCTCTTCAATCTGGCTGAAGAAAACTACCGGGGAATCCAAAGGAAGGGGCCCAAAGAGGGCCCCAAAGAGGTCCTTTCTAAGTATTGCCCCTAATTTCGCGACCAACCCCGGCAATATGCACATCATTGGAAAGAGCGTAACTTCCCAAACAAAAAACCCAAGTAACATTTTTCGATGGGGCCCACCTGGGGCCCACGGGACTCAATTGAAATTTGGGGCCCAATGGGGCGGCCCCTACGATTTTCTTCAAAATTTGCACAGACACTCTCCTGGGCCCCCTCTTCAATCTGGCTGAAGAAACCTACCGGGGAATCCAAAGGAAGGGGCCCAAAGAGGGCCCCAAAGAGGCCCTTTCTAAGTATTGCCCCTAATTTCGCGACCAACCCCGGCAATATGCACATCATTGGAAAGAGCGTAACTTCCCAAACAAAAAACCCAAGTAACATTTTTCGATGGGGCCCACCTGGGGCCCACGGGACTCAATTGAAATTTGGGGCCCAATGGGGCGGCCCCTACAATTTTCTTCAAAATTTGCACAGACACTCTCCTGGGCCCCCTCTTCAATCTGGCTGAAGAAACCTACCGGGGAATCCAAAGGAAGGGGCCCAAAGAGGGCCCCAAAGAGGCCCTTTCTAAGTATTGCCCCTAATTTCGCGACCAACCCCGGCAATATGCACATCATTGGAAAGAGCGTAATTTCCCAAACAAAAAACCCAAGTAACATTTTTCGATGGGGCCCACCTGGGGCCCACGGGACCCAATTGAAATTTGGGGCCCAATGGGGCGGCCCCTACGATTTTCTTCAAAATTTGCACAGACACTCTCCTGGGCCCCCTCTTCAATCTAGCTGAAGAAACCTACCGGGGAATCCAAAGGAAGGGGCCCAAAGAGGGCCCCAAAGAGGCCCTTTCTAAGTATTGCCCCTAATTTCGCGACCAACCCCGGCAATATGCACATCATTGGAAAGAGCGTAATTTCCCAAACAAAAAACCCAAGTAACATTTTTCGATGGGGCCCACCTGGGGCCCACGGGACCCAATTGAAATTTGGGGCCCAATGGGGCGGCCCCTACGATTTTCTTCAAAATTTGCACAGACACTCTCCTGGGCCCCCTCTTCAATCTGGCTGAAGAAACCTACCGGGGAATCCAAAGGAAGGGGCCCAAAGAGGGCCCCAAAGAGGCCCTTTCTAAGTATTGCCCCTAATTTCGCGACCAACCCCGGCAATATGCACATTATTGGAAAGAGCGTAATTTCCCAAACAAAAAACCCAAGTAACATTTTTCGATGGGGCCCACCTGGGGCCCACGGGACCCAATTGAAATTTGGGGCCCAATTGGGTGGCCCCTACGATTTTCTTCAAAATTTGCACAGACACTCTCCTGGGTCCCCTCTTCAATCTGGCTGAAGAAACCTACCGGGGAATCCAAAGGAAGGGGCCCAAAGAGGGCCCCAAAGAGGCCCTTTCTAAGTATTGCCCCTAATTTCGCGACCAACCCCGGCAATATGCACATCATTGGATAGAACGTAATTTCCCAAACAAAAAACCCAAGTAACATTTTTCGATGGGGCCCACCTGGGGCCCACGGGACCCAATTGAAATTTGGGGCCCAATGGGGCGGCCCCTACGATTTTCTTCAAAATTTGCACAGACACTCTCCTGGGCCCCCTCTTCAATCTGGCTGAAGAAACCTACCGGGGAATCCAAAGGAAGGGGCCCAAAGAGGGCCCCAAAGAGGCCCTTTCTAAGTATTGCCCCTAATTTCGCGACCAACCCCGGCAATATGCACATCATTAGATAGAGCGTAATTTCCCAAACAAAAAACCCAAGTAACATTTTTCGATGGGGCCCACCTGGGGCCCACGGGACCCAATTGAAATTTGGGGCCCAATGGGGCGGCCCCTACGATTTTCTTCAAAATTTGCACAGACACTCTCCTGGGCCCCTTCTTCAATCTGGCTGAAGAAACCTACCGGGGAATCCAAAGGAAGGGGCCCAAAGAGGGCCCCAAAGAGGCCCTTTCTAAGTATTGCCCCTAATTTCGCGACCAACCCCGGCAATATGCATATCATTGGAAAGAGCGTAATTTCCCAAACAAAAAACCCAAGTAACATTTTTCGATGGGGCCCACCTGGGGCCCACGGGACCCAATTGAAATTTGGGGCCCAATGGGGCGGCCCCTACGATTTTCTTCAAAATTTGCACAGACACTCTCCTGGGCCCCCTCTTCAATCTGGCTGAAGAAACCTACCGGGGAATCCAAAGGAAGGGGCCCAAAGAGGGCCCCAAAGAGGCCCTTTCTAAGTATTGCCCCTAATTTCGCGACCAACCCCGGCAATATGCACATCATTGGATAGAGCGTAATTTCCCAAACAAAAAACCCAAGTAACATTTTTCGATGGGGCCCACCTGGGGCCCACGGGACCCAATTGAAATTTGGGGCCCAATGGGGCGGCCCCTACGATTTTCTTCAAAATTTGCACAGACACTCTCCAGACACAAAAACGAGCTCGAAAAATGTTACTTGGGTTTTTTGTTTGGGAAATTACGCTCTTTCCAATTATGTGCATATTGCCGGGGTTGGTCGCGAAATTAGGGGCAATACTTAGAAAGGGCCTCTTTGGGGCCCTCTTTGGGCCCCTTCCTTTGGATTCCCCGGTAGGTTTCTTCAGCCAGATTGAAGAGGGGGCCCAGGAGAGTGTCTGTGCAAATTTTGAAGAAAATCGTAGGGGCCGCCCCATTGGGCCCCAAATTTCAATTGGGTCCCGTGGGCCCCAGGTGGGCCCCATCGAAAAAATGTTACTTGGGTTTTTGTTTGGGAAATTACGTTCTATCCAATGATGTGCATATTGCCGGGGTTGGTCGCGAAATTAGGGGCAATACTTAGAAAGGGCCTCTTTGGGGCCCTCTTTGGGCCCCTTCCTTTGGATTCCCCGGTAGGTTTCTTCAGCCAGATTGAAGAGGGGGCCCAGGAGAGTGTCTGTGCAAATTTTGAAGAAAATCGTAGGGGCCGCCCCATTGGGCCCCAAATTTCAATTGGGTCCCGTGGGCCCCAGGTGGGCCCCATCGAAAAATGTTACTTGGGTTTTTTGTTTGGGAAATTACGCTCTTTCCAATGATGTGCATATTGCCGGGGTTGGTCGCGAAATTAGGGGCAATACTTAGAAAGGGCCTCTTTGAGGCCCTCTTTGGGCCCCTTCCTTTGGATTCCCCGGCAGGTTTCTTCAGCCAGATTGAAGAGGGGGCCCAGGAGAGTGTCTGTGCAAATTTTGAAGAAAATCGTAGGGGCCGCCCCATTGGGCCCCAAATTTCAATTGGGTCCCGTGGGCCCCAGGTGGGCCCCATCGAAAAATGTTACTTGGGTTTTTTGTTTGGGAAATTACGCTCTTTCCAATGATGTGCATATTGCTGGGGTTGGTCGCGAAATTAGGGGCAATACTTAGAAGCCCCATTGGGCCCCAAATTTCAATTGGGTCCCGTGGGCCCCAGGTGGGCCCCATCGAAAAATGTTACTTGGGTTTTTTGTTTGGGAAATTACGCTCTATCCAATGATGTGCATATTGCCGGGGTTGGTCGCGAAATTAGGGGCAATACTTAGAAAGGGCCTCTTTGGGGCCCTCTTTGGGCCCCTTCCTTTGGATTCCCCGGTAGGTTTCTTCAGCCAGATTGAAAAGGGGGCCCAGGAGAGTGTCTGTGCAAATTTTGAAGAAAATCGTAGGGGCCGCCCCATTGGGCCCCAAATTTCAATTGGGTCCCGTGGGCCCCAGGTAGGCCCCATCGAAAAATGTTACTTGGGTTTTTTGTTTGGGAAATTACGCTCTTTCCAATGATGTGCATATTGCCGGGGTTGGTCGCGAAATTAGGGGCAATACTTAGAAAGGGCCTTTTTGAGGCCCTCTTTGGGCCCCTTCCTTTGGATTCCCCGGTAGGTTTCTTCAGCCAGATTGAAGAGGGGGCCCAGGAGAGTGTCTGTGCAAATTTTGAAGAGAATCGTAGGGGCCGCCCCATTGGGCCCCAAATTTCAATTGGGTCCCGTGGGCCCCAGGTGGGCCCCATCGAAAAATGTTACTTGGGTTTTTTGTTTGGGAAATTACGCTCTTTCCAATGATGTGCATATTGCCGGGGTTGGTCGCGAAATTAGGGGCAATACTTAGAAAGGGCCTCTTTGGGGCCCTCTTTGGGCCCCTTCCTTTGGATTCCCCGGTAGGTTTCTTCAGCCAGATTGAAGAGGGGGCCAGGAGAGTGTCTGTGCAAATTTTGAAGAAAATCGTAGGGGCCGCCCCATTGGGCCCCAAATTTCAATTAGGTCCTGTGGGCCCCAGGTGGGCCCCATCGAAAAATGTTACTTGGGTTTTTTGTTTGGGAAATTACGCTCTTTCCAATGATGTGCATATTGCCGGGGTTGGTCGCGAAATTAGGGGCAATACTTAGAAAGGGCCTCTTTGGGGCCCTCTTTGGGCCCCTTCCTTTGGATTCCCCGGTTGGTTTCTTCAGCCAGATTGAAGAGGGGGCCCAGGAGAGTGTCTGTGCAAATTTTGAAGAGAATCGTAGGGGCCGCCCCATTGGGCCCCAAATTTCAATTGGGTCCCGTGGGCCCCAGGTGGGCCCCATCGAAAAATGTTACTTGGGTTTTTTGTTTGGGAAATTACGCTCTATCTAATGATGTGCATATTGCCGGGGTTGGTCGCGAAATTAGGGGCAATACTTAGAAAGGGCCTCTTTGGGGCCCTCTTTGGGCCCCTTCCTTTGGATTCCCCGGTAGGTTTCTTCAGCCAGATTGAAGAGGGGGCCCAGGAGAGTGTCTGTGCAAATTTTGAAGAAAATCGTAGGGGCCGCCCCATTGGGCCCCAAATTTCAATTGGGTCCCGTGGGCCCCAGGTGGGCCCCATCGAAAAATGTTACTTGGGTTTTTTGTTTGGGAAATTACGCTCTTTCCAATGATGTGCATATTGCCGGGGTTGGTCGCGAAATTAGGGGCAATACTTAGAAAGGGCCTCTTTGGGGCCCTCTTTCGGCCCCTTCCTTTGGATTCCCCGGTAGGTTTCTTCAGCCAGATTGAAGAGGGGACCCAGGAGAGTGTCTGTGCAAATTTTGAAGAAAATCGTAGGGGCCGCCCCATTGGGCCCCAAATTTCAATTGAGTCCCGTGGGCCCCAGGTGGGCCCCATCGAAAAATGTTACTTGGGTTTTTTGTTTGGGCAATTATGCTCTTTCCAATGATGTGCATATTGCCGGGGTTGGTCGCGAAATTAGGGGCAATACTTAGAAAGGGCCTCTTTGGGGCCCTATTTGGGCCCCTTCCTTTGGATTCCCCGGTAGGTTTCTTCAGCCAGATTGAAGAGGGGGCCCAGGAGAGTGTCTGTGCAAATTTTGAAGAAAATCGTAGGGGCCGCCCCATTGGGCCCCAAATTTCAATTGGGTCCCGTGGGCCCCAGGT
This sequence comes from Amphibalanus amphitrite, assembly GCF_019059575.1. NCBI lineage: Eukaryota > Metazoa > Arthropoda > Thecostraca > Balanomorpha > Balanidae > Amphibalanus > Amphibalanus amphitrite. The sequence goes on along the minus strand of NW_024881610.1, from coordinate 702,080 downwards.
GGGCCCCATCGAAAAATGTTACTTGGGTTTTTTGTTTGGGAAATTACGCTCTTTCCAATGATGTGCATATTGCCGGGGTTGGTCGCGAAATTAGGGGCAATACTTAGAAAGGGCCTCTTTGGGGCTCTCTTTGGGCCCCTTCCTTTGGATTCCCCGGTAGGTTTCTTCAGCCAGATTGAAGAGGGGGCCCAGGAGAGTGTCTGTGCAAATTTTGAAGAAAATCGTAGGGGCCGCCCCATTGGGCCCCAAATTTCAATTGGGTCCCGTGGGCCCCAGGTGGGCCCCATCGAAAAATGTTACTTGGGTTTTTTGTTTGGGAAATTACGCTCTTTCCAATAATGTGCATATTGCCGGGGTTGGTCGCGAAATTAGGGGCAATACTTAGAAAGGGCCTCTTTGGGGCCCTCTTTGGGCCCCTTCCTTTGGATTCCCCGGTAGGTTTCTTCAGCCAGATTGAAGAGGGGGCCCAGGAGAGTGTCTGTGCAAATTTTGAAGAAAATCGTAGGGGCCGCCCCATTGGGCCCCAAATTTCAATTGGGTCCCGTGGGCCCCAGGTGGGCCCCATCGAAAAATGTTACTGGGGTTTTTTGTTTGGGAAATCACGCTCTTTCCAATGATGTGCATATTGCTGGATTTTGTCGATGTTATAGGCCTAAAATTGTTGAAAACGTTTATTTATGCCCCGAGGGCATACTCCCGGGCCCATATATTTGAAGCTGTTTTGTTCGGTTCAGGGGGCGCTAGCCCCCTAAATTTGGTACCGTTGCACGTAAAATTTTGTCTTCTTTCGAATGACGTGCATTTTTAGCTGTTTTGACGGCTAGAAGTAGGGTTTTCAAAGTTCGTCGATTGTGCCCTGAGGGCATACTGTTTTTTTGGATTTGTGGCCCCCCTGATGGATTCCCCGCATTTTGGCACTAGGATTTTCGATAGAGGACACCATTCTGCACCTCTCCACCAAAATTCAGCGAAATCGTAGGGGCCGTCGATCCCTGCTGAATCCCTGCTGAACCCCTGCTGAATCCCTGCTAACTTCCGTTACATGAAATATTGGACGGTAAACTTTAATCCGCGCCACTTTCGCCTCCTGCAGCACCAAATTTCGTGCTGCAGGAAAACGAAGCATGCTTCAGTAGGTGACGTCACACAGGCGGTGACGCAGTGGTGTGGGCGGGACTAACAGGCGACGAAGCCCTCACTGCGCATGCGTGCTGCAGCATATTTCATTTTTGCTGCGCAGCCGAACAGCCCTATGGTTGTAATTCTCGTCTACACGCAACGCTGTATCTGTTATATCCAAGTTATATCAGTGAATATAATGTTTTATATGTTGACTGAGGGTTGAAGTCTGTTCGAAGATATTTTCGCGTAGAACTGCGACTGATTTGCATTGATAGTCGAGAGATTTTCAAGGTAAAAGCGCAGATGTTTGTCTATTCATTTCCCCCAAGCTGCAAAACGTGGCAGGTTTCGACGAGATCTCGGGTGCGCACGGGTCTCCGCTAGCCTTACTCAATCGTGCAAGGCACAGCCCAGTCGTGTAATGACGAATCAGGGTATGCATGCCTGGAGAGCCCTCATGCAAATCTTGCTAATGAATTATGAAAAAACATGAAATAGGTATGCCGACGGCCATTTACGCAACTACCACTCACTTTTAGAGTGCCAAGCTCTGTTCATTGGGATCAAATGTGCTAGTATTTCAAATCAATAGTCTGGTCACCAATCCTGATGTTTTCAATGGGGTTGGCAAATTGCATATATGGGAGACAGGTGGAACCTGAGCAGGATGGTGGACCTCAGTTGTCGGACCCCTCCTAAATGAAATGCTTGACCCTGATTAAACTTCAAGGTTTTTGGGTCATAACTCTTATGTGGATTGGGATATTTTGCTGAAGTTCCAACCAAATTGCATTTCAATGCAAGACTACATATGTGCCAAGTTTCTTGTTTATAACATAATTGGAACATGAGATATAAGTGAAAAACAGCGTGATCAAAGTAACCCCAGGTGGCAGGCGCTAGGTGGGGTTACTAATTACTCTCAAAAGTGTTCATTTTTCCATGAAACTTACACATGGAATTCCTCAGTACTCCTAATAGCTAACTTCAAAGTTGCATAGAATTATATTCCTTCTTTATCTCCTATAAAAAAGGGTGCCTAATTTATCACAAACAGTGTAATGCATGCTGTTGCCACTCCTGAATAAACATGGGTTCTAAAAGATTGATCCCTTTCATGCGGACTAATTTTCCAAAAACTGCTTTGGTTAGCACAAGATGGTGATATAATCCTTGAGAAATCATGGCAGACTGATTTGAAGGCTGTTCGAATAAGAATAAAGGCAGTAAGTGCTTTTTTTTAAATGTGGCTGCAAAAAAAATTTTGGTCATTGATGGGGGGGGGGGGCAAAAAGCACTAAGCAGTGTTAGTTTCAGCAATATAATTCCCTTTAAACAATAAATCTGGTTTTGGTAGTTATGTTAACAAATTTGTCCAGCATCTGGGAATGCATGTCATGAGGTTGAGAAAGCTTACATTACTGCTTACCTCTGAAATAATGGTCAGAAATTAGGTCAATTTTGTTCCATGGGGGCAGCCATCTCAAATCAAAGCTACCCTGGCCTGTCAAGTTACCCCCGGTTTTAAAGTACCTAAGTTAAAGTTAAGTTTTAAGGTATTTGTTCAGAAAAGGTCTTTCTTCAGAAAAGGTCTTTCAGATCTTTAATTCAAGCCATGAACACTAGGTATGTTGTAATCCCAGGCGTAGTCACTGATGGTATGTGTGTGCATACAATATAGCCATCCCTTTGTCCTTGTAAGTCATGGAACCATGTGCTGTGTTGTGTGTTACAGTGGCCCATCGGGTCTGCTAACAATCTGAAGGCATGTCTCGAGGAAATGTTGACTGCAAAGTCTACGTGGGGGATCTTGGTAAGCATTTTAATCTAACCAATTGAAAGTCAACATGTGAAACATTTAGAATTGAATGTTGTTGGCTATTAATCTCATATAGTCAACCTGTTTGATACAATTGGTCCTTTTGAATGCATGAAATAACAATGAGCTGGTTATCATGTGCTGTCATTTCCCTTGTTAATTTCAGTCAGCTTATCTGCTATGTACAATACATGCAACTACAAATTCTATCTTTCACTTCATTATCATTAGGATCATAGGATCATAGGATCATTATTGATATCGCGTTTGTAAACTCGTCCATTTTCAGGAAGTAACGCCTCACAGACGGAGCTGGAGGATGCCTTCTCCTACTACGGACCGCTGACCAACGTCTGGGTCGCCCGCAACCCGCCGGGCTTCGCTTTCGTCGAGTTTGAGGACCCACGCGATGCCCGGGACGCCGTCAGAGGTCTGGACGGACGGTAAGTTGAAGACCGCATGCGTCTTCAGACACAAGACAAGTGGACAATTGTATAGATATGTACCATTATAGTTATACTAGGTCCAGCAGCCATCCTATGAGTTTTGCTAACTGACTACGGCCACTGCTGCTGTCCCGTTTGTGCTCTGTCTGACGGCTGCAGTTTATCTGTGCTCTGTCTGACGGTCGCTGTCCGTTTGCGCTCTGTCTGACTGTCTACAAATGTCCGTTTGTGCTGTCTGACGCTCGTGCTGCCGCCATTCCAGCACCGTCTGCAACCGCCGCGTCACCGTCGAGATGTCCACGGGCCGATCACGCGGCCGCGGCGGCGGCGGCGGCTTCAACCGCTGGAGCAGCGGTGGGTACAACCCTAACGACCGCTGCTACGAGTGCGGCGGCCGCGGCCACTACGCCTATGACTGTCCCGACAAGAGGAACCACTTTACCGGCGCCGGCGGCCGCAAGAGGTGAGCCGGCGGCCGGGCGGGTCGGCGGGGGTGGGGCGGGCCCCAGCGGGAGGGCGGAGAAGACACGCGTCCGCTCGTGGCCGCTGGTGTCGTGCCCGTGGTTAATGGGTGGTCGATGGCCTGCTGACGCGCTGTTCTGACGTTTCGTAGGGGATGATTGTCGCCCGCACAGTCAGCTTGACCGTCACAGCTTGACCGTCCGAGCCGTGTGATCGGCGGCGCTGCCTGCAGAGCGCGCGCAGTGCGCACCCATCCCCACCCAGTCAGCCGCGTGTCACCGCTCCCAGTCAGCCGCGTGTCACCGCTCCCAGTGCCGCCCAGCTCGGTGGTGAGACGCCGTCACAGGGCACACAGAGATGCACTAGCGCGTGCCACAGTGGACAGAGACTCAGTGTCGGACCGGACGCTGGTCAAATCTGCTACAGGCAGACCGAAAATTACCTGTGTGAAAGAGGAAACGTGCTATGGAGAGGCCGTAGTATCGCAAAACTCGATTCAGCTGTTATTTTGCTGGTAGAACTGTTAACAGTTGAAATGTCGGACGGCTACAATTGAATGATTCTGGTATTCAGGTTATGTGGTCTTACTTCTTAGGTAAGGCTGGTGGAGACTTCCATTTCGCGTCTTGCTAGACGCGTCTAGCTTGGAAGTCTCCTTCCAACAGTTAGGCGCCAAGTTAGACGCCAACTTGGACGCCTGCTCAGCCAGACGCCAGTTGGACGCCAGTGGAAGTCTCCACCTTGTCTCCACCTTTTACCTCAGCACCATTTTGAGTGGCGCTGTTTAAGTTCCATCACAAAAATTATCATTGTAAAAAGCTTGCTTGACACTTTTCTTTTCTTTCGCTGGAGGCATCATATAAACTTATCAGATCGCTTTATCACATCCAAAATTCGGTGTCTTGGATAATCGAGTAAGCTGCTGGAGGAAGAAAGTACAATTTAATGATGCAACCTTTGATAAACACTTTCAAAGGATTGAATACAGTAGCGCTACACCATTCTCTGCTATGGGCAGAAATTCAGTCAAACAGGGACAACCTTAAACCGACTGAAATTCGGGATAGACACATTTGACTTGCGACGAAATAAAATGTAAAAGGTTATGTACATATCAGCTTACTGAGTCTGATTTCGGCACCTTTTCGGTTCGATCCGTTTGCTGAATCCCTAACCCAAACATTGTAGTGCCCTCGGAATTCCAATGTTTACGCTCTCCTGATAATTCACTTGGCTGGTTTCCTGTATTCGGCGGATGTTTCCCTCGAACTAGTTACCTCGTATGAATGCTTGCAACCCATGCCAATATCACACAAGTCACTACGTTGCGGTGTAGCGTATCCTCTTCACGAATCGGAATTCGTAATTTTGTGAACATGCCCATCTGAATGCCTTACCCTGAAGTACCCTGGTGTGTCGCGAATCGAGATGCGGCTTGCTTTTGAAGAAATGTATTATTTTAAGCAACCACGTGAAGAGTGTCGCTTGAAGTGTGTGTGTCGACGCAGGTCACGGAGGTATCCTTACACATTGCTATACCGTCGTATTGTCTTACCCATTTCAGCTTCCTACTAGTCCTCTGTTGCCTCTGTTCAGTTACCTCTCCCGAGGGTAGTCACTTGCGGACATTTATCTACATTTTCCAACCAATCCTGCGTTCTTCGCCACTGAGTAACTGCCCGTCCGCCCTCTCCCAGCCCGCCCCGCCCCGCTCGCGGCGGCTGACACCTGCCTGCCCCCGGGGCTGTTTCAGGTCCCGCAGCCGCGACCGCGACCGTGACCGTCGCTCCCGCTCGCGCTCTCGTGACCGGCGCGGACGTACCCGCTCCTACACGCGCAGCAAGTAGGTGGCGCTGGCGTCGACGTGTGCTCGGACGTGTATTTCACTTTCATATACGGCATATACGGATGGGACTATCTAGCTTGTTATTGTTTGTGTACGAAGTGGGCTTGTATAAAACTAAAAACTTTGTCACCCGTTCAAAGCATTAATCCGTGCCGTGTTTCATTAAAGCATTTACGTAAGGCTGGCCATTTCGCACAGACCCGCATTTTGTGATTGCCTGCGCTCGTTCCGCTGACGGCCTTAGTGCTGAATGCGTGATGCATTACTCCCTGTTCGGTCTCGACGTCATCTGACTTGGGCCTCGTGTTTTATTTTTCAGGTCGCGCTCTCGCTCCCGCTCCCGCTCGCCGAGGACCAACGGCCGGGACTGAGAGGCCGTCCCGCCGGGACTGAGGTCCGCCCCGGCCGGCCAGCGGGCCGCATCATACACTCACGGACGAGCCGCGCGTCAGGTCAGCGCCCGGCGCCGCCGCCACTCAGTCTCTGTCCTGCTTACTCCATCATCACCGCCCTCTCCTCTCTCCTCTCTCTCGGCTAGAGTTGCTAGTAGCTGTAGATGTAGACAGCGCTGACACGGTGGGTGTGTGCTCACACGGCGCCCGGAGTTCGGCGCGCCTGGTCGGAGCGAGCTGGGAGAGACGTCAGCTCCGGGTGCCGCTACCTGAACGAGTCACCGCCCGCGGGGTCGGAGGACGGGTCTGTGCAGATCTGTCCCTGCCACAGGACGTGGAGAACCTCGCAACCGTGAGACGCGCCATGGATTATTTTTGGTGTCAATAAACAGTTGACAGGTTGATTGGATTTGGTAGTGGGATGTGGGTAGAAACGATGTGCTGTGATGATGCGCTGATTAGCAGTTGTGATGGAGTCAGATGAGAGAGCAGAGAAGTTCATTGGGCGGTGTGCGAAGGCACTTACGGCCGTTTATTGCTTAAAATGGCACTGCAAACACATGACTAGGCATTGCACGTTTGTCCCTCCTCGCACATGACAACAATAACAAGTGACGAATGCGGCGCGCGGCGGACGGACAATGCGCCACTCGATGAGACTCACGCGATAAATACACTCCGGCTGGCACTCGCCACCTCACAGTCACCATTACGTGCGCACGCATACAGTCGACACTCGCGCCTCCCGCGAGGGACGGGCACACTGATAGCCGGGCCGACTATCGATCCGGCGGCCGCCCCAGTCACAACTTGACCTCTGCCAGCGGCGGGGACTCGCTGCCGGCCGTCTCACTCGGCGCGGCGGTGTCCCCCTCCTCGCCTTCCTCAGGGAGGTAGTCGCGCCAGCTGCGGAACAGGTAGCGCGTGAACTTCTTCAGCTGACGAAACTTGCAGTAGGTGGCGCCCTCGGCCGACTCAGTCTGCGCCGTCTGAATCAGAAAGCCCTGCTCGCGAAATTTCTTCTCCAGCTGGCGGTGCTGCTCCAGCGGCCCGGCCCGCTTCCGTTTGCGGTCGGGACTGGGCGCTGCCCGCTCGCTGCTCGTACTCGCCACACTCTGTTCACCCAGCGCCGTCGGCGGCGTGCGCTCGTTCTGGAAGAAGCGGAACTGGCCGTCGCTGTTGAGCGAGAGCTTCTTTTTCTCCTGGAGACTGGGGTTCGCTCCGCCCTTGAACTTGAACTTACATATGCTGACATCTGAGGTGGAGCCGAACCCCCCGGCGCCGGCTGACGCGGAGTCCCCCGACAGCACGTGAGCCGGGGAGCGTTTCTTGCGCCGCGATCCTCCGTCGGCCGCCCCGCCGGCGTCTGTGGGGCTGTCGGGCGCGTCACCTGCCCAGGTGGCGGCGTCTCCCTTCGCCCGCTGCCGCCAGTGATGCTCCAGCATCAGCGGGTGTACCATGACGCCGGCCTCGGGCCAGAACACGTAGTCACTGCCCCAGGCGGCCTCGGACGGCGAGTCGGGCGGCGACTCGTCGGCCGACGGCTCCGACTTCACCGACGGCCCGTCGCTGAGGCTCAGGTCGCGGATGCAGAGGTTGAGCGGCTCCTCCTGTTCGCCGGAATCGCTGTGCGCGCCGGCGCCGGCCAGCAGCCGCTGGTACATGGGCAGGTACTCGTGCAGGCGACTATAGAACTCCTCGGCTCCGTCTCCCGGCTCCGGTTTGGCGCTGAGGAGTGTTTGTAGCATCGACATTGGCGGCGTATCGGGGGTCTCTGGGGAGCTGGGCGACCGCTCGCTGCCGCCGCCGTCCACCATGTGACAGATGTCGGCCTTGCGGGGCTTCCTGCTGCGGTGGCGGCCCTCCAGCGGACTCTCCAGGCCGCCCTGAAGCCGGCTGAGCGCCGCAGCGGCAGCGGCGGCCGCCTCAGCGCCCCCTGCCGGCGGCTCACAGCCCGCCGCCGCCGCCGCCGCCAGCGCCGCCGACGGGCCCGGGATGGCCTTCACCAGGTGTGCCGATACCGACGTCGGGAAGAGACTGCCGCCGTCGTAGGAGGATTTCTCTACCAGGATCTTCTCCTGGCCCTTGTTCATGCTGCCGTGCACCTCCTGGATGAAGCCGGGGATGGCTCGTGAGCCTCGTCCTCTCCCCCGGCCGCGGCCGCGTGTCCTCGTGCCTCGGTTTGGCGCCGGCCGCGGTAGGATCTGCCGGTACTTTGAGTTGGCCGCGATCACCGAGGCCACCTTGCTGAGTGTCTCTGGCCGGACAGTGCTGGTGCCGTGCCGCCGGCCGGCCTGGCAGGCGGCGCTGAGCACGTCCGGTGTGAGGTGCGGCAGGGCGGCGGTGGCGGCCGGCCGCTCCGGCGGCGGCTGCGGCGGGCTGGCCTCGCGCGCCGCCTGCGCCGTCACCTCCTGGGCCAGCAGCGAGGCGGCCTCCTGGTTCATGCGCTGCACGTAGTGGTCCAGGTACTCGGGCGGCAGCGCCTGGTGATGGAACTTGAGCTGGCGGCGGCCGCGCGCGCCGCCGGCAGCGGCCGTCGGGCCCCGGCCTCGACCCCTGCGGAAGGAGAGAGAAGAGCGTCAGAGTCGGGACAACAGAAACAGCGAGTCTGCGCACACGCGGCAGTGGCTTATACAAACAGTGCGATCGTACCATGCAATGAACAGGCAGCCCCTCCCAGCCCGTAGATGGATAATACAGTTCAGCGCTTACACCACGGCATCTGTTATCTCGCTGTTTTGTTTTCCGCACCTGTCTGTCTGTCTTATCTAAGCATGTGGTCCGCCAGAACAATAACCACGTGATGATCTGCCTCAGTCATCAGATCTGTCTGCTCTGCGGTTAGTCCGCGCCCTGCACTGGTCACATGACGTCTGCGAGGGTCTGATTACGTCACCCGTTCATAATGACGTCACCGGTTCCGGGCGGTCGGCGTTAATGGCACATATATCTGTCACCTGCCGGCCTGCTCATAGGATACCGCGCCGTTTTAGCCTGTCGTCAGTTCAGTCTGGTATGGCCGGCCAAGTCAGATCAGAAGGACCAGATGTTGATCGGGGTTAGTGTTTGCTGTGCGGCCGCAGAAATTTACGCGAATGAGCGCCAGGCTACTGTGTGAGATAGAATCTACGTCTTGTGAAATATAAACTGCCTGACAAATGACCGCGGTTTGAGGGTCTGGTCGTACCCTCCATCCGAAGTGAAGTCGGTGCTCATGAAGCAAGGCTTGTTATTAATCGGTACGTCAGCTTAAGTTGTTGATGCTGTTCATGAGCGTAAACGTCTTTTTCCCGTTTCAATTACTTTCAATCTGGGAAATTCTACTACTTATACGGGAGCTTGTGCTCATTGTTCTTATTTGGTAGGCAGCCCTGTTATGGCCATATTCATTCGGCCTGGACAGTCCGGCTCAATATTCCCCATCAGACGACTGGAATAAAAATACACATAATTTACATTCAGAACGGCATACCGGCTTGCATGCTCCAACTAGCTAAGGAGAAAATAGCATTCCTGGAATCTACGAGTCGGGCCACTGCGGCTCGCGGCCTCGGGTGTTTCGCGGCGATCGTGCATCCTCATATCACCGGCGACAGACAATGGGCGCCGTTTGGCCGGCCAAAGTATGTTTCTGTGTATTTCGAACACAATCGTTGTTTACGCTGACAGTTTTCTGCACACGGGACTTTACGAGCGAGCTGGCACGCTGACAATGCACGTGCCACTGTGACGGCCCTGGCCGGGGGTGTTGTGTAACGGATGCTAAATTGGCCGAGCGCGCCTTATAATGTGCACGAGGGACAGACCCGACCGGCCATGGTTGAACGACTAACTACTGTCGTCAATGCGTAATGCGGTTAACGAGTCGCTAGGCAGTAGGTAATAGGCATATCACACTATAGCGTATGTTTGACTTTGTTTTGCGGTCAGCAGCCATTTGCTGGCCGAGTCTAATTATCATAACTGCATAGGACAGTGGTCGGCAGGTCCTCCGGGGTCGTGCCCCCTTTTTTGGCGCCAGGCAGGGCCATTACCCCCACCTACCAGACCCCATTGGTGATGCAACCAAGGTTACTGAAATTCCATACTTTTCCGTGACTCTTTGGGTACCATATCTGCGAGAAACCGCAAGCCCCCTCCCCTGCGGTTTCTCGCAAAATATCTCAAAAACGTTGGCACGGAGCGCCACCATTTTGGGACATTTTATCATACATCGTTTCTGCACATGTTGTGAATATTTCAGACCAGAGTCACTCAAGGTCAGGTCACCAGATCACGTCAAGTGACCTCACCTCAGTAAAGACTGCAACGCCTGCTTTAGCTGCATTGAGTGACAGATCTCTTTCAAACTTTCAGGAATTGATAAAGGCAACAACATGTAAAAATTTGTATCTCGGAGATTTGATGTCGGTGACCAAAGTTCAGGTCAATTTCACGCCCTCTCCCATTATCAATGGGAGAGGGCACAAAGTCAATGGTAGAAAATTGAAAGGCGCCTCTTTTGGACCAGTGTCATTCCTAACACTGTGACACTCTTATTTACAAGTAAACATGACCGCTGAACCGGAAAATTGCACCCGTAACCCCACTGTATGTCCCTGAGGTCATTTCAGGTCATGAATGGTATCCAACAGCTATTCGCTAATAACTTTTGATAAAGGCATCCCAGAGCGATGAAAATGCCCTAGATGTGTTCAGCTCGACGATACGGATCGACTGATATGCAACAAAACCTTCGATGCTTCTCGACGGGAGGATCACGATGCTGATAAAAGTGAGCTCTTGCAAGTTTTAAGTGAAAAGTTATTTAAGAAAAACTATCAGCAAGCAACGTACATTTTGGAAGTTTTTGTCTCCTGCAGGCTAAACCATCTTCGGTTGAATCTGAGGGCAGGCATCAGAAAAAACGTTAAGAGAGCTATCGAATGCGTTTTTCCGCAGGTGTAGCGACAGCTGCGCCACCTCGCTTGCTCAGTCTGCCCCTGGCGGCAGACCGCGAAGCTCTACTTGCGCCGCTACACACAGATGTCACTTTTACTTTCACCGTTACTACCAATGTTCTCCGTGGCTCAACAATGTAAAGCCAAACTGTTCAGTTCCGTTGTTCAACTGGTCTCTTTGATCGACACGAGCCTCACTCGTTTAAATATACGCCTATACCTCCTACGGCGCGGTTTAGCCCTACGGGCACCACTGGGACGGGCCAGCGTCCACCTTGAGGAGGGTATCGATCATAGGGGTGGAGGAGAGTGCACGGGGGACACGGCCCAACCGGCTGGGACATCTACCCAGTACGAGGGATGACAGTGGCGAATCCCGTTTGACTCTCCAAAGCCTCTCCCTCTCCGACTACGACATCTGAAGACTTCGCCGGCTCTCCGAGGGCACCACACCACAAATGGTGACCCCGACGTGATCCTACGAGATTCTGACAGCTCCGCCTCGGCAAGAATAGGTTCTACCCGAACCTGGCCTCCCATCGCCTCGGCAAGAATGGGCTCGTAATTGCCCGGCGGATTGACTGTGTGTGTGTGTGGCACTCGGGCCCGCGAGACCCGCCAGTGATTGCGCCGCGAGCGCACCAGTGACAGCGCAGCGAGCGCTCTGCGATTGCGCAGCGGGCGCCTCAGTGGTTGCACAGCGAGTGCACTCCAGTGACAGCGCAGCGAGCGCTCTGTGATTGCGCAGCGGGCGCCCCAGTGGCTGCACAGCGAGTGCGCGACGAGCGTTCACCTCCGCCACCATGCCCGACACTGCAGACTCGCGTCCGTCCGCAACGTTTCGCCTGCCCGCCTTCTCGCCGGAGGAAGCGGAACTCTGGCTGGTGCAGGTAGACTGCGCATTCGACGTCGCAAACATCACCGACAATGCGACCAAGTTTAAGCTGCTGGTAGCGAACCTACCAGTGCACGTAGCCTCCCAGGTACGTGACGTAGTGACGGCCACGCCGCCGTCCTTCACGGACCTGGTGACGGCGCTGCGGTCTCGGCTGGCGCAGTCTCGCGCGTCTCGCCTAGAGACCCTGCTCCGGGACCAGCAGTTAGGCGACCAGAAGCCCACCCAGCTGCTGCGTAACATGCAGCACATGCTGGGTAATTCAAGAGATGACACCGGCCTCCTGCGGACGCTCTTCCTCCAGCGCCTGCCGCAGACCACGCGCGCTGCCCTGGCCCTCCTGCCAGAATCGACCGGAATCGACGACCTCGCCAGCGCCGCAGACCGATTCCAGGAGGCGTCGCAAGGTGCCGTGGTGGCCGCCGCTGTGGCCCCGCCGGCCGCCGCTGTCGCTCCGCCGGCCAGCCACTCCTGTAACTGTCAGCAGTCGGCAGGGACGGATCTCACAGCTGCCGTGGCCGCTCTCACCGCGACCGTCGCGCGGATGGAGGCATCGTACAAGAGCCACCGCGCAGACGTTCGGCGACGCAGCAGGTCCCGCCCGGCACGCCGGCCAGCGACGCCCGGCACGGGCACGGCCCGCGCCGACACTCGGCAGCCGCCGGCAACGGACGGGCTGTGCTGGTATCACGAGCGGTTCGGCGCTGACGCCCACCAGTGCCGCCAGCCCTGCTCGTGGCAGGGAAACTAGCTCGCCTGTCTGCCCTCGCGCCAGCAAAGACGGGCGGCCCACCACTGGCGCCTCTGTTCTACGTTACCGACACGGTAAAGAACTGGAGGTTTCTGGTCGACACCGGCGCCCAGGTTAGCGTCCTGCCACCGGGTGTTCTGACGCCGGACGACCAAGTGACCGCCCAACGCGACGCACCACGACTGGAAGCCGCTAATGGCTCCGCCATCCAGCTCCACGGTGCCGTCGACGCCACCGTACGGCTCGGCGCACAGTCTCTCCAGTGGAAATTCCTGGTGGCAGATGTCTCCACACCAATCCTCGGCGCCGACTTCTTGGCCTTCCACCGACTCACCGTCGACATGCGCCGCCGGGTGCTGCGCTCCGACCAAGGCGTAACGTGCGTCGTCGGCTCTCCCGCTAGCGTCAGCTCCGTTGGCGTCCGGATGTGCGCGGAGAGTGATTATAGTGGCCTGCTGCGCGAATTTCCGCGCGTGACGTCTACCTCCACCCGGCTCCTACCCGTGCGGCACGGCGTGACGCACCATATCGTCACGCGGGGCCCCCCTCGCGTCGGGCGCCCCCGCCGCCTGCCGCCGGACCGGCTCCGCTTCGCTCGACACGAGTTCGAAAAGATGGTGGAGATCGGCGTCGCTCGCCCATCCAAAAGCAGCTGGGCCTCGCCGCTGCACCTGGCGCCGAAACCAACACCCGGACAGTGGCGACCGTGCGGCGACTACCGCGCACTCAACAAAGTAACTGTGCCCGACCGGTACCCGATACCGTTTCTTCAGGATTTCGCCGCGAATCTGCATGGCTGCACGGTCTTTACGAAGATAGACCTCGTGCGCGCGTACCATCAGATTCCGGTTGAACCTGCCGACATTCCGAAGACGGCGATCGTGACGCCCTTCGGCCTCTTCGAGATGTGCCGCATGAGCTTCGGGCTCCGCAACGCCGGCCAAACATTCCAGCGCTTCATGGACGAGGTGATGCGCGGCCTGACGTGCTGCTACGTGTACCTCGACGACATCCTGGTCGCCAGCACGTCCCACGAGGAACACCGCCGCCACGTCCGCCAAGTCCTGGAGCGCCTGGACAGGTTCGGCATCACCGTCAACCCGGAGAAGTGCGTGTTCGGCGCCAGCCGAATCAAGTTCCTGGGCCACGACGTATCACCGGACGGCATCGCCCCTCTGCCGGAGAAGGTCTCTGCGGTGAAGGACTTTCCGCAGCCCGCCACGCAGCGCCAGCTACGCCGCTTCATCGGTATGGTAACCCACTACCATCGTTTCCTGCCGGGTGCCGCCAGCCTCCTATGTCCGCTGCACCGTCTCCTGGACCACAAGCGCAAACGCGCTGCACCGCTGGAGTGGACACCAGACGCAGAGAACGCCTTCCAGCGCGTCAAAATCGCCCTGTCACAGGCCACCCAGCTCGCGCACCCCACGCCCGGGGCCGCGCTGAGTCTGCAGGCTGACGCCTCGGACACCGGGGTCGGCGCCGTGCTACAGCAGCACATCGACGGAGCCTGGAGCCCGCTGGCATTCTTCTCCAGGACGCTGAAACCGCCGGAGACCCGCTACAGTGCGTTCGGCCGTGAGCTGCTGGCCGTGTACCTGGCGGTGAAACACTTCCGGCACTCTCTTGAAGGCCGCCCCTTCACCATCTTCACCGACCACAAGGCACTTGTGTCGGCCATCGGCTCCGGCTCTGTCAGCTACTCGCCCAGGGAGATCAGGCATCTCGACTTCATCTGCCAGTTCTCAACAGACGTCCGTCACGTGCCGGGCAGCGAGAACGTGGTGGCCGACGCAATGTCCCGGACTGTCAGCATGCTGAAGTCGCCGACGCCGCCGCTTCAGGACTTCGAGGCACTCGCGGCAGCACAGCAGGAAGACGGCGAGCTGAAGGCGTACCTCGACACGCCCCACAGCCTGCAGGTGCGCGCCGTACCGCTCGCTGGAGGGAGCTCGCTCCTCTGCGACGAGTCGACCGGCTCACCGCGACCGCTCATCCCAACTGCCCTCCGACGGCACTACTTCCAGCTGCTGCACGGTCTGTCGCACCCCGGCGCCCGCGCGACACAGCAGCTCATCTCCAGCCGTTTCGTCTGGCCGGGACTGAGCAAGGACGTGCGCGACTGGACCCGCAGCTGTGTCGCCTGTCAGCGCTCCAAGGTCCACCGGCACACCCGCGCTCCGGTAGCAACATGGACGCCTCCCTCCGGTCGCTTCGAGGAAATTCACATCGACCTGGTAGGCCCGCTGCCGCCCAGCGAAGGTCAGACCTTCCTCCTCACCTGCGTGGACCGTTTCACCCGCTGGGTGGAGGCTATCCCTCTCCCTGACATCAAGACGCCCACCGTCGCCAATGCATTCGTGTCCGGCTGGATCGCACGCTTCGGCGTGCCGACACGTGTCACCACCGACAGAGGTTCGCAGTTCGAGTCGCACCTCTGGCAAGAACTGTCTGCCATCCTCGGCTGCACCCGCCACCGGACCACCAGCTACCACCCGCAAGCAAACGGACTCGTCGAGCGGGTGCATCGCCAGCTGAAGGCAGCCCTCCGGGCCCACGGGAACGAACGCTGGACCCGCTCGCTCCCGCTGGTGTTACTCGGCGTCCGTTCAGCCGTCAAGACGGACCTGGACTGCACAGCCGCGGAACTGGTGTACGGCCAGCCACTCCGCCTGCCGGCCGAGTTCCTCGGCGACGCGCCGGCCGCCGCCGTCACGGACCCAGCCTCGTACGCCACTGAGCTCCGCCGCTACATGCGGGACCTGACGCCAGTGGTGCCGCGCGCCTCGGCCACTCACCGGCCGAGCTTCGTGCCGCAGACACTCCGGGACGCGTCTCATGTGTTCGTTCGACGAGAGGCGCGACCCTCGCTGGCGTGCCCGTACGACGGGCCGTACCGAGTGCAGCAGTGCGGTGACAAAACTGTGCGCATCTTGCGAAACGGCCGCGAGGAAACAGTGTCCATCGACCGCGTCAAGCCGGCCTTCGTAGAGCCGCCTGACGCCCCGGCCGCGGCGGCCGACTGCGGCCCCGTCAGCCGACCTTCGAACTCGGCGGTGCCGGCCGCTGGGCCGCGGCTCCTCCTGCCGCCACTTCGCCCTGAGCCGCCACCGCCGCCGCCCCCGCCGCCGCCCCCGCCGCCACCGCTACGACCGTGTCTCCGCACGACACGATCCGGCCGTGTTGTGCGCCCACCAGCGCGTTTTCTCCACGTCGCGTTCCACAGCGACGTGTCTGGGGGGAGGGTGGTGTAGCGACAGCTGCGCCACCTCGCTTGCTCAGTCTGCCCCTGGCGGCAGACCGCGAAGCTCTACTTGCGCCGCTACACACAGATGTCACTTTTACTTTCACCGTTACTACCAATGTTCTCCGTGGCTCAACAATGTAAAGCCAAACTGTTCAGTTCCGTTGTTCAACTGGTCTCTTTGATCGACACGAGCCTCACTCGTTTAAATATACGCCTATACCTCCTACGGCGCGGTTTAGCCCTACGGGCACCACTGGGACGGGCCAGCGTCCACCTTGAGGAGGGTATCGATCATAGGGGTGGAGGAGAGTGCACGGGGGACACGGCCCAACCGGCTGGGACATCTACCCAGTACGAGGGATGACAGTGGCGAATCCCGTTTGACTCTCCAAAGCCTCTCCCTCTCCGACTACGACATCTGAAGACTTCGCCGGCTCTCCGAGGGCACCACACCACACAGCGCTCTAGCTCTATCCTTTCCTGAGCTATAGGCCAGTTTGTCGAAAATTGTCAAAGGTTGACCTGGAAATTGGCGAAATTTTACGTTCGATGACCTCTGGTGACCTGACCTTTGATTTGACCTAAAAGGTGACCATAGTTTTTTCTTCATCATTTCTTACGCTCTTCGATCGCCGACTACGGCGTTTCGCTAGTGACCCAGGAGCCAAGTTAATAGGGGGTGTTCAACCTCCATCTCCAGCAGGGCGTGGAAATCCAGGAGCCCCAGCGGGGCGCGGGTTAACCCCCATACGTATAGGGGTAGCGGGTATTTTTCGAGAATAGATCACGTTAAAAGGGTCGGATTACAAAAAAAAAACTGTACCATCGAGCCGATCATTTTTATGTCCTGAAAATGGCATGACCTTAACCCGAATAACCGTTGATTTGTGAGATTTTCTTGAGATCATGGCAGGCCACAAAATCTCACTTCAAGAAGTTACAGCAGGACCCGATTAACTCGGCATTTGTTATTGACCTATGGAAGGTCACCCAATGACCAACGACCTTTAAATTGGGTAGCAGCGGCTGCTTATCTTCACGGGCAACACGCTCAATTGTTCTGCAAAGCTCCAGCTCAGAGACCGAGATGCTCAGGTCAGGGTGCAATGGACGACTCCTCTCCCTTGCGTTAGTGACTGTGAAAACGCCAATAGACGAGCGCCGGCTATTACATGACAGTTACTTTCCACGACTGTACGGAATGGTGAGCAGCTACATGAAAATTGGCATGCACCAGCTAATCAGTTCATGCTTTGTGCGTTTGACCTCGACTAATCTTTGAATCCTGGGGCACAACAGTTGCGATGTTTGTCCCATCAAGGGAACCATTAATTCTAAAAAAGATGAGGCTTTCTCAGAGGCCGTCATTACCCCCCACCGAAGGGCGCCATTACCCCCAAAGGGGGCATGCCCCACCATTTGCCGACCCCTGGCATAGGAGGACTCCTTTATTTGACCCCAGCAAACATATCGCTTTCACCCGTTATGTTGCACGCCCCTAGATAAGTAAATAAGAAACCCGATACGGTCGGCGCCCGTGTGGTGGACGGACGTCCCTGTCACCAGGCCAGTCGGCACCGGGCCCACCGGACGGCCCTCGTTGACCGCGGGGCGCGGACAGATGACCCCGCTCGCTCGGACGACCACTCTGAGGTCTTAATTCCCATGACGGCTGTTTCGGTTCATGCCACAAATCGCTCTTTCCTGAGCTGTCGGAACCACCCAATCCCCCTTCCTCCCCCACATCCGCTGCAGGTCGGCGGACCCAGGGTATATGTATTGAGTGAAGGCGGACCGGCACAGGGGCGCCGCCTCGCGGCCGATCCCACAACTAGGCATCGTCGGCGCCGACGGCTGCAACCGAAGCCGGCCGCCATCGTCGGCGCCGATTGCCGTACGGGGCCGTAGCCGGCGGGCCTATTTTCGGCCGGCCGGCGCGGTGTTAAGTGTCTATTTTGGCCGGCTGCTCGGCGCTGTTACTCGATATGCTCGTATTTGGCTGGCGGAGGCACGGCGCTGAACAGCGGCGCACGTGCAGATGCGCGTCCCCGCGCCGGCCCAGATCACCGGCGGCGATGGAAATAGATGACGGTGCGCGGGGCGCGGGCGGCTGGAGGTCCGCACTGGCCGCATTTGTCGGCTGTCCGATCGGAAAAGGTGACACTGTGTCCAGTGTCCGCAGAGTCGGTACCGTGTCCCGACACCCCCGTGGAGCGGCACGTGATGAAAATCGGGCCGACCGCTGCACAGCGCCGCCCGGTAATATCGACTTATTCGGCGGCGGTATTTTTACGATGAGTTAACAATGCCTGTTGAGGTTTTTTGGTGACAGCTTTGATGTCACATCAGAATGTCCGATTGCACGGGAAAAATCGAACCTGGTTAGGAGAAGCCAGTCTATATGGTCTCTAATCTCGTTGGTCAGGCAAATCCGTGGACATACGACTGCCGTATAAAGGCGGCACCTCGCTTATACGGGGATCGCATTTCCATAATGCGGTGTGGCGGCGGGCATTCATATGGGCTGCCACGCCACCACCAGCCCAGATCCACAGCTGAATGTGGAATAGCTAATGAAGATTTTGGATTATTATTTTTTGTCAGATTTGCCAAGGCGTAAGTATAAAAGTATACTTTATCCACGGTAAATCGTGCAACTTTCATCTAAAGTTTCGAGGAATGAATAGACCAAAGGAATGGCGAAGTGTGGTTTCGCCCGGTTTTGTTTGATGCTACCATTTATGCTGCCTGCTTCCGGAATGAACATCATGGAAAAAATCACTTACCTTACCTTCAGTGTGCAATATTCAATTTGTAGGGAAAACCGCTAGGCGAATAAATCCGAACGTTTGTGCCTTTCCCGTCTGTCATCTGTGTTGCTATTAGTTCGTATTTAACATTTCCAAGGGGTCGGTTCCTACATTTGTTGAGCTTTTTTCATTTAATAGTGACCAACATTGCTTGCAAAGCAATTTACTATAATTACCATTCATGCTATTTTCAGAAAGAGTAAAAGCACCGGACAGAGTAGTAAAACATTATTTTTATACCATCTTTATTCAGTGAGTTTCGTATGATTAAATTGGATCATAGGTAAATCGCATTACCGCAAAGCCGCCATAAACTATATCCCCGTATCGATGTTTTGCTTTCGGTGACGTCGCCTCCTGACACGAATATGCCATTTACGTAGAAAATCACTTCAAACCACATTCCTAAAGAAATGTCTCGTCTTTTACGGCTATCACAGCAGGTGTTTGCCTTTGAGCCGAACGCCCTACAAAAGCCGTACGTGATTATAATCGAAAAGAGGCACCGGCCCCCGTCCCTGGGCTCGTTTCGTTTGCTGACTGTTGTTCTACAATCTAGCAACGTCATTTGCGTGGGCGAAGGACAGTGAATCCGCGCTATTTGCACTCTATTCAGGCTAATTCATTGCTGTTACGGTTGAGCCCCACCTCGCTTCGCCAAAAATGTCACAACTGCAAACAATAAAAATAGCCGGCCACCTGTTTGTGTAGGCAGCGTCGGCTCGGTTACCGGTCGGGTTAACTATTCTTAGTGGTCGGCTCTGGAGACGTTGCACAATGATCTTCACGGGTTTTCAGCGGCCACCCGGGATCGATTGGCGCTGGGCTGCCGCTGACGCCTTACACAGTCGGACCTCCCCGGGAGGCATTGTGGGCTCTGGCGGCCTCAACCGCAGTCATCGCCATATACGCGTCTGCGCGGCGGCGGGGGCGGCGCCGCCCGTAATTAGACGCTCTAATGGTATGCATGGCGGGCGGGCGGACGTGCCGCAAATGGCGCGACCGGCGCGCGCGCCGGGGCGGCGGCGGGGGCGGGGGCGGCGCCCCGAGGCGTCAGGGCGCAGCTGATCGCAGTCCGCCCGCCACGAACGTCAGCCAAGTGGCCTTTTTCGCTTTGTGTTGGGATTCGCTGAGAGACACGGGTGATGAATGACGGGATGCGAGGAGCCCACTGTATCCGGAGTGCTGACGTCGGTTCACTATTTTCTTTTTGAGATATCTCTCATTGCGGTGCGTTATCATGATGTTTGACGTTCCGCTTTATAAGTAGATATTGCTGTGAACCTGGACGGCTGATTCTTATGGGAAATTGTTTGAATTCCACAGGTCCGGCAGTGTTGAGGTGAGGTGGGGACGGTTCCCGTATCTGACGGATCTCGCCGGGTTCACCCCAGCCATCCCCCGGCGCAGGTGAATCGTCCCGCTCTATAAGGACAGAAGCCGATCAGTTGCGGCGATATTGGCTCGGCTGCGGGGGCGAGGCGGCGGTGAGTGGCGCCCCTGGAACGTCCGGTGTGTGGCTGCGGTACACCGGGGGCTGCACCTGGGCCGTCCGCAGCTCTGGTAACCTCGACAGTCGGAGCTACTCGTGCTCTGAGTCAGATCGAGATCAGGCTGGTGCTGACGGCGGGAGGACACACAGTGACGGGGTTTATGGATATCGGCGATGGAAATCGACGGGGGATATATTGAGCAGAGTGAGCTCCCGGAACCGTCAGCAGTTGAGGACTAATCGAGTAGCTGGATATGTTGTTAGGTTCGTCTGTATTGAAGGTTTGGTTGACATTTGCTAACAACGCTGTCGGCATTTGAGAATGGATTTCCTGGTATATCGCCGAATTGAAACAAACCGTTTTGTCGCTGAAGTCCTTTTGTGGGTTGGTTGTGAATGAACATGTTAATACTGGCGATCATATATAGGTCGCTGTACAGATTAATAACCTGTCAGGTTGTGATTGGTACCAAACGTCATACCATGTTCATTCATAATTCATCGAGAATCCGAAGGCCAGCGGTCTGGCTCGTAGCCTCGCCACCATTCATGAGTCTGCAGGTTTTCCTCCGGCTGCGTGGACCGCTTTCGTGCAACAATGCACTGTGCCGACCGGAAAACGTCCGCCCATGGAAGGAAATCCATCCAGAGTGCGGTGACGGCGCGGGCGACTCCAAAACTACCCCAAGGTATGTGGCTGTCGTCGCCGGCTTCCGTCCGGTTCCCACGTGGGCGGAGCTCGCGGCAGCGGGGGCCGCGGGGAGGACCAGGCGAGGCGCCCGTCCTTCGTCTCGGCACGACCCGGCTATTTTAGCTGCACGCTGGCTGGCGGTGTCTGCTCGGCCGTCTCTCCGATACGCGCCTCCTCTCTGTCTCTCTGGAGAGAGCGCACGGCGCGGCACTCCAGTTTTGGAGGCGTCCTCCGGCGGAGTACGTGCCAAAATAACACGCGATGCGGCGCCGCGGTAAGAGGGCCCTCCCCGACGTGCCGCCGCCTCGCCCCACCCCGGGCACGCTGGGCGCCAAGCTCTCCCGGAAAGGAGCCGAAAGCGGCTCTATTTTGGGCCGTGTAACCGAATGCGACTGGCGCCTGTCACATGTGGGGGGACGGAAGGCACGTCCTGACGGAACTCGAGCTGACAGGATGTGCGTGAATGCCTCGGCTTGTGACTACACTATCTGGCTCCCCTGGCCGAGGTATTGCAGCGCAGCTGACACTGGCCCGAGGTGGTGTGAGGGGCTCTCCCCAACCCGAGTCCTGCCTGTGCTCACTGCAGGTGCTCCGTGTGCTGTCGCCCCCCCCCCCCCTCAGCGGACGGGTTAGGCCGTGGGAACCGTTGGCTGTGCGAATTCCAGCGGCGGACGGGTATGGATGGCATCTGCACGTGCGGCGCGCAAGGCTGAGACCACTTCGGTGCGACGGCCGCAAACAGGTTCTGCATGCTCAACACTGGAGCTGCCGTCCGTGCGCATCAGGTCGGTGCGTTTTGTAACGGCGATCTGTCAGTGATGGAGCTTATACTTGGAACAGGAATACAACGGTCCCGCCGTCAGCTGTCCCGCGTTGTAAACCATGACTAAGTGATGGTACGATGCTCACTCCCGCACCACCGTAAGTGCAAAAAGCTGGAATGATTCATTCTCAGTGTTTCCTCTTTCGTAATACCTGTTCTTTGTAATCGCTAGCTATCATATCTTCATCTTGATCTCCGCCAAGAACAACAAAATGATGAGCGATCTTTCTGGGATCGGTTTACAAGGTAGGCGTACGTAAGAACATAAGTAGAACGCCTATCGCTATCATTTTCTGTGAATGTATCTTTACTCATCTGGGTGTGTTTCCCGTACTTGTACGCAGTTAGAGACACACCTTGGTCTTTGAAGTTCACTTATATCTGGCTACAAATTAAATAAAAGGGCTACATGACCTTCAAATGTATCACTATATCTTTCTTTGTGATAGCTTACTTTTTGCATGTGCTATCGTTTGCCTTACTTGCCACAAGTACCAGCAACCTGCTGCGATGTTTCGCCTCACTTCTGTTATCCCTACCTCCTACCAAAGTGACCCTCCTTCCACCCTTTCGCCTCTCCAGCGCTGTGTGAGTGTGCGCGCCTGGTGCGGTCGGAGCGCCGTGGCATGCAGCTTTTCTTTTCTCACCTTCCCCTGCCGCGGCCGGGCGTCGACCCTCGGTACGTCCTCGCCACCTGCTTGGTCTGGTGCGGGATCATGACGCTGTACAGCGTCCCGTCGCCGATGTGGTAGTTCTTCTGCGAGTAGCCCTTCATCGAAGAGCTGAAATCACAAAAGGGGGCGAAGAGCGCGTCAGCTACACATGCACCTTGGCTAATGGTAGGAATGGTGATGCAGTCAGGGGTAAAGTGAGGCATGAACAAACTATTGATACGTGTACACTCATAAAATGAATGTGATGCGTAAATACCATATCAGACTGCAATGTATCATTTTATATCTCCATGCCCGTGACAAATTGGCGGGACGGTGACGCCACCGTCTCTTGTGAATCGTAAGTTTCCGGCGGCATAGCATTCGGATGACGCGCTGGCTTTGAATGGCCGCTAAATGGTGGTAATTTGTCGGCATATTGCACCAGTCAGTAAACGTCATTTTTTCAGTTTCATGCTGATGTGGTGCCGGTTACCAGTTGGAGAAAAAGTTGCATGCCTGATTATCAGATATTTCCCGTAGAATCCCCCGCATTGCCAGCCGGTCGCTGTTTGGGTTTTGAGCCACAGCTGATGGTTGTCTCTGCATGCTGGACAGATCTCGTTGGGAGCGCCGGGCCACCCCCTGGCGGTCCGTGCCGCCGCGGCCACCGGTGCCCTTTGCATGACTGGGTGACGACGCCCGGTACTCTACACTTACAGTCGTCGGTGAGATCATACCGGGCCAATCAAACACGGATCGATTCGCTGGGGTAAGGTGCGACCGGCGCGGCGCGCCCCTAAGTGGGCCATCGACATACCACAGACCGGCCACGCGGTCCGACCGCCGCGCCAGCATGTCCGCCAGACATTTATCACGCGGCTTAACTCGAATTGAGCCGATTCGGCAATGGTGCGCGCCGTATAAGGTCAAACGCGGACATGGCTATGGCGCGGCCGGCGTAAAAATGGCCAACGGGCTGCTCCGCGCGCGGCTGCAGTGTGCCGCAAAAGGGCCGACTCAGATGGCTGGATGTGGTGTGGGACCGGCGGTCTCACGGCGCTGAGCGATGGTGCTGAGGGGTGCACCATTACTCTGCAGTGTCCATGGTAGCGGTCATAAGTCTCCTGGTGTCCGAGAAGCGTACAAAGTCTCCATCCTGGATAGGCATGCGAGATTACGCGTGCGATAATGCATTGGCGCATGATCAGTCAGAAGTAGCAGAACGACGTTTGGACTTTGAACGGATTATCTATCTACCTGCTAGTCCTGGACAGGCATGCAAGGCCGGCTAGGTATGCTGGGTGAGGCGTATGATAATGCCCTGCTGTCATGAGCCTGAAAGGATGTCGGTCGTTCAATCAACGAGTAATAAGCAGGCAGAAAACATTTAAAATAGAATAACGAAACCAACATGACATCTACACTTTTCTCACTTTTTGCTCGTCATGCTCTGCCCAGCCCTCAACAAGTCACCATAAATCAGATCTCCAGACATATTTCAGATCCGCCTTTCGCCTGAATCCGCCCCTGTTCAGCAGAACTGTCCGCCGGCCGTGCAGACCGCACGCCGTCGCCGGGCCGGCGGTCCATCGCGCCGCGGCACCGTGGGAGGCGCCGGTCCCAGTTGCAGACCAAACGGCACCGGTGACAGTACACGAGAAATGCCGCCTCTGCGATCGGTAAATGTCATGGAGATCGATGCGGTGGTATGCTGAGAGTGGCCAGCGGCTCGGTGCGCGGCGGACCACGGTCGTTATGGTGTCGAAACAGCGGGGAGTCGGTGGCGTTATAGATGACTCCATCCTGGGATCATCTGCGTGACTGTGTTTGCCACACAGTGGCTCTATTTGGCTGTCGGCGAGTCGCCATCGCTGACCGACGTCGAGCCCGTCCAGCCACGTCCACCGACAGCCACTTCAGGACACTTTTCAAACGAGCTAACGACTTGTACACATTTTTACTTGAACGTTTTAAGTCTTTAGACATCCACAAAAGACTTACGGCTGACGTCAAATCCGTTTGACAAATAAGGAGGTCGATGAATCTAAATGACCTTCGGGTCACGCTGTGACCAAACAAGCCCGGACGGTCTGCTCGAACGGACTGCCGGTCGGGCGCTGCGGCTCCAAACTGGCCGACTGCGCGCACTGTTGGACAGACAGGGAACGGCAGACAGCGAGGCTGCCGTACCCCCGGCCATAACCCACCCATCCTATACTCTGCTGCCACCTGTCCTGTCCTGTCCTGTCCTGTCCTGTCCTGTCCTGTCCTGTCCTGTCCTGTCTGCTGGCCCTCTCATGACGAGCGTCATGCAACCGGACATGGTAAGCAGACGGGCCCGACGGGCGCAGACTCAAAGCCGATTAGCGACCCTCAAAACCGAGTCGTCAGTCGACGCGACAAGATGACGCGCTCCCTATATGGAGTTGGCTGTCTGTGTACAGTCGCTGACACATGGAGAACAGTGGGAAGTCGCTGCGGCCCCCGCCAACACCGTGTCACCTGGTTTAATGGACGAACGGCGCTGTCATCGACGTGTATTCACCAGACCAGCATCCGGTCACAGTGAACTGCGCGAAAGAGGCCAGTAGCGACGGTGGCGACAAATGATGTGGTGGTTTGCGATCGGCGCTGGGCTCAAAGAGACCACATCGTGATGCCAAGCTGATTTGATGTGACCGGCTGATTAAAAATTGCCATTTAATTGGATTAGCATGCTAGATGTTCCCTGATTGCATAGATGGCATGCTTTTGGCTTATGCTGTTTATGCTGTGCTTACGGTTGGATAACAATTAACGTAAACGTTTCTCCGCTTTCCAAATCTATTTATACAATGCTAGGCATGCATAAACTAATAAAAACTTTGGTTCCCACCATGGAAAATCGCACATTGGCACCCGAGCGAACGATGACGCAACACCAATCACAATCCCACGATCGCACCTTCAGTTTCCCACGGCTTCAACCGCCAGTGGCCTGTCACTCCATTACCTAGTGACACATATCCGGCCTCTGTGCCACAGCAACGGACCGCTCAGCCACCGCCGTACCGCCGCGCCGGTCCAGCCGAAATGCTCTCATGACTGAACGTCGGCCGGCGCGGCGCATACGAATTGCCCCTCGGATCCCCACACAGCTGGGACCAACACGCACCGTGTGACCGGTGCCGGAGCATCCATTGTCTATGCTAATTTAATTATTTATTGAGAGTGGGCGTGGTGTCGGCAGTGCGGCCCGGAGAGGCGGCAGATTGGGACATCGCGCGCGGTCGGCGGAGACAGAGCCGGACGGTGATACACGGGGATACGGAGCGTTCGTGACATGGGAGGAGCCGCCGAATGGAGATGAGGTCCGTGATGGGAGCGGAGGCCGGGGTCAGAGTTACTCGGTGCTGGGCTGCCTCTAAATACCTATGAAACATAAAGCAATGTTAATTTAACTCTGCTTTCTGGTGTGATGACCTTTGTGATTGTTGGTGTTTTTCAATAAACATAGCATTCAAAAGTTATCATCAGCCTATGGCTAGCTCGTGCGCACGTGCACGATCACCCTGGCATCACGCTGAGATAATCATTGTTGGACCCACACCTGCAGTGCCAGTGTAATAAATAGCCACTAACGTTAGGCGGTGTCCGATGTCCATATTTCAACGATAATGTCTCCCTGGCTGCACGTCAACCGCAGCAATGAATCGAACGAAAACAATCTACAGAAAAATCCATAGCATCTCCCAACACCATTTAAGACCAGATTATAGCCATATTGCATGAAAAATCCTCAACTACCTCGATCATTGTAGGATTTTCGACGATGCCGCTGCATAAACAGTCACCGATACAAGCGCCTAATCCGTCTTCAGTTGCAAACATGGTATGAATTTATCTAATAACAAAATTGCGGCGTTTTTATCGCCTGCATTGCCGGTCGCCGGCCGCCTCTGAGCGCGGCCCGGCCGGGCCGGTTTCCGGATGGCTGGGGGCCCGGTCACGCGACACGGTTTGCGTGCTGCGCCGCCGGCTTTGGCGGCTGTCGGCCGTATTGGAACGGCTAACGGCCGGTCCATCTCTGTGTCGGTCGGCGACATTTGGGGAGGTGCCGCCGCCGATAGACCATAAGCGCCGTCCCACAGACGTCATCGGCGGCATTCCGATGGGCGGCGCGCCTCCCCGCGGCAGCTGGGACCGCGCGCGAGTCCCCGTGGTAGCTGGGGTAGCTGGGGAGTGTAGTGAGCTGGGGAGGCGGGCCTCGGAGGCACCTGGGGAGTGTTGGAGCTCCGTCGGCAGCTGGGGAGTGCGGTGGGTCCCTGTGGTGGCTGGGGCGGTGTATGAGGTGAGCTATGGACGACAGCGGGGGTGGTGAATGAAGTGAGCTACAGAGGGCAGCTGGGCGGCATGGTGAGCTACAGACGGGAAAGAGAGGGAGAAAGAGAGAGAGAGAGAGAGAGAGAGAGAGAGAGAGAGAGAGAGAGAGAGAGAGAGAGAGAGGAGAGAGAGAGACGCTCTGATTTGCGACAGCTGCCGACCTCCTGCCATGGCGCAGCCGATCCGCAGCAGAATCTCCCCCACTGATTTCTTTCCTAATCTGCGCCAGACGGCGGGCAGCAATCGGCAGACTTTCCGCGGCCGCCAGCTGTACGGCAGAGCGGCGCTATCGGCGGCGGATTGCCGGCAGAACGAGGCCTAAGAGCCGCGACTGGCAGCGCGGCTGATACCATCTACCAGCAGGTGCCGAAAGCTCGGCTGAGCTCAGCACGGTACGGGCGGGTTCGGGAGCCTCTGCACCACCGGCTCCGGACGAACAGACCGTGAGCACGTGCATAACGGGGCAGTGAACTCGAGTACAAAGAATGGTAGCTGAGCACATGTTTGGCTAGCCATAGGTCAACATTAGCAGCGTGCGACTACCGAGTCGGATTTGACAAAGAACCAACCGATGTGTGGTCATTATTCACGCTTCGCCTTGTTAGTGCAAGTCACGTTTCAATTCGGGCGTTTAACACTCTATATCGACGGATAACTATTATCGCACGGTTCTCAGTCAGCATCAACTTGTGTTCGTTTTCTAATGACCACCACTAACCGGCAATTATTGTCTACCACCCGTGCCTCTCGGCTGACCCCTGCGGTGTGACCTGTGTGACCTCTCCTCTATCCGGGTGACCCGACATACCATACGGGGGCGAGCCGCGCTAACCAGTCACTGCAGCCTCGGGAGGGCGGCGGACGGCGTCGCCTCTATCTGGCCCATCCAAATGCCGTCAGGATTAGGCGGAGTTCTCGACAGGGCACTCCTATTGCCACTTATGGCAGTCGGCGCCCAAAAATCGGTCCGCCATACCGGTCGGTCGCCGGCGAGGGCTACGGCCCGCACCGCCCGGTGCACCTGGCGTGCTCTGGGCGTGCTCTACGGCCCACTGATTCTGACGTGCTATATGAACTAATGCTTTAGACGTGCTCATGATCACATGGCCTGGGCGTGCTCTACATCCCACAGTTTAGCAGGCGTAGTTCTCTGGAGGTCGCTCCGACGTGCGCCGCTACCGGCCGAGAACAATACGTATTGGCATTTTTAGCCAAAGTAGGCTTTTGGCATACGTTTCCCTTTATCCTCAATTACATCACCCTGCCTTCTTATCTCTTAACACCCGATATCTCCTTCCTTTCGTCTGCCCTCGGGAGATGAGCAAACTGCAAGACTTCGATTTCGTTTGTACACTCATGTCGTATCGCAATGCCTTCAGTCTCCCTTCTCTCTTAAACCCCACCTGTTCCTCTCACTTTCCATGCCCTGGCGCGCGTCGCCTGTCTCCCCAACCACCCGTCTCCTCCCTCCCAGCCCCCTGTCACCCCTATCGCTCCAACCGTTCCGGCCGACCCGTCTCTCTACCGACGGCGCGCCATGCATCCCATCCGGTCACGCTGCAAGGAACACCGCCTCCTACCCGGACAGACAGGCCCGCGCTCATGAACGCCGTGTCACGTGTGACCGACGAGTTACGTCAGGTTCTCGGCGGCGACGCGGACGGATTAGATGGGGAGACGGTCCGGTACGGCCGGGCGGCTCTCCTCTCGGCCCGGCGCGGCGGAGGCTCAGCGCAGGTTCATGGAGAGATGTGTAGTGCGCGAGCCGGGAGAGGTTGGACGCGAGTGGCTGACGTGGGTGGCGGTAGATCTTAGGAGGCCGTCGGTAAGGGACAAAAATGGATTAGGGACTATGGAAATTGTGACGCAGAGTGTCAATAGGTGCATATTTTTGCATTTACCACCTCAGCTTTCACCTTATCTCGACAAAATTACCTGCCAGTGCGCAGCCTCTGCCTGGCCCGCCCGAATCACGGCAGGCCAGCCCGTCCCACGTCTGATTCTCGATCGGAGCGGACTGAGCCGGCCGGCGGGGCACTGATGTCACCACCAGAAAATGGCCCGGGCGTCTGGACTGATCGCTGAGGTCACTACCACAGCAGGGGGCGCGGCGGCACGGGCGGACCGCAGTCCGCACGACCTCGCGGTGGGCGGTCCGCCTGATATTTGTTATTAGTCTGAGTGATCTCAGGTTAATCTTCCTAAGCTGATTCTGCAAGGTTACACGGCTGGGCGAGGTTGCAGGTAGAAAACCTGTTTGTAATGACTTCATTGATTAATGGCTGATGAAAATGGATGGTGACATCATTGATGAGGCTTGAGATGCATTTGGTACAGGTTTGACGTAATGCATGCGATAAGCTTGCTCTCCATGAGTGGATGTTTACATATATGGTAGATCTCCGAAAATCCAGTCGCCTTAGAAAGCACCTGGCCCCAGGGGGATTAGCGTGCGCTCGACTGGTGCGAGATTAGAGCAGCGTCGTAGCTCCGCCACACGCGAGACTGGATCATCTGCCCTGGAAAAATGCGAATCGAATTAGTGTCTTTGTGTCTGGTAAGCTTGTTATATTTGCAGCTTAATGATAACACTGAGGAGGGTGGATTTACATCGTCGCCTCTAAGAAATGCAGACGACTGGGGGCTGAATGAGCTTAGCCGCTTTCACACCACGACCTCTGTTCTGGAGCACGGAACTCTGAGCTGAAGCACGGCTGCGTCTTTATGGTCACTACGTCTCCCGTAGTGGGCCATGGACTTGCTGCGAGGCCATGCTCTCAAGCTGTGTTTCCAGAGCTGTGCTCTATATGCCCTCGCTCTTTGAGCCGTGCTCTTGAGTACTGCACTGCAGTTCGGCGCTACTTGTTTCGGTGTCTCTGCCCTGCTCCGAAGTCGTGCTCCTGCCGTCCTATGGGTCGGTGCTCTGTCCCCGTGCCCCTGGCCGGTGCCGGTCTGGAGCAGCTGGTCAGGTGCGCGTCCGGCCTCTCCCCGTACGGCTATCGGCCCGGGACGGAATGTGGCACCTGCCGCCGAGCGCTGCTGTGACCGGGTCGAGACAAACTCCCGGACACTCAGCCCGACCGGGCTATCGGAGCCGGACATCGCGACACGCCTCACCAGCTGCCCGGGACACCAGTGGCGCCGGCAGCTGCACAACCCGCCGCCCTCCCCCCGAGGTCACCCGATACCGCTCACAGACGGAGAGGGTAAAAACGGCCAACAGACTGCACTGGGGAGATGACAGGGAGATGAATGTTTGGACAGGGGAAAGATGCTGAAATTATGGCGGGGATGAACGGGGTGAGTTACTCTAAAAATGTAGTTTCGCTGTACCCAATGCATTTCAAGTAATGCGTCATTCCACCAGTCACTGGATGCGTCAAGCTGCCCTAAATAATTTTGAAATGCTTGGTATGCAACCATCTTTGGGATAATTTGGCGGTTTCCGAGAGTTTCAACATCTTGCTTGAGGCATTTTTATTGTATAATGTAGAAATGTTGACCGTGTTTAAGAAATCCAAGAGACAGGTCGACCCCACGATGGGCCCGTCGACTCCCCTCCCGGTCGCCACCCGTCCTCCGCAGCGGTGGCTCGGACGGGGAGCGGGTAAATATGGCGGTGTAATTTGGTCGCTCGGCGGGGGCCGCCGCCCGCCGGGCCATCAGACGCTGTTTGGTTAGCTGCTCACTCACACTGGGCTGGAGCCGCCCAGGGAGTCGCTGCAATAGTCGGAGTCAGCACTCGAGTCATGCCCTCGCCCAGGGAGCCTGCAGTGTGGAATGTGGAGAAGCACTCACTGGATGATTGAAAATGACAGGACAGGATATTTGTGGACGAGGTCAAACGCCGGGCCAGGCGCGTTGAATGGCTTACTTCCAGAAGCTTTCAACGAATTGTTTACCGACATCATGCTCTTCACAACCAGCTTGAATTATTTCCATTGGTCCGGTGACGTGTGATGAATTCAATTATCAGCTCCACGACCTTGTGCTCCGAAGGCGTTCATTACGACATAACACGAGTGGACGCCGATGGTACCTAAGATATATGCAATATGCATTGGGCGCACTGCACAATCATTGCAGCCATTACCGTTCGCTCAACATCTGCTGTCCCGCTCGCTCCATCTGTCGTCCGGTCTAAGTCACTGTTCCTGTGTGCCGGCTCGCCAACTGGCGTCACGTATGTACCATTCGCAGCGGGCGGCCGGCGCGGAGACGTGACGTTACACGGAGCTCGGGTACTCGCTAACAATGCGCCGGGCGGGCGTGCCGCCACCGGCCATCCATCCCCGGCCGGCAATTAATGTACCCCCGCTGGGCGCCCCGTGGTGGCGCCGAGTTGCGCCCAGCGCACGCGCCGTAAAAGGCTAACGCGGCCCGCGCCTCCGCTATCGGAGCGGCTATCACAACAGGGCGATGAGCGCGCTGGACCGTCGGCCTTGCCGGCTGAGAGAGCCGCGAGACGCGCCGGACACTGCAGAGCCCGGGTGCAGTGTATTAAAGGAAGGGTGCCACCTTTTGGACACAACGCAGTTTTTACAAGATTAGCCTCACATGAACCTAAAAACCGGCTTCACTTACCTATGCTCGAGACGGTCAGCATTGAATCCGCACGTGAAGTTATCATTTGCGAGTTTTGCTGCCAGCATTCGGGCAGGCAAAAATCTTCAGCACTATTTCCTCGTCGTGTTAAGGGTATTTTATAAAACATGAAATCAGCAAAGGTATGTATAAAAGTTATACTTTTGAAGCATGTTTTATCATTTTGAAAGGGTATATTTTTTCTTTATGGTATACACTTAAGTTTTAAAATTTTAATTGGGAAGTTTTTCTAGTAAGTTGCATGAAGGGTGAAGGGTTCCATAGATCTCTTAAGCATTGTAAAGGAAAAACCTTTACTCGACTTATTTGATGTTCTTTAACTGTTGGCAAATATGGCCAACAGTTACCTACTTGGTTACCTACAACTTAGTTCAAATCATGGTATCTTCTTCCTTTTTATTTGTTCATCTTTTTGTCTCAGTTGCGCCATCAATGCAAATGGCAGAATGATATGTTGCCATGACAACAGGATATGCCAGCCGTCCTAGCTGCCACATCAAACGACCTTGAGTTGTAGTGGTGATATAAACAACGATCTTTTTTTTGGCCAATGTATTAAATGCAATGTTTCGGTTTTTTGTATATTGTGGACGCGCTAACCACGTCTAAAAATTCAAATAAGTAAAATAGATTCATAGAACAAAAATTTCGGAAGGTGGCACCCTTCCTTTAACCCGAGCAGAGCCGTGCTGCCGGGTCACAGCCTGACCTCGTGTCGTGACCTGAGGTCGACGGGGGCTGGACCTCAGCTCCAGATCCACCGTCCGACATAGATCTACTGCGGAGAAACGGCCAGCTGAGGCTCGACAGCTCAGCCTCACCCGCGAGGGCGGGCCGCCCGTCCGACCGTCACCGCCCACCAGCGCCAGTAAACGCAGGGCGTGCACCGGCCGATGCCAAATAGATTTATTGTAAACAGGCGGCCCGTGGCCCTGACGTGCCCAATATGGTCATATCAAGCGCCGGACGCGCCGGCAGTGGCGAAGATGGCTGTGTGGTGGTGTCGGCGTGCCTGCTGCAGGGCGTACCCTCTCTAACGCAAGGACGACATGGCAACGGAGGGGGGGGGAGGTAGTGGGTAACATCGCTTTGTTGTGATAGGGTGAGTACGGTGGCTGGAGCTGCCGGGATCTGATCAGTTGTTGACATATGTGCGGTGTTAACAGTATGTATCTCCTGCAGTTGTTTGTGGACGACAGGGAGAGCTTGGGAAGGGAGAGAGAAAGAGAGAGGGTGGGAGACGGGAAAACCACAGGTGTGGTTCCAACCCACAGGCGAGTGTCCAGTGAGCCGAGCCGAGGCGGTATCGCGTCGGTGGACCTGATAAGTCGGCGACGGTCTATCAAACCATCGCGATTGGTTCATCTCAGTCCATCAAATAGCTAACTAAGTGGGGGCTGATTTATTCATAGCGAGCTTTTTATATTACCATTGGCATTCGGAATCAAGACATAAAGAGTCGATAAAATGTCAAGCCCGGAGGCAGGTTGAGTAAGATACGACCGATTCCGCAATCCAAGAAGGCTATCTCAATTGTCCTAGTCAAAGCACGAACAGCTAGACAAGCGCCTTGTTTAACCATGTCCGGTAACTGATGGCAACTGAGCGGTAGCCAACAATGGTATCAGCATTGTCAGCCCTGCTGACCACAGCAAGGCTAGTTCTGCGTGGTCGGAGTCGCGGTCAGCCCTTCCATGCGCTCCATACGGATGCAGCTCCTTGTTGGGCAGTCGGCCAGGCAACTACATTCAAAGTTTGTCTTTTCCGCGTAATCGTTCATCACAAACGTCTCGGCCGTACCAAGCTGTTTCTCTGATGGTGATCGGTGCGATAACTGGACGGTCGTGCAGCGCGAGTTTTCCCCCTCCCTCGGCGGCTGACAGCCAATCTCTGTGCATCGGTACAACCTTGTGCCTGCCGCAGCTGTGCAGACCACGAAACACACCACCAGCCCGGGAAAACACCGATGCTGTTCGAACGGATTCGGCGTGAGCTGAGGTCGGCGACTGTGGCGTCAGCCCGACTCGTGACTCGTGGATCAGAGCCCACGTCACACCTGATGTCACATCAGTTTGTCGCATCTCGCGGCCGTAAGTCCTGGAGAAGTGCCGCCGCAGCAGCAGCAGGGACAGTGAAGGTAGCGGGGGCAGCGATCTAGATTGGCCCACGGTGCTGCGTCCGGACAGGCCGGCTGTCTGCCCTGTCACAGCGGGCGACGTACGAGGGAAACTCTTTTGTCTACACTAATGGCGAACACGGACATCTCTGCGCTCGATCCCCGACCGGAATGGCATTATGCAAAATCCATCCGCCCGCTTACAAATGGTAGTGTCGTCTGACAGATGCGACAAGCTGCATACTCTCTGCAGCATTCATTGCGAGCCATCTATCCATCGTCAGAGTCCTCAAACCGTCAAACCGTGCCCAATTCAGCGCCTCCGCCGGGACGACCGCCGCCACACACGGACATCCATTGGCGAGCGATCAGCAGCCCTCAGTGGTGGCGCTCCTCCCCTGGAAATCAGCCGGCGGCTGCTGGACAGAGGAGACACCCTCGTCCGGTGGTCCCCCAACAACCCTCGGAGGACCGTAGCCAAACCATCGCGGCGCGGACCGGACTTTGCCAAAACGGCGTGCAGATTGGCGTCCCGACACGGAATACATCAGTGGCGACGCCTTGGAGACCGCCCCGGCGGCTGTCGGGCCGGCCGGCCCACCCGTCCGTGTCACCGAGGTCACCGCGAGGTACACGTATCGCTCGTGGATACTGTCATTGGCAGGCAAACGGTCGAGGACGGCCGGTAAATGCAAGAAATAGATGCTGTTGAATGAGACCGAACATTGCTTCCGATGAGTACTTCTAGTTTCCTGCTTCTCGGGTAATTTCTTGAAGTAAGGCTCTCATGTTGCCGTTCGGGCCGCCGGTTTTCCCGCGCCACTGCTGCGGCTGCGAGGGGTCAGTGTGGACCGCCTCGGGGCGCGGACACCGGCGTTACTTTGCGCCCAGGTGTCTCCGCGCGGACCACGGAGTTCCCAGGTGGCTCCGAGGTGGCTGCACGGCCGCCAGCATCCCCTCTGCATACCAATGTGACTCAGCAGTA
Organism: Amphibalanus amphitrite; assembly: GCF_019059575.1. Lineage (NCBI taxonomy): Eukaryota > Metazoa > Arthropoda > Thecostraca > Balanomorpha > Balanidae > Amphibalanus > Amphibalanus amphitrite. The sequence goes on along the minus strand of NW_024881610.1, from coordinate 667,620 downwards.
TGCTAAAGACCCGCTTCATTGAAGCCGGGCCAGCAGTGTACTGCGGTCGGATCGGGGCGGCTATGTTCACCTGTATGGCCATTCAGCCGGTTGTGGTGTGAACAGGATCCTAGATTACGGCGCGGTGTATACCCGCCCCTGACGGACTCAGATGGCCGTCATGATGTGCCGACCGCAACCCCCAGCCATTATTGAGATGTATACCATCTTCAGTTCATCATGTTGACGTTGCATGCCGCCGCTTTACGTGCAGCAATGCGCCGCTGAAATATAATGCACATTTATATGGCGTTCCACGGCACATTAAACCATCGTCATCGAATTGAAAATCAAAAGCTGGCCGCTCATTGCCAGGTGGATAACATGAACAAAGCCTTTTTGTAGGGCAGTTACATGTGTCCTAACAGGTGCGGCTCTCTTTTTAGCAGCCCACACATTCCGGTATGATGCAAGCTTTTTGGAACCACTTTGGCTACGAGTGATAATGCCTAAATGTAGCTGTCGAAACAATTTACATACACCGCATTTGACTTAGAGAGGAACAGGTGCGGCGTTACACTGGCTGAAAAGACACGCCATCGCCAACAATTCATGAAGATCTAAGCACGATTGTTGTTGAATCAAGCCATTTCAGCATGCAAAAACAACATTTAGATTGTGCATGGCCATGTACGTCGAAACCACTAGCCGTGAAGGAGTCGTATCACTAGCATTGAGGTTGCTAACTGGCCGAGCTTTGGCGACGTTCACAAGCAGGTTTGCTTTTTGAAAGCGGATGCACTGCTAACGATGGGTGACGTGATATGACCGCAAACCGTCAATGAACTGAGCAGCAAAACAATTCGGCATGTCCGGTGGACAGAAGGCTAACTATATTGCGCCGCGCTGCTATTGTCCAAGAAGTTAGCTCAACGTTCGATTTTTCCCGTCTGCGGTGCGGATGTAGTGTAGTCTCGTTTCGCCGTTTTCCTCATGAGCTCACGACGGGTCCGGGGACAGGGGACCGTGACTTCAGGACGGGTGTCGGAGCCTGACAGTCACCCGATCCCCTCCACCCCCGCTGCCGTCCAGGCTCTGCACACGAGAGGCGCCGCCAGTGACACCCGTGCATTGTGAATCTCCAATAGCCTTCGTGGGTGGGATGAGGCTAGAAATAACATCCGATCTGCCTAGCCATAACAGACAGCCATCGTGTCAGCGGCATGGCCAGAATTTTGATGGCACAACTAACGAACGCCCACTGACAAGTGAATGGCAAGTTGATACACCGTATGACGGCGGTATTTGCTGAAAACATCATAAATCTTTGGGCGCGTGAGCGTCAGTTCCTGCTGGTAAATCGGTCGGGTGTGTGTGAAGATCCGCGTGGGCCGGCACAGCGCAGCGAGGAGCGCGGCTTGGTCGCCCCCGCACCCAGCGCTATGTCCGGTCTGCTCGACTCAGCCAGACTACTGCAGAGCGGCCGAGCCGGAGCGGGCGTGAGTCAGAGTCACGAGAGGTGACTCGAGATCATGAGTGGAGCCGATCGGAGCGATGTGTTCATCGAGACTGATCGACCCGCGCCGCCAGAACCAATGCACAGATGGAGTGGAAACGTCGGTGGAATGTCTGGGTCCGAGTTGCTTCAGACATTCACACCTTTGCTTCTGAACGGGTAATCTAAGACGTGCCTTTAAATAACCTTTGGCCGTTTCCATGATTGTAACAACCAGATAAATTATTTGTTTAATGATACATGCTAAAGATTGACTCATTACGAGAGCTGATACGCTTTCACAAAGGCAGTTATGTTTGCTCTTCTGATCAAGTCCGATGTCCGGAGAACAGTGAAACCCCGTCTCGGATCTGGCCTCGGCCCGCACCTGCCGGTCACAGTGCGTGAGCACGTCGTGTGCCCGCTCGCTGTGAAACTACTGTCGTCATCGTAATGGCAAGATTTCACTTTCCGAATCCACAAACCCGAAACGAGCTCCATAAATCGCACAAAGAATGCTAGCGACGTGAAGTCGCCACGCCGCGGAGGCCGGTCGGCAGTCGAGTTCGACACGCGTGATCTCTGTCGATGCGGCGTGGCGATGGAGACAAAGTCTCGTGATCGCGGCGGGGAGACAGCGGGGACCGTGGTGGCGACAGCGGCTGAGGCAGCCCGGCGGCGCCCCCAGCTGCGGTTTCTACCAGTCGCCGTAATCTGCGAGAAAGCGCCGCCGCGCCTGCTGCCGGGAGGCCGTGGGAACGCGGCGGTGACGGGTCCCCCGGGACGACAGCCGGACGCCGGGCGGGGCTGTCACAGGCTCCGGTTGGAGCCGATCGCGTGCCTCCGTCCGTACATGGCACGGCCCGCGACGCGGTGCGAGAGGACGGCGGCCGGAGCTGACACAGCCCGGTCCGCCGCCCGGAGACAGACAGCCCTCCTCGCCCAGATCCGGCCCAAAACTCAGTCTCTGCGACCCTCCGCGGCGCGCTCGACCATTAGACCATACGGGCGAATCACGAAACAAATACCTCAGCGGCTTAGCCCGATTTGGTCGACGGAGGAGACAGAAGACAATACGGCTGCCTTCAGTCACACGCGACCCTAAGCCGATCGCTCGATACCGCGTCATTCGCTGACTGATCCGCTTATTCCTAATTGGTAAGGACCGAAATGCCTCTCAATCACTCTTCCATCGGAGCCGAGCGTTTTTGCATGACATGTAAATAATCGTAAAACCATCGGATTCCAGATTCAGGCCGGCTGTCGCGCGGTGGTTGGCTATGATCGCAGTGGGCGGTTTTGGTGACGGATGGGGCCGGTTTGTCCTGTGCGCGTTAGCTACGTCAGTCCAGGTCGGTGGCGGTAATTGAACACACTCCCCCTCTCCTCCCCTCCCCATGAACGTGCCGCTCGCGCACGCTATACGTGATCGAAAAGACGATTTGCGGCTTATGGTTTGGTGTGAAGGCTGCACACAAGTACAGATCGGTGTTGTGGAGAAATTCGACACGATAAACTCTACATACACCATGGCCGACTAAGAATCGGCGGCCGGTGGTAGAAACATGGTTCGGAAATGACGAAGCGGTGCGGTTTGCGTCATTTAGGAATGGGATTGGTAGGGTTTGTACCACATATATAAATTGAGGGAATCCAAAAATAGGCGACGACCAAGTCCGTATGTGTAATTCGTGATGCAGTTTTGTTAGACGAACTCGACAATAAATCACCACCCATCCTCAGCCTATTTCAGTCGACTAGTAAAATATGTTTGCGTGGTATCGTTCAGTGACAGTCTCATATTACTCAGGAGCGATCCCATATATGAATTAGGAATGTGGACATCCCACCTCCTTAGACCATTTGTCGGCAAAAGGCAGCAATTAGCATCCTCCAGACATGCGTCATGCACTTCGCCAATCCAGAACATGTCTCGGGGAATTCCTCCAATAAACTGTGTACCTGGCACAGCTTGTAGAACAGCTGAAGCAGGATGAACCGGGCTGTTTTCTGCACTGTCTCTCTCCCCTCCCAAGCCTGCCTGGACACCTGTTAACAGCTGTGGCTCTTACTCCCGCCCACTTAGTGTGCGCATTCAGACGAATAGCGTAGTGGAATTTAGCCGACCGTCGGCGCCCAGAGCTCCGAGGCATGACTCATTGCTTACTGGAGGTGTGCTGGAGCCACCTGGCTTACGGCGAACGGGAGCCCCCTCCATCCACCCCCTCTGGAGGGTGGCGGCACGCGGCGGCCGCTGCACTGCCCGGGGCACCCTATCCGCCCGGTATGGGCATGCAATGCCGGCTTTTCCGTGCAGGGCTCGGTGTTGGCGCTGCCAGTGGAACTGCCCATTACGGTCACTTTCCGTGAGAGCAGAACGGTGCCGGCCTCTGATTGTGCTTCTGGACTGGTGCGGCCAGGTTCGCCTTAGAAACTCGTAATGAAACTTCTGGGAAACGCTCATAAAACACGCTCGCCGGATCGTGTTGCATACAATCGTGCAGCAGCTGTTCTTTCTATGACCGTGATGCCTGCATATGGACGACAGCCGCTTGCTTCCATGGCATGTCCCATTGATAAGCAATCAGCATGCCGGCACACGACCGGCGACCGTTCTGGAGAAGCCGAGTCACCGGCTGAACTCACCTGGAGTTTTGGTCGGCCTCCTCCTGCGCCATCTGTCCCATGCTGAGGTCGAAATCGAGCGGAAAACGCATCCCGAGCGGAGCCATACTCTCACTGCCGCTGCTCTTGATTGTCATGTCTCTGTGGTCATCGCGATCTTGCATAATTCCTGCAACAGACAGACACGGTGGCGTCAGGTAAAAGTCTGACGGGCGCGGACTGGTGTCGGACCCGCCCGGCCGCCCGGCGCGCGTGGAGCGTCTCAGCAGTGGGTCAGAGTGGTCCCCTGGTGCGCAGCCATGTTCGGTCTGCATAATTCCTGTAAACAAGGCGGCCGTCAGGTCGTGGCGCTCATCTGCCTGTTGCAAGGTTGCCCGGCCGCCAAATCGGGCCGGCCGACAGATTGTCGTGTGCCGCCGAGAGGTGGTCGTGACTGCGGCGCGGCGCACCGGAGAGCGACATTTGCATGGCGGCAGAGTGGCCGGATCCGATCCTCCGCCGGCGGACGTCTGGTGCCGGCCGTGCCGGTCTGCTGGCAGTGTTCTCCGTCCGGGGAGGGTCGCGGAGGGTCGGGAGGAGTGGCCCGGGTCAGGTCGCTACCCGGAGCTACCCCGGATGGCTGACTGTGTCGTGCCGGCGCTCCGTGCCACAGTGCCGCTCACAGACATACATCATACATGAACGACGCATCCCCAGCCGAGGTGTGACACCGATCAGACGATAGCACGCCGTATAAATAATATGACAAGGGTGTGAGGCGATACTGGCAGCTAAGTGGGCTTTATTGAATGCGCTTAGGAGCGATAGGGATTACAGGCAGTAGATTTTGTATTCTTCAAAGTTCAAACTAAGTTGATTTTATTTATTATTCGATGTTGATGCATTGAAACGACAGTAAATCATAGTCGCAATGAAACTAGCGTGCGCCTTGGGCTTAGTCTCCACACTTTATTTTAGGCGTTCGGACATATCAGCTCACGCACAGGTAACGGAGACTCCGACTAAGCACATAAACATAACACCACACGGTGTGTTATCACAAGAGCCGTACGCGATTCGCATGTTTTTCAGGTACCATTTTCCGTTCAAGTGCATTAGCGAAGCCAATACATTACAAAGGTATATAATGGTTCTTTGCGCTGCGCCACCTAGCCTCCGTCCAGACTCGCACAGACAAACTCCAACAGACAGGAAGATGAGTGACGACACACCGACAGACAGACAGACAAATGGTCGGTAATGGAGGTCGGGGCCGCCTGTCGGGTCGACATGACAGGTAGGCCGTTCGGCGAGACAGCCGACATCCCGACTGAGCGGACACCCGACATGCCAGGTGCGCACCAGCTCGCAGGAGTGCAGACCTGCAGCCGTACCGGCAGAGGGAGGAGCAGAGGCGGGCGGAAATACGGGCTGGTGAGAAAGAGGACGAACTCATTTACATAACAAGGACAGTTTCTTTGTCTTGAAAATGATCGGAAATGCACCCATTTAAAATGTTTCATTATTTTTCAGCAGTTTGTGAAGTGAAATTTCTCATGACTATTGTGTAGTTCATCGACATGATGGTCCATCAATGGCTGCCATTCCTTTTTCCGTGAATCTTCCTGCCCCGCCGCGTCCCTCCCGGATATGCCGAGCCGAGCCGTTTCAAGTGGCCGGCCCGCCCAGCTCCCTGACCATATCGATAGTCGGCAGCCACCGCTCAAAGCGCCGCGCGGACCGATATAGCGCCCGTCTCCAAACAGAAGGACAGATGGACGCAGACCGATCTGATTGCCGTCCATATCGGCCGGCGCCGTGACAGCTGCTCACGGTGAACACTGTGCACACCGCCCGAACAGGCCGGCGACTAGCGGCGCGCTCCGCCCACCCCCGCACAAGGACTGGGAAGCGCTGACAGAGTGCATTATGCTAATGCGATGGTGGCGCCGGGAGAGGCGACAGCCGAGAGACGGCCTCTCACACACAGCTGTGACGCTAAACGGTGCGCCGGGAGAGATTTAACCGGGTAGCCGCCGCCCTGGGGGGTCCGACAAGAATGACAGCTAAGGAGGGGAGGTGAGGCGACTTAGGGCGCTGTCAGGATAAGCACTTCTCTGCTGAGGGCTGCGGGACTCCCGTGAACTGCGATAGGATAGACCGCTTCACCCGTGTGCTGTTGTGCATCTCAATTTGTTTGGCACATCCGTTTGGGAAGCGTGAGGCGGTTCACACAGACCGAAACACCTAAGTGGGCAATCACTGCCTGCTTTGTCCGTCTATTTACAATCGGAACAAGCTGGACGACGCCTAAAGTCGGTGGCCGGCTTACAAAGCCATCGGGACCGGACTGCACCAAGCTCTGCTCGGCAGCGCTGGGGGGCGGGTGGGTCCGTATGACCGTATGGCGCCGGGTCTGTCGGCTGCACCCTGGCAGCGGGGTGGGTCGCAGTGCCGGCGGGCCGCGCCTGGTCCGGGTCACTGTCGCTGACCCGCCGGAGAGGAGAGCTGGGGAGTTCCTCAGGGACGGCTGTGGCAGCTACCGCCGGCACGGCCGCAGCTCAGAGCGGCGCAGAGTCGTGGCGATCATTAACTGACGCTAGTGACTCATCGTTGATCAGCAAAACCTTCGCACTCTTTCAATTTCGCCGGTCCTCAAACTTTTGCATCTGTCCTCGAGGGGTCTTGTTCAGTGTGCGCACTAGTCCAAGCTGTCATCTTCCCATGTGTTACACCTTTTCCTTCCCTCAGACCTGACATTTCACCCTCAAGCAGCCCGGTCACCCTTCGATCGTCGTGACCTTCTCGTAAATCTCGTGACCCTCTGATGACCTCGTGTCCCCTGTGCCTCCCCCTCGGCGGGCCGCCGTGCCCTGATGAATGGCCTGCGTTCCACGGGGGCGGGCGGCACCTCTGTACATTAGGGGATCGGCCAGTCACGGGCCAGCGCTGACGGATGGCGCGTCCGTCACAGTTCGGGCGGCTGACTCAGTGAGTCACCGGGCGGCGGTCTGCAGGGCTGACTCACACCCGTGCACTACACTGAGTGTGTGTGTGTGTGTTCGGGGTTGGGTTACATTGGCTGCGCCCGTATTAACAGCTTGGGAGGGGGGGGGGGACACGGACTGCGCGTTGCATGCCGTATAAGATATCACAGACGTCTTAGACAATCACTGTAGTGAGTTCTGAACTAGGTTCTATCCCTGGAGGTGGTATTTCGTTTTCCTTTGTTCGCTCGCAGACCATTCAGACAGCTGATGAAAGGTTTAGCCATATTCCTCGATATTACTGGACATATTTCCTCATTCGCCTTTCAATTTTCTCTCGCTCACCCCTCAATCAAGCCTTCCAGCGTGACATTGGGCCATTCCTGCCGTCATTTCTCTCCGTGCTCCGTCATTTCTGCCGGTTTTCCTCCTCCGAGTTCCGCTCGGTCTTTTCGTGTGCGTCACCGCGATCGTCACGCCCCGGTCGTGTCTCCATTCCCGGAGTTGCGGGCCGTTCGTACGGAGGCCGATAGCTCCTTACCGGGCGGGTGGACCGCGGGTGTCCGACCATATCCTGGAGTCCTGACGATCCCAGCGAGCCTGCCTGGCCGAGAGGGGCGAGCGGGAGAGAGATGATCGGACATAGAAATCGTCAGTTTGGATGTTATGGGATAGATCGATAAGGAATTTGTTATAAGTTTGACTATTGATAACATGATTCATGCTATTTATTGTTTGACAATAATGAAAAGGGTTGTGTGCAGATGTTCACTGCTTAGAAATCCCGGTGTGATTCGAACCGTTCTACCAGCGGCCATGAGCGGGTCAACTCGGCTCTCCTTAGCCAAGGTCCCCGGTGTAACAAAGACCGTATGCAGGCTCAGCAGAGCAAGATTTCAATCCACGATTAGACGTCAGTGTCCAGGTCCAGCCCAGTCGAGTTCCGTGAAGCGTTCAGGTACTCGTGACCCTGGTGCTTGCCGCATTCCGGCGAGAAAGGCGTGCCTTGTTTGTGATGGATCGAAACATGCCTCAGTCACAAGAATAGTCACATGCGACATACTGAGACAGAGATATCCAGTGAAGAGCTCGGCTGCGATGACGAGTATGCAATGGAGACAGAGTGAAAATATGACGTGGATGAAAGGTGCCGCACATAGCTGGCACTTTGGTGTTCACTTTGCTCAATGTGAAGCCACGGTTCGTGACACTTGAATGCCCATCAGGACGCCCCAGTCGAGACTCTTGTCACAATGTAACGCCCAGTTCGTAGACAAGACTGAGGATTTTGTCACTGTCACTCGCCCGTCATCAGTAGTCGGCAGTATTTGCTTTTCCCACGCCCGTCCGGACGACCGTCCCTGTACGCCGCTGATCCGTGGGCCGTGAGTCGTGACTCTGAGACGGGCCGGGCAGTCACGACCAGACGTAATTACCATTGACAATTCATTTCTACTAATGCCTGATACATAAAACCCTAACTATGTATGCGGTCGTTTAATGTCGTCTTATGCTAAACTGGGAGCGGCTGCCAATGCATTAAAATGTGCCTTATCAGAGGCACTAGCCGGTGATCATGAATGTTACACAAGCATTAATACCTCTTTATGGGATGTTATCAGGGCGAATCGCCGGGTATATATGCGCTGCAGATGCACATGTGAGTGATATAACGGCTGGTGTCACAGGCCGAACCAGCGGGGAGTGGTCGGCTAGACGCCCATCAGAGTCGCCGCACAGAATGGTATACGCGGGGGCGGACAGGACCTGCAAGGAAACCCACCTACAGATACAGATACAGATGTGTATTCATCTAGGATCCACAATAAAAGTGGCTTTTCACCAGACACGTAAAACCAGATAAAACGGGGAACATATAGACAGTACGAGTAGGCATAGTTTCAAAAGGGAATCACTTATTCTCCAAAGGTAGTCACCTACGTTCAAAAGAGAGTCATTCTTCTTTGATGAGGAGTCAGATATTTTGGCAAGAGAGTAAAGCACATTTTATGGGAGTCAAATGTGTAAAAGGAGTCTCGACTCCATGTTAAGTGAGTGCAATAACGTAGAGTCAAGACACCTCATTTTAACTTGACTCTCATAAAGGGGTGTCTTACTCCCTTGCTAAGATGCACGACTCCCTTTTAAAGATAGCCAACTCCCCAACAAAGGCGTCAACTATTGCCGTTTTGGTGTCGGACACCCTCGCAGAGCTCACTGATCCGATTTAAGGGTGTCATGACCCTCTCAGGAGGACACCATATTTTGGCTTCGTCGGAAACCGACGCCAAACGATGGGGTCAATGACCATACATTTTGGAGTCGGACACCAAAATCTAAGCACTCAGACTCTAAAACATGGAGTCGTCGTAGAGGTGGGGTGTCAAAATTTTTATCAGTGTAGATATCACTGGCAAACACAAACAAGCGTGCGACTGGAACAGGTTCAGACAGCTACTCGGCGTCTCGACATGATCACACGCTTCACATTGGCGCGAAACGCTGGTATATACGGGCTCTACTCGGTACCGTTTAACATCGCGACTCCTCTAATACATAGTCGACGTCTCCCCGTCTCTGTTCGGGCCCGTGGCTGTGTTATCAGCCCTGCGTTTCGGGTGTTGTGGTCGTGTATGTCGCGGGCTACCGGACCGATGGTATCACTGATATGTTCAGGAGTACCCGATGTGATGGCTCGGTGGACTGCGCAGATAGTGTGGTACTCGGCTAATTCGTCTGCCCGCAGCCAGCCGAGCTGCTGTATGACGTCAGAGATGTGGTCGCTGCGTCTACGGCCACTGACGACTCTGGCACAGAAATTGAGAATTTTCTGGACACGAGCCATCTGGGTCACACCGCACGACCCATACACGCTTATACAATACCGCACGATCGATATGACTAGGGCTTGAACAACTACCTTACGTGTGTTTGCTGGCATCACGTGGCGGGCATGACTGAGAGCGATTAAAATTCCTGTGCATTTTGATGCCATGGCGGTGATGTGAGCTTGATAGTTCAGATGGCGGTCGAGATAAAGTCCGAGGTTCTTCACCGTCCCTGCATCGACTACAGTTGAACCACAAAAGTTGACAGTGACGGGCGGGAGTCCACGCAACATTGCTGGTGTGCCCAACACCAGCATCTGTGTTTTGGCGGCGTTAACTTTCATGCCATTGTGGCAAAACCATCGGTAGGCGGCGTCGAGTGCGGCCTCAGTGCGTGAAATGATACAATCCAAATCCCGTTTCTTTCCAGTGACCAAAATTTGAGTGTCATCTGCAAACTGTACTATGGTGACTCCGTCGGGCATGTGCAGACTGAGATCGTTAGCAAAAAGCATGTACAAGGCACAACTGAGACTACCTCCCTGGAAAACACCAATGGTGTTTTCTCTCGGTCGGGAGGTGATACTGGAGCCGTCAGCGGCGCGGACTCTGACCTGTTGCACATGCCCAGCCAAATAGTTAGCGAACCAGTCGGTGTCGATACCGTATAGGCTAAGTTTTTGCAGGAGTTTTTGGTGAGACACGACATCAAAACATTTTGAAAGATCCAGTAAGACCAAAATTGAAATTTCACCGTTGTCCATGGACTGAAGAATGCGGTCAGTAATGACGTTGAGGGCCGTCTCAGTGGAGTACAGTCTCCTGTACCCGTGTTGTTCGGCTGCCAGCAGAGAATGCTCGGATAGGTAGTCGATCAGCTGGGTTTGAACTATGCGCTCAACTATTTTCATTATGCCTGGTAAAATGGAAATAGGGCGCGTGTCTGCTGGCGTGTTCCCTGCTTTGCCTTTCGGTATTGGTGTCACTATCGCGTGCTTCCATCCAGGTGGAATGAGACCAGTCGATAAACTGGAGTTCACGATGTCGAGAATAGCATGGCCAATGCCGGGAAAAAACGTCTGCAACATTCTAACACTAACACCGTCAACTCCGGTGGCCGTTGACGGTTTCATACTCAAGAGTGTGGAGTACAGTGTGTCAATATCGGTGGGTTGGACCTTGAACGTGCCTGAGGTAACGCGCGGCAGCCTGACAGGAACCGGAGCGGCGGGACACGGCACGGCAGCGGCTGTGGCAGGTCCTATAGTGACATAGTAGTCATTTAGTGCGTCGGGCGTGACCGCAGGTGGGTCGGCATGTTGCTGCTTGCGTCCTATCACGGGCTGTAGAACACGCCACAGACTGTGCCACCCTCCACGGTTAATCTGCTGCTGATAGAAGGCTCGACAGTCGCCTCGAATCGCAGCCTTACACAGCCTATTCACCTCGCGATACTCGTCCCGGGAGCCGCGTGTCAGAGCCGCGCGCCGCAGCCTGAGCAGCTCCTGTGTATCAGGCGATACCGGGGGAGTAGCTGCCGGTCGGACTGTCACCCGGCGAACTGGGGCCACGGTATCCAGCTGTCGCGTGAACAGTTCACAGAAGGCATGCCATTTCAGTGCGGGGCTGTCAGACAGGTACACACCGGACCAATCACAATCAAACAGCTGGCGATTGAAGGCAGCAACATCAACACGACCGAAACAGCGCCGCTCGACTCTCTGCTGGTTTACACTGCCGGGGGGACCCTGCCGCTCCAGAATAACGCGGGTAAAGTCGTGTGGACCTCCGAAGTGACACCGGGTCACGCCGGCTCTGCGCACAAGGTCCGGGCGGTTCGTGGCAACAACATCGAGAAGAGAACCGGCAGGTCGGTAGGTGGGACGATCACGGTTAGCTATGGTCAGTCCGTAAGTGTCAAACAGGTCGGGCAACATGCGTTCGCGGGCACTACCCCTGGCCTTAAGTAAACAACAGTTGAAATCTCCGGCAATAACAAGGGTGGAGCGAGGGTAATTGGCAAGCATAAACTGCATCTGGTTCTCAAGTGACTCTAGATCGGCAGACACTTGCTGTGTGTTGTTTGAAGGCACTCTGTAGGCTGATGCAACCAATAGCGACTGACGTTTACTGACGTGCACCAAAACCCAAACAATCTCAAGGTTCGTGTTAACATCACCGGTGAAAGGCGTCTTCAGCTGTTCACACTTAAAGCTGTCTCGAACCAGCAGCTCGAACCTGTGAACGAGGTCGGGAAATAAAACAGACGCCACAAAAATAAACGACTGAAATATCTGATAGAAGTGATGGACAATTAATTTTGCGTGCTGGTGGACAAGGTTTGCAAGATAATCATTATTATTGCCATTGCGTGCACATTCGACACGGTTCCATTAATCCTCTCACATTTACCCATTGCAGGTCAAGGCTGGAGGCACCTGTATAGTGACCGGTTGTCGGATCAGTAGCCCCATGCCTCCATTGAAGAGTCGCCTTGCCGCCCACGATGGACAATATTACCCTAATCCGCCCCATCCCTTTTGTCGCCGCGCCCGCCCGGCCCCCGTCGCCCTCTGACCCCGTCACTAACCGCCGTGTGCCGTCCCTCACCCGCCCGTCTTCCGCCGCGTTTGGTCACGAGTGCGTCCCTGGAGAATCCATATGGAGCCGACTGGGCGGCATCTGTGCACCGATCGGGATTAATTCGGTGAACGGGGGCGGTCTGTCCGGGGCGGCGGCCGCTGGTGGCTGGCGCGCGCGCCGGTCACTGTCCCCTCGTATCCGGGAGCGCGCTCCGAGCGCGGCTATCTGCCGCTGCACAGTCGCCCGTTTTGGGAGGCCGCCTGCACGACGGCTCCATAATGTAAGCAGCTGCAGCCAGTGGAGAGGCCGCTCTCTGCCAGGAATTTGCCCGGCTGTCATGGGATGTGCGGAATGTCGGCGTGGATCCCCGGCGTGCCTCCTGCAGCTAACCGAGATGCCCGTGTGAGATGGTAAGAGGGAGACGCACTCAGTGCAGTAGACTGGCGTGTTCTCACGACGCTTGAACATGGAGGGTGCTGAGGGAGACTGTACTCAGCAGCGCTGTGCCATCACCCGGGTCATGCGTGAAATCTCTTGCACTAAGCCAGCGCTGACATGGACCATAAAAAACCCACGCCGGTTGCGCAGAACGGGATTGCGTGCGGGCTGGTTTTAGCCTGCGAGAGGCCAAAAATCCCGCTGACGCTTAGCTAGCTGATGCACCAACAGGCTCGCAGCCTAAGCTAGAAAAGAAGCCGGCCAGATCCGTGGCATGCGCTTATAAAAAGCGCAATGGTAGTGGTTTTGGGACAACGCGTTTACTTTTTTTCTCGTTTCTGGATGACGAACTAAGTGGGATTATGGACCATACCGGTTTTGCCAGCTTAGGCGGTGGAGAAGTTGATACATTCTAAGGCTCTGGTTATGACGTGTCTGTGACACGAAAAGTCTCACGCCTTGCTATACCAGTTACAGCTAACATAATTATGTCTGAATGCAAATTATGACGTGCTGAGACGAAGGATCCCTGTTCCAAGAGCTGTCATGAGATAATACTGTTGTCTGTTACAGCTTGAAGGATCCTGGATTCGGAGAAGAGTATGCATGACCCCAATATGCACCCAATACGTCAATGCAAACGTGTGCAAATCGGTGGCGACATCTGTTAGTTTGTACAGCGTCCGGTTTGCATAAAGTGGAGGTCACAAGGGGCAGTTAACTGCCGAACCATAAGCATGTGTTGCATTTTGGGAGCTTCGGGAAGCCAGGCTGTCTTGGCTAATGGCTGGGGAGCGGTGCAAAATCGTGGTACAAAACACAAGGATGTAGTAAAAGGCGACTACTCGATTTCATTCACACACTATGTGTGAATGACGTTTTTCGGTGACGCCAGCGCGTTGTGTCGACGAACAATGACCTTTGGCGCGACCCAGTCACGCGCAACAGTGACGTCACCATTCGCTCTGTAGTGACGTCACCGTTTGCTCTATCGTCACCATCGGGTTATCGCTGGGCTGATTTAGCATCGTCCACGCGCCGGTAGATCCGGGTATGACCTGTACCGGCGGCTCGATTTGGCTCGGCCGTGCCCAGCTCGATTTGGCCGAGATGGACGGATGCCTGGAATGGCAGTGATGTCGGCTGGATTTGGACAGACCGGCCGCGGGCCATATACCTGCCGAGCGGGCGCTGGGCATGGCTGGGACGGAGGGAACCCGGCTGGCATGGACCGCAGCCTGGCTGACCGGCTGGGATGGGATGTTATGCAGACATGTATGCCTACCCGGTCACGGGACTATGGTCGCTGCTCGGCTCCGTGTTCGGCCATTAGATCGTCGGTCTCTGTTCGGTATACCGTCCGTCTGTCGTTTTCACAGCGCCGCTGCTCTGTGCTGCTCCGTGCCTGTTATACCGCGGACCGTGTTTGCCCATACCGAGCTGTGGTCGGGCGGACCTCCGTGTCCGTTCGGGTAAAATCCCATCGGTTACCTCCACCGCCCGTCACAGGTGGCCTTCCGGTGCGGCGCAAAAGACGCGGCGGCGCCAAAAATCGGCGCGACGCACGCTATCGGGGCGGGCCGGTTCCGGCGCCGCCTGACCGGCCAGGTCCGCCCCGCGCGCGCCGCCGCTCTCCATCACAACACGGTGGCCGGGGTACGTCAGGCAGCTGGTGCACCTAGAGCTGAGTTGGTGATTGGTGCGATTATCAGATTGGTGATCATTGGGTGCTGAAGTTTGGATTATATTATCAAACCTTATCAGCTTTTCGCGGCCTGCTTTTGGCACGCGGAAATCACGCTGCCTCTGGTAACTGCTTACGGAAATATATACGTGCAGGCTGCTTTGAGGACATCAGGCGGATCTTGAAATATAATGTAGAAATATATGCATGCCGCATTGTCACATGCACTGCGCTCAAGCAAATAAAACTCCTTAAGTGGTATAACGGATATAAATCAATGAATTTAAAAACTGATGCGGGGCACGTGCGGCAGGTATTTACCATACGTGACGTAAAGCCTCATGTTATTACCGAGACATCTGTCAGAAGGTTTGAACAGGCCACCCACAGGAATGTGGAAACGACCCGCCCGCCAGATGTCCTCTGCTCAGAGAGCGCAAACATACAGACAGGGCTAGCTTTTAGCCGGGCCGCCATTCAGCTTTTGAGGATAGATACATGTCACCTTGTATATAAATTGGTCGGATTCGTATCAGCACCGGGGTGACATCAGGTGCTCGCGCCACAATTGTCTCAGGATGGACACGGCCACCAAATACGTGGTACGTGTTACCCTGCTGACGGAACATTTTACGGTTGTCGCTCTGCCGCATGCAACACGGCCCTGTTCCTGTGCCCGCCCGACGGACAGGAGCGCAGAGAGGGTCAGCAGAGTAGGGGTGGGTCTGACCGGGCAGTTATAACGCGCCGGCTGCCCGCCCGCCCACCTGGGCAGCGGACGTGGCTGCTAAGTGCTAATCACCGTCTTCGGGCCGAGTTCGGCTGACACCGACGGCG
Organism: Amphibalanus amphitrite; assembly: GCF_019059575.1. Lineage (NCBI taxonomy): Eukaryota > Metazoa > Arthropoda > Thecostraca > Balanomorpha > Balanidae > Amphibalanus > Amphibalanus amphitrite. Next base: position 652,185 of record NW_024881610.1, on the reverse strand, counting down.
TTTCCGACGTGAAGTCAATCGGTCCGTCGACTCGGCGTGGTTCGCCGTAACGACATTCGGTCGGTCCGTCGACTAGGCGTGGTCCGTCGGCGCGGTCGCTACGTCGGTCGGTCGGTGGCACGGAGCACCTGTCTCCCACCGACAGACGGGCCACAGCTGGCTCCATGGGACATCCCTGCCACGTGCCGGCTGAGGCGGATCGACGGCGTGTGGTCGAAAATAGGGGAGGGCAGAGATCGCCGACAGAAGAGGCCGGTGCGATGCGTACTGGTCAATGGTCTTTGGTCCATTCGACCCGAAGGTCCCTGGTGCGATGGTCTCAAGTCCAATGGTCCCTCTCCTGTGTCAAACTTCCGAGTCGTGATGGTGAAAGGGCAGGGGACGCACCTGCTGGTTCCGACGCGGTGTCACGGAACTACCACCGCGGCCTTCCCGATAGTGATTCAGGTGTGTCCTGTCCCCGTGGGTGGCGGCTGTACATTCACTTTTGCACGCACCAGTGCGTTGATACTATGGCTACACACGATTCACATCTCTGTCTGCACGACTAGAAAGCCAAGTATCATTTATGGTGCCTGGCTATTTGTGTAGTACTGCAGATAATCACAAATAAATTAACTTTGCGCTCTCGTATGATTAATGAATCACGGAGATAGAAGCTGTCACTCCCACTCACCTGAGCATACAATTATTTTGGTTTCGGAGATAAATACTGTATTTATGGTCATCAATCATCCAAGTCGCAATAGAATCCTACGCTCTTCATTGAGATAGATGTCCCAGTCGAGTTTTCCATGGCCGGCTCGCTATATCTGCCGTACAGAGCCTTTCCCGTGACGGTGACTGTACGTTTCCTGGACGGAACAGCCCGCGACACGGTTGAAGTATTTCCCCTCGGCCCATATTTCCAAATCGGTGGAAAGTCAGCTACCAGAGCAACTTTCGCCGGCTAGGGTTTCGTCAGGCGGTCCACCACTGGCATGTCTCGGGGCGGATCTTGTTCGGTAGGGACGGAGTGAAAAATGAGAGGGTGACGGGACGAGACCAGCTGAAATTCCCCTTCTCCGGAATTATTTCGGGACAATCTAGTCCATAGGACCCTGTCCCTAGCCTTTCGAAATATGTCGGAGTTTCTAGTGAGCCGAGCTTCCACCCGAACCCCGGCGTCAGCTTCCCGTGGCCCGAAGCTATGCCTGGGGACCGTCTGCCGGGCCGGCGCACAATAATTGATGGGTTTCTAATGGCCGGTGCGTGTCGGACGAGGCGCCGGTCAACGCGCGCCGCCGGTGGCTGTGGAGCTGCTGCCTCTGATCTGTCATTATATGCGCCCGCACCTCCCGTTTCAGCACTCATCAGAGCAGCTCCTTGGATGGAGCGCCGGTCATTTCGGCAGTCATGCAACGACGAACATGATCAATGCGATGCATATGCAAAAGAGGCGGGCATTCAGCGAGGGCCGATGCCAGCCGTGTCTGATTAAAGTGATGCCTGAGTGGCGCTGCATGCTCTTTCCGTTTCACTTCGTAATCGATCGCATCTCTTGCATGATCGCATCGCGGTAAGTGGGCGCGGAAGGGGAGGTGTTTGCAGCGCGAGACGTCGTTTCATTGACGAAATGCAGCTGCAGATCCGTCTGATGAAAATGATGACTCTGGCGTGATCAATTTCGCTTCGCGCTGAACGATTAGCTTGGCTTTACGACACGTTCATGACTTATTTTCCGGAGGTTATAGTCAAATGAAGGGAGTAAAGAACCTGAGACAGGGATATAATTCACAGAAAAACGACGATGAAAAGCTGAACGTAGAAACAACTACTCGTAAATTATAGCCTCAGTTTCTCCACCTTTATCTCAATGGTGTGGTAGCGTGGAGAATCGTGTAAAACACGTCATTACCTTCGGCCCATTACCACTAAAACACCCTCCCTGGGTTTGATTCTACGATAAACGGACATAATTATTTTCACGTTATCACTGTGTGACACCTGACAGGGTGTTGTCGATGACAGACGAACTCCCTGCCCTGTCCCCTGGGAACGCGCCTTGTCTCATGGGGAGGCAGGAACTTGCTTCCCAGAAGCTCACCGAGGGAGTCCCGCGTACCCGGGAGCACGAGTCGGCCAGGACCATTTGGAAGCAGAACAGTCGGCGCCACAGGCCGCCGGTCGCAGTCCAGGCGTGTTTCCGACGTTTTTTTTTTCGCCGGACCGACGACCAACCGGAATACACAGAACGAAGCGCCGGCACGTGTGCTATGCCGGAGCCGAAAAATGACAGCGGCGGTAACAGAGCCGCTAATACGTCACAAATCCCCTGTCGCATGCAGCCGTGTGGCGTTTTCGGTACTGGCTCAAGATCAGTCGACGGTTCGGCGAAATTGAATAGGAAAACGGAAATGGAAACGGAATGCCTGTTTCAGGCCCGGCCCGTCGACTAAACGCCTTTCTTTGTGGTTCAAACGGATAACTAACGGTCTCCGGCAAGCAAAATATGGGTAACACAACTGATAGGGTGATTATGAAATACGATTCCATTTTTAGCGTTTTCTGCGGGGTTTCTGTTACATTGCATTGCATGATTGTCTTTTTAACGAGGCATACGCTTTTTATTGATAAGTAACTATATGAAGCTGCTGCCAATGTGCTCCGCAAGGACCGGACTACCGAATGATGATGAGGACAATAATTCTCTCATCCCATTGGGCGCGGCCGATTCATGTGTATTTTAAGCCTAATTTTACAAAAAAAAAACATATAAGCAACAGTTGAAGCAGTTGCTCGTAGGTAGACGTAAGCCCTTTTGACGCGCTTCCAGCGTTATATATGAGATCATCAAACGGCATGCGAGCTGCTTGATCCGCAAAGTTTGCAAATTAATCTCGAATTAAATTGCGGAGCGATCGCGAGCTAAATTGTAACATTTTACTCCTGCAGATTGCATTGGCATTCTTCAAAAGTTGTCAAGGCAGCCAAAGACTTTCCAGCAGAGTACACAGAGCTTTTACGCAGCCAGAGTACACATACAGAGTTTTTGCGCGTCCTGCGTACCTCGCTGCACGCACATTGCACAATTATCCGTTTATTAAATGTTTTATTTAGTTTGGAACATCGTATTTAAAATGTCCAATAAGTTTTCATGATGAGGCTAGGCATGGCGTTAGATGATAACATGTCAATATCTATCAACTGCTTGTTGTTTATACGTGTAATTGTATTTCAATGCAACTTTAAAATCTTGTTCGTATGACGCTTTATCCATACGGTCAGCATTGGCACATATGTGCCTCAACATAAGATCCCTAACCAGGAAGGAAAGTCTTCATTAACGAACAACGAGCACCAGAACAGGTGTTAAACGTGTCGTGCTTGGCTCTTGAAGATAATTAATTACAATGAACCTTCCATGATTCGTGACAGTATTACTCAAATACCCTGCTTATAGTACCCACAGGGTTGTATTTGTACTCACTTATCAAATCCCGTCCGGTGTTATCATCCTTAGAAGTCGTCCAGTCACCGCCTCACACCACTGGACTGTGCTCCGTCCCGCTCCGTACACAGTCCGTCCGTGTGCACCAGCACCACGTCTCCGCGGCGTCACCAGTCCGCACCAGTCCGCACCCACTGACACCGCACGACTGCGCCCGTCCGACCGTGCTCCCGCCCCGGCCGCGCCGTACCGTCTACGGCGCTCGCCCGCTCCGGCCGCCACCGCCGCCGCCGCGTACGCAGCCGAGCCCAACACACGGCTCCTGTATCACAACTCTATATTCGGCGCAGCCGCGGCGCGCATGCGCTCAACGTCGGCGCCGACGTTCGTGTGTCGGTGTCGACGGGAGCTCGCGGCGCGCCGGCTGCCGGGGCGGCGTCGGCGGGGCATCTGCCGACGGCCGACGGCCCGTATTTGGCCGGCCGCTCATTTACATGGTGCGCGCCCGATGTATTCATGGCCGGCGGCGGCGTGCGCGCGGGCGGGGGCGGGGGCGGGGGCGGCGCCGCCCGCGGCGCTACCGAGAGGCGCAGTAGATCCGCCGAGGGATGTCTGTCTTCTGGTGACGGGGCCGGTCACAATTCATATCTGACGGGTCACCACGTCTCGGGGCGATCAGCTGTTGAACCGAACGGACCTCGCGAAAATAGTGAAACAGTCTGCCAAGACCCATTTACAATACGGACACGAGGAGCGACAAAAAGTTCAGCTGCGCTTGTATAACGCAGCTGCGGCTGTGAATGAAGGCGTGCTGTTATCTCACCAGTGCAGTGCCAGGCGGCGCACCTGCTGCTTCTCCCACGGGGCCTCGCACCTAGATACAGCTGAATGAAAGTGTGCAACGTGCGTGTTTTTCATTGGGATATTTCCCTCATTGATGTTGACCGCTAGGACCTACCTGCACAGTGCTGGATAACCATTTAGGTATTCCGCGTTATGGAAACTGTTGTGATTTTCGCGCGTTAACTATTTGACAGATATTTTAAGTCCACTCTTTTCTACGTGTCAAAGTGAATGATATTTCTGTCACACCGAAGTCCGATCCATTTCTGATCATTACAAAGTAAAATTAATTATTTTGCCGACCGACGAATCGATAGTATGGGAATATGGTCGTTTATCGCAACGCATGCAACGATAAGCTTAAAAAAAAAACAGCAAACTTCTTTCCGACAGCCACCTGTATACTTAATCAAGTCAAAGATGCATAGATGCACCATGATTCTGTTTCTTCCCCTTGGCATGTTTTCGATGTCAACCTTTATAACAATTCTACATTTATAGGTACCTACCCCTGTCGTCTCCCACATGCTTCCGAATTAGGCAAAAACAAACTAAAACAAAGCACGTTTAGCCGCGCCTCCTTATCAGCCTCAAGCCGCTGTAGTAATGAGCACGGTCGAAAATCGACATTTCCTTATTATCGTGTGTATATTTAATTGGCTGCGACTTTTTTAGTTTGTTATGCTTCATACACCGTGCACTCGGAACGCCCACTGCAGAAGGAACGCTGTCGCTCCGAGCGCCTTTTTTATGCTGCGGGTTAGCGAGCGCAGTCTGCAAGGCGTCTCGATTAGCAGTCGCCAGACGCCGATAGATGGGAATCAACTGTTAGGTATTTCAAATCGGTAGAATTTCCTTGATTCTGATAAGATTTTTTGGTTCATCTTATATTTATATGATGTGTTTTTAGCGTTTTCAATGCTCGATATGCATAGATTGAAGAAGGCTCACCTTTCATTTTACTTTTAACATTTCTGCATATGCGTACAATTAACACTGATGAATATTTAATCACGAATGTATAAAACATCAAGCAATTCAGATGTACCAATATGGATATTGTATCATCATTAATCCTATATATTTATTGACCTTTGAATTTTGCACTGCCCTATGACCAGGGCTGCGGAGTCAATGGAATTTCGGCGACTCCGATTCCGACTTCGGCTTTCAAAAACCAACTCCGACTCTGACTCCGACTCCGGGCAGAACTTTCGACCCCGACCGACTCCATCTCCCGACTCCGAATCCGGTTTTCAAAATTGACTCAGACTCCGACTCCGGGCAGACCTGTAGACTCCGACCGACTCCGACTCTGACTCCGCAGTCCGCAGTCCTGCCTACGACTCATCGACCTGACGTGCATGTGACACCTTTGACCTATATGGAGCAACGTTATCAGAACTCTCATTTGACTTCATATCCAAAGCGCACCATCGATTTCACCACTATCGATCCCAAAATCATCGGGTCACGGAACCCCAGCGCCCCTCACCATTCTTTGAAATATAATAATCGTTTCATCCATACATGGCAGGGCACCCCTTCTGTGTCTCACGGTCTTACGTTTCATATCCACACTATGACGAACATATCACGTTACCTATGTTAATTATGACCAATACTAAGAAACCCATGTGAGAAAAATGCCTAGTTTAGGACAATGCCAGTGAGTGAATTGCATCATGCAAGAACGTTGCATTCCTCCTGGCAGCTCTGTACAATACCCGTGCTGCCTCGGCCACAGGCGCCGGTGCCGGGCCGTGGTTCCGTGCCCCGATGGGCGGCGATATACCGCCGCGGTCTCCGCCGGGACACCTGCGCTGGGGGCGGCTCGGACCGACCAGACGGCCGTGTGCGGATCAGACTGCGCTCCGGCCGGCCAGTCGTGTTTACACGGCTCATCTGATGAGCCCGTGACGTCACTGCGGGACGGGATGACATTCCGAGCGGCACGAGCGGCACGGCACGGGCGGGAATCGGGTCCATACATGTCTATTACTTATGCATGTACCGTCTCCTAAGAATAAGAAAGGGGGCACTGTAGTGACCTGAGCCAGACGGCTGGCCAAGACAGGTCGCTGAAAATGCACTGCAGTGCAGTCCATTAGGTACAAAGTACAGACACTGCAGTGCAGATATCTGTGGTGCGCTATACGGCGCACTGTAATGTAGACACTGCGATGTGCCGTCTGCCGAGTGCAGTACGATTCGCTGCCCCGTCCCGTCACGGTCCGTCGATCGGCCCTCCGTCCGACCGAATTTGACCGTCACCGCAGCGGACGACTTGCGTCGCTCCTGTGACGTATCTCTCTGTGTTAAACGTCAGGTGCTGGACGGAGCCGATACCCAGAGAAGAGATGGCCTTTTCGTGTGACGTGCCGCGATCGAGCCGCTCAGATTCCGGAATAATGAGGTGAAAATACACAGTGGTGTAAGCCGGCGGGCGAGAGAAGCAGGCCCTGAGCTATCTGCTCGTGCATGTCATCAATAAATTAAACAAATGGTGTCACGAATGCCTTTAGTGTTTTGTAAGCTCATTCATGGGCATGATGTCGGCACCCATGGTATGCATTACCATATGTGGAAATGGATGTGTATTTTTGTTTGAGGCCACTGACGAGGGCCTGGTTAGCGCTAGGTGCGGCGCCAGAAGGGGGAGCGCCGGAGGGAGATAAATACAATGTCATTACAACCAGACACCTTCAGCTCAGTCCTCAGATAGCCGGGGTCAAACGGAGGTCATTATAAATGAGAAAGAAAATGAAGTTGTAGACGATCCTCAAGACTCGATTTGAACATTATCTGGATCAATTGGTAAACCCTCGTAGGCTCACGGAATAAATGTGAGAGCCAAATGATCGTGGAAATGAGCCCTAATGGCGCTGTTTGCGTACTTTCGAGATTAGGTACAGTTTCCCAGCTCGACTCTTCTGGGGCGAGTTGTTTGCCGGTGACAAACGCCACTGTGTTTTATTTCCAGTTGGTAGTCTGTGCCGCAATACATCACACGTTACATTGGTAGGCTGTGCCGCACTACACCACACTCAGTGATAGGCTGTGCCACACTATAATACACCAAAGTCAGTGGTAGGCTGTGCCGCAATACATTCACACATTCAGTGGTATGCTGTGCCGCAGTACACATACACTTCACTCAGTGGTAGGCTGTGCCGCAATGCATCACACGTTACATTGGTAGGCTGTGCCGCACTACACCACACTCAGTGGCAGGCTGTGCCGCACTACACCACACTCAGTGGCAGGCTGTGCCGCAGCCCGCAATACACTACACTCAGTGCCGTGGTAGGCTGTGCCGCAATACACTACACTCAGTGCCGTGGTAGGCTGTGCCGCAATACACTACACTCAGTGCCGTGGTAGGCTGTGCACTACATGGAGTGTGCGTGTGTGTGGGGGGGGGGGGGAGAGGCATTTGGGGCCCGCGACCTTATTCTTAGGTCAAAAGTGGTATGCTTGGCCCCAAACGATGGCGCTTTGCCAGATGGACACTTTTGAACCGGTCGACATCTTTCGGTTGACGTCAGCAACACCTACCAGTAACAGGTGCCGGGGGTCTGCCCATCCTCTCAGTCTCCGCGTGTCGGTACAGTAAACCACCCATGAATTCCTCCATGTAGGGCACAGTCCGTGCAGTCAGCAGTGCATTAACAGCGGAAGTGGCCCGCAGGAACCACCCACGTCCCTTTTGGGTAGGCCGGTAGGCCGGTAGGCCGGTGATCTCCAGAACTGGCCGTCTCCCTTAGATTGTATCCTGACCGTGCAGGAGTGGGGAGTTACCCCAGTTCCGTTCTCAGTATCAGACCGCACGGCACGGGTCCATTAAAAGTCCGCATTTTCCGCCGGCACCGGCCGCGAGGTCAGATTAGGCCAAACAACAACAGCCAATAGCAGCGAATTGGGCAACCGGAAAACCAGACACGGACCGCCGCAATACCGGCCAATCGCACTCTCAAAATACTCCCGCAGCCCCAACACAAACAGCCCGGGAGCACAAAGCCTTAGCGGGCCGGTGGGTATCGAGACCGGGGATCTGCGTTCTTGGAAGCGCCCCAGGATCAGCTGGCGGCCCTGGCGGGTCATGGCAGGGTCGCTGGCTGCTCCGTAAACTGTGCCACGGGTAAACAGAGTACCGTGAACTCCGGCACTGTTTGGAGGTGGTAGGCAGTGACCGCGGGCGAACCACGCAATGACATTCACTCTGCCGTCCAAAGGAAAAAACGCATATGTCGGGTCAGGTCATGACCCGACACATGCGTTTTTGCCTTTGGACGGCAGCACTGCGCAGAGTCGCGGTAGGGGAGGAGGGGGGGGGGGGGGTGTTTTTAGCGGTTGTAACGGCTCGATGGAGCTATGATTTCGGAGTTTGGTTCGCTAAAAGCTTCATAAACCATACATATTACGCGCTGACCACTGATGACATCGAATAACCCGTCCATTGTGTACCAACTGCCCACCAAAGGATCACGGTGATCGTTTGTGACAGCACCCAGCCGATTAATTCACTGATTGAGCATTTATGACGATCGCACCGGTTGTAAACATCACTCGGTTAATTTCTCGTCTCCGCTTCGGTATCCATTCTCCGAGCCATAACTCTCCGGTTTTACAACAGCCGCGACAATACAAATCCATTTGTACCACAATGCGAAAACAACATTTGTATTCAAGTCGCACACGTGGAACAGACACTGGCAAAAGTAGCCCCGATGGGTTCAGGGACATGCCTTAAGCCCAGCCGCGAGTCGCACACAGGGCGCATCCTCCCTCCTCAGGTCAACGAATGATATACGAGGACAAAATCGCACATAGTGAGACGGTATGTGACTTGGTGCTCTGGCTTCCGTCAAAACGACCCCAGTGGTTTGCGATACGACGCAGCGCAACGTTGAAGGTCCACCCATGGTGCGACGCAGCATTTGGGGTCTCCTGGGAGGTCTCCTGGAATGGTGACGACACAAACTAGGAAGCCAAATGTTACGAGAAAGACAAGCGCTACAATATGAGCGATGGAGTTCAAGTCGGTTGATGAATGACAGAGGTCATGAACTTGTTTTTTTCATACAATACGTAAGCGGGCGAACCAAATACGGCCAAAGCATGCGGATCTGAAACGACTCTCGATAACTGAAGGAAAAAACAGCCTTATAGAGTCTCAGCCCTCATGTCAATTCATTTCACAGATTTTATCGTCGACGTGGAATTCCATTTTTTCAGTCATCTCATATAGCCTCTCACACTGTCCTCTCCCTCACTCCCCTGCCCTCCCGTGCCCTCTGTGCCCTCCCTCCCCATAACACACTACACTGAAGTCAGCGCCGCCTTATCCAGCACACTCTGCAGCGAGCTGGGCACCCACACTCCGCCGTCGTTCACGAAGATCACACTCCTGTCCAGGTAGATACTTAGGCCGCCGCAGCGCAGCACTGGCTTGCCCTCGTGGAACTTGCCCGGCAGCGGGTGGAACAGGATGCCGCGCTCCTCGCAGCGGCGCTCCAGCAGGTCCCGGAAACCGATCGTGACGGAGCCGGAGGCGGTGCGGATCGCAGCCGTCAGGTCCTGAGGAAGGTGACGGGAGGAGTTAGGGGGAATTCAGATACACTAAGGCTGTCCCATACGACAGAAGGTAGGCCTCATTGAATATGTGATCATTTCTAGTAACAGCAATTAAGACATTTTTGTTGTTTTGTTGTTAAAACCCGGATGTTTACCGGCTAATTAAGTGATTGAAGTCGATGTGTTTGCTATACAACTCCTAACGGTGCGTTAGAATTACTCGTCCGAAGAATACAGATGTCATTCTATGTTCCGCTTTACGAGCCATTAGCAAACAATCAACACACACACTTTCCTTCCCTGAAACGTCACCATGAGACCACCCGCCCCATCTATCGTTTGCAACCCCTACCCGTACTTCCCCCACCATCCGGTAGAGGCGCTGCCCGTCACCTACCTCCCGGTTTCTGATCTGGGACGGCGTGGGCGCCGGCTGCGGCGGCGGCGGCGGCGTACTGCTGGCCAGCAGGTGACTCAGCTCCTGGTAGGAGACCGCCTGGCCCGGGTTACTGGCCGCCCGGTTCATCAGCTGCAGACCAGTGTTCAGGTGCTCTGAGGGGAGCGGAGCGGTGAAATTAGACCAGCGAAATGGATCAAAAGGCGGTCCTATGCTCTGTCGTGAACGAACGCTAGCTGGCGTGCCGATACGACTGTGAAGCAGCATGAAAAAGTGATGCAACATGGCCTTGGTGCTTGTGCACGTCGGATGAAACACCACTGAAATGAAACAGCTATTTTGAAAACGTTTACACATGAGTACAATGGGACGTAGGGACCATGATAACGTGGATCAGCTCACCTCTAACGACGGCATGTCCGACCAGTTTCTCGGGAATGAGCTGCTTCCAGCCCAGGTACCACTTGGTCACCTCCTCGTAGTTGGGCGCGTGGTTCAGCCACGTCACCAGTACCTGAGGGGAGGAGGGGGGAGCGATGCCAAAAGGTCAGCTCATCGAGTATCGGCAACATACTCGGCCACCATTCCGTTACAAAAATCGTTCAGCAACGGGCATGATAGGCAAGGATCGTCATCTGGCCGACGGAATGCGACCAGTTTTCATTAGCTGCCTAAATTTCCTCATCCGCGACATTTCACTGGGTCAAGACTCACCTGTAGCCATTTGGGGAAGAAGAGTTTGTCGAGAATGCTGACGAGGTGGACGGGCGAGAGGAGTTCCTCCCAGTCCATCACCCAGTTCCACTGGTCCAGCACCTGGAAACAGAATGGGACAGAGGGTCAGGTCCAATCCATCACCCAGTTCCACTGGTCCAACACCTGGGGTAAGAGGGGTCAGTTGGACCTACATTAGATCCATTCATCATCGATCTGCCAGAGTCCCACCCTTTCCAGAGATGACAGCACCGTAACATTCAGCAGTAATCAAAAACTAAACGTAATGCTTTTTACACTATCGGAGGCACCAATACACAAAAGCTCGTTTTCGTTTCCCTAGCTGTACCCAATCCACTACACTGAAGAATTAAGACAACCAATTTTACATTCTTGCTTCACGCGACGCTCCTCGTATCTTCCCTTCATTCCTGACCGCAAGTATCCATTGTCCCCATTCTCCCCTCCCTAATCGCCTCACCTGCTGGTTGGGGTTGACGACCAGTTCCGACATGGCCAGCTGCAGCTTGGGCAGGATGTTCTTCACCAGGAACGCCTCCAGGCTGCCGGGAGCCATCACTCCCACCCAGGGCGACAGGATCAGCCGCGCGGAGCGGTCCGAAGGGTGCCAGGCCAGCAGCGCGCTGGCCAGCTTGTGGCGGATCGTCGGGTACACAGACTCCAGGCGCTGGTCTGAAACCAGGAACAGGAGAGTAGTTAGTTTGTTGAGACGAGTACGTTACCTATACGATATGATATACTAGGATAAGACAAGTGTGGTGATTATCCCGATTAAATGTTCGTTGCCTTTTGAATTTGCTGACATTGTGTTATTATGTCCGTAGTGATGCGAAACTATGTGAAATAAAATGACGATTTACCTTTATCTTAGGGCTGACCAATACAACCACTAATTCTTATTTCTGATCCCATGATTAACTCCAGGGACCGGACGAGTCCCGTCTCCCCCCCCCCCCCCTCCCCTACTAACCCATGATGGGCATCCAGGGGTGTATCCAGCTGTGGATGGGCACTGTCCCCCCCCCCCCCTACTAACCCATGATGGGCATCCAGGGGTGTATCCAGCTGTGGATGGGCACTGTCCCCCCTCCCTACTAACCCATGATGGGCATCCAGGGGTGTATCCAGCTGTGGATGGGCACGGCGTCGGTGAGCGGGTTCCAGGCGTCCACCTCGGTCTGCAGCCGGGGCATCAGCAGCTGGTCGCAGACGTTATCGAAGATCCAGCGCGGCAGCACGGGACGCCACAGCTCCAGCAGCTGGGTCAGCTCCGGCTGCAGCTTGGGCTGCCACAGACTGATGGCCTGGCGCACGGGCGGCATCCACAGCTCCCACAGCAGCCTGGAGACAGCAGAGAGGTAGGGAGGGTTAACAGACGGTCTGCCACACCGGCGGCATCCACAGCTCCCAGAGCAGCCTGAGAGAGGGGGATGGAGGGTTAGCAGAGTGACGGCAGGAAACAAGGGTTGAATTGTGATTAGCAGTGGGAGAGGTCGCTATAGCTGCTGGCGGTCGCAGTTCGGTCACCTCATTCTCTAGCAAGTTAAATTCACCGGTGACGAAATGTTACAACATTTACCACTCAACATCAGCGATGAAACAAGACCAATGACACGCCATTTGTATCTGTGCCAAGCTACTGGCATTATTTAGTATGGATATAAATCAGTTACCGTGTCAAAGGAACACGAGCCAAGAATTCAAGTTACATGGGAACTCATATTAATGGCGCGATGAAATAATATGACAGCTCCCAGATTGAAAAGCAACATTTTCGCAAGGAAACCTCAAAGGCCAGCGGGAAACCAATGGAGCATTAGAAATTACCGCCAAGGATAACATGAGCCTGGCATAACGACACGAGGACTGACGGCTGACGCAACAATATAAATCACCACACCCACACACCAGCTCATCATTCAAATCCCTACACAAACGGTTCACTCAGCCCCCGTATTGCAACAGAGAGACCGCTTACCTGTAGCTGTAACACACCACTCTAGCTCTCCCCACCTCTCTCTCCAAAATCATCGTATTACCCTAAACATATTCATGATATCATAACGCTACTTCCAAAAGCATTAACACCATCCAGCACATCACCACTACCATTCAACATCACCATTCGTCACCCTCACCAGTAGAATCATGGCCCACCTGTGGTAGACGTCCACGGGCGTGCCGTACTCCATTTGCGGCTTGTCGCTGCTCTCCAGAGATTCTTTCAGCTCAGCAAACACCTCGGTGGCGAACTTTGGGTTCTTCAGCGGGTTCCACATGTTGAGCAGCTCCTTGACCAGCGGGAACACGTAGTCGACGGCCAGGTAGTCCAGGTCGAACACGTCAAACTCGATCGGGTAGTCCGTCTGGGGAACAAGATGGATGTGAGAGAGGGGCGCGTTAGATTGGCTATGACGCTGTGCCACTGGACAGTTGTATGAATGGACAGCAAACCAGTCTACGATATTCGGTCTATCAACATATATTGATCAGGGGACTGCAGATGTTCAATATCATCCGGCTATCTGACGGACTGCTCGTCACTGTCAGTGCTTCATGTAGCTTTATACAGGGGAAATCGCAGCAAATTTGATTTTTCTTTAACTTTGGTCCGACCTTTTGAATGGAAAGATTCACAAGAACAGAGCCCCCGCAGCTAAGCAGAACTTGTTACGTTGGTCCGGCCCTCTACCTACGATCGTTCAATTCCTGATCTATGGCAGAATTTAGGGTTTGAAAATTAACGTACGCACATTGCCGCACACGGCCGGTCACTTCACTGACTTCGGCTGGCTACGGCCTGAAACCAACCGCAACCATACCCGTCAGGGGACCCATAATCATCCCATAAACAGGTCTCAGATGCTCCCCGCAAAAAAAAAAACGGCACTCTCAACGCACCTTCAGTTTGAGGAACATCTTGCTCATGACGTCCAGCGGGCTCGGGTTCTCCGAGCCGGGTTTGTGGGCCTCCATGTAGTCCACTGCGCGGGATACATCCTCGACACGCTCCAGCTGCGACTTGTGCCGCTCGATGGTCTCGGACAACTGCGCCTCCTCGTGCTCCAGCGTCACCTGGCGGTCCCGCTCGTAGCGCAGCGACCGGTCCGAGCGGATAATGTCCTGTGGGGGAGAGGGAGGGTTAGAAACGCCGCTGGAAGGATGCAGTACTGCTGGTGGAGGTGAGTGGATGTGCGCCTACAAAATTTCAATGTTTAGTGCATAGTTGATTAAAATATTACGCGTCTTCTCAAGAAACAGAAATTATTATAGAAAGCGGGATCTATAAAAACGACCCTCCGAGTCTGCCTAAATGCTCTTAAAAAGATGCGGATTCATCTCTCAGCTTAACGCCACCACATCTCCACGGCCTCCCGGCGGTCTCTGACCTGTTCGCAGAGGTCGACCATCAGGTTGATGTTGTGCAGCAGCTCGGGCATGTCGAACGTCCTCTTGGAGTCGTCGTCGGCAGCCGTCTCCGTCTGGGGCGGGGCGCGCTGGCCGTGGATGGCGTGGTAGCCGGAGAGCACGCGCTGCTCGCGGCCCGTCATGTCGATCACCTTCGTACGCGCCAGGTCGCCGCCGCTGCTGACGGAGACAGGCGGAGGGGAGGTCAGATGATGAGTCTCCAGTCGGCACTCCCAAGAAGTAGTCAGTTCCTTTCGCACCTTTATTTCATTATTTATCGTAACCTTTGGCTTCATTGTCGCCCTACCCTTCATCGAATAAGAAAGCCCTTTCCCAACCATCACATTCAGCCTACCTGGACGAAACTCCCGGTTTGAGCGTCCTCGTCTTGCCCTCCTGAAGCACCTCATCCAGCGTCTTGTACACGTAGTCGACCTTCTTGCGTCTGGGCCCGCGCCGCCACTGCCCCAGCTTCTCCTTGAACTCTCGCTCCGGCTCGTCGCCCTCCTTGTCGGCGGCCGGCGTCGGTCGCGAGGCGGGCTTCTCGGTCCCGTAGGCTCCGATCGCGCCGCGGCCCTTCCGCAGCTTGGCCTCCACAGGGGTGGAGATACCCTGCAGGTTCTTACCTGATGGAGGGAGGGAGGACGGTGTTAGTGATAACTCATGTGGTGATATGTGAGTTGTTACCACATAGTTGTGAACGATAGATGAACTAGAGGGCTCTCGTGAACCAGTAAAAACTCCTGTATAATGGATCGGAAACGCTATATCGTGTAGAAAACGTAAGTTCGACGATTACCGACGAATATAATGCATTTTAAACACAATGCACACTACAACGCCGTTTCTGTCATACAATAGAAACAGGAACTGCCTATTTCAACTCGAGGTCCAGACACCGATCCATCGCTCCAGATCCACCACCCGACTACCACTCACCGAGGCCGCCGCCCTCCCTGAAGCCCATCTGTTTGAGCAGCTTGGCTCCGATGCCCTTGGTGTGTTTCTCCCAGTGTCCGATGTCGCCGAGTCCGGCGGTGGGCCCGGCGCCGCCGGTACTGCGCAGCCCGGCAATCTCCTCCCGGCTCGGCCCGGCGCCCGACGACTGGAACCGGCGCTGCTTGGGACCGGAGCCGAACGCGCGCGGCAGGCCGGCACCCAGCCGCGGCGCCGCCTCATCCTCGTCACTGCCGGGCGGAGAGGGGGACGATGAGCTAGGTAGGTGACGCAACTGGGTGATGCTACAGGCATCACCCGGCAGATACTGATACATCATTCAGTTATGTTAACTGAATTACACTGCAGATGTGTAATCTACAAAACCAAAGACGCATGACTCACCTGGAGCCGGCAGGTGGGCCGTCGCCATCGTCGTCTTCGTCATCGGACTTCTTCGCCGGCACAGCGTCCTTTCCGACCTGGTGAATGCCACCTGTACGCAGGCACAGTGTCAGATGCGTCGTGCGTTAATGGCACAGCTGAAATGGTAGTGAAAGAGTGATATGGAAGATGCATAGCTTTAATTCACACCGTCACCGACCGACAACGCAGATACGTTCATCAATATAATTTCTGGTCATTTTGACAAAAAAGCACCATGCCAGTAATTTGGACGAGCCATGCGATCATTCTCACCTTTGACAAATCCCAGCGGAGCCGAGTAGTTGGGTTTCCGTTTCGGTTTCGACGGGCCGGCCTTTTCGTCGCCGCTGTCGTCGGCGAAGACGCCGTAGATGCGCTCCTCCCGCGTCTGACGGAAGCCGCGCCGCGCGTGCGGGTTGAACTCGGACTCGAGGTCGTAGTCTGTGACCTCGAACGCCTCCATCTGGTCCCCCATCTTGGTGACTCTGCCACTGAGGTGGCTTCAGTGTTGAGCAACAGCCAACAGGTCTTGATGCCGTATGCGACTAGAATCACCAGTTCTGGAGAAATTTGCACACATTTTGCTGTAGGCTGCACATTTGTGGGTTTTAGGTTGTAGGTTTGTAAATTGTAGGTTGTAGGTTTGTAGGTTTGTAGGTTTTAGGTTGGTAGGTTGTAGTTAAGGTTAGGTCAGTTTAGGTTATCTTTTGTTCTGTAATACTTGTGACTTGATGAAGACCTGTATAAGCAAGATTGAGATTTGGGTAGATATCTAAAAAACTGTCGAGTCTAGGGACTTTCCGCAAAAAGGTGGCAGCACCGCTGATATCGCCTTGAAGTAACCTAAGGCGGCTGGGAGGAGCGGGGGATTGGGAGTCTATTTCATATATTTTTTAAAGGATATTCCGAGGTGGAATGTTTGGAAACCATTCCCAATGATACCTTTTAGCATTCAGTAGCATTTGAAAGCTAATTAGCTAAATCGCAAACCCCAGGTCGCGTCGCATACTTTCACCAAACCTTACCAAATAAACGAATCCAGACACTGGCTTCTTGAAACTACTACAGGACAATCCGGATCAAGGCCATATAAGTTCCATATCTATCCAGATAGCAAACGCAAAAAAAAAAACTCACAAAACAAAACGCAAATGTAAACGTTCCGGCGCTTTGATTTTAATGCGCAGCTTATCATCCCTAGAGCGCATGATATGGCTTTCGTCTTGGCTTCCATATTACTCTATTTCCGTGAAAATAACGAAGGAAACTCATCAGTGTGAAAATGAAAACAATGATATATAAATGATCTTTTTGACCCCGATTCTTCATTTCACTTTCATTTACAATTTTTCAAAGCACGGATAACTTTTTAGCATATATTTGTTGAGAAATTGATTTGGTAGATCACTTACGATTTATGGTACGATGAGGCATTTTCCTGAATATGGTAGCAATTATTGAGAAAGTGTTGACGGCGCGACTCGTACATTTGTGAAGCTCTTTTTCCGTGTTCAATTATGTACATCCTCTGAAGTTCACGAATAATTTCACCAATAGATGATCGTAGAGGGTCAGAAAAGCCTTTAAGTGCTCATCAGCGAATTCATTTGAACAAGCAGACATCGACGTTTCTTCAGAAAGCGTGCATGGCATGAGATCGTGGGGACACGCCTAAGAGCTGGACTTTTTGATGACGTCTTCGGGTGACGTCATGTCGTGTGTGACGTTTCGTGAGCAGGTAAGGAAAAGTCACCACCGCTGGCGAACATTTGGTGCGGTAAATGGCAAACACAAATGCTGCGCAGAAAAGACAAATGTGTAACTTCAGACAACAGACGCGTTTACATAGGGTTTGTTGCAAGCTTATATCTCCGTCCGTGATGTTGCAAAAGATGCCAATGGTGCTTAACAATTTACAAAATGATCCCCTCTAAATATTTGAAGATCACTGCAACGAAATTATCGCCAAATTAACGAGCTAGAGCCTCGTCAAATATGCTATGTAAACCGGGTTAACATTCGTTCGGACGACAATGTCAAGGCGATTCAAGAAGTTCTTCATGAGATTGTTAGTTATCTGTCGTGCTATTTTAGTATGATTGTTATTAGCAGTTGAGTTGTGAAATGTATTATCAAAATCAATGTTAATTGAACGCAGATTCAATTTATTTTCAGATGTACCTAGGTACCCTTACACTTCACTCATCTCAAGCTGTTCAAACACCCTTGACAAAGTCTATTAAGATGAAACGTTGGGTATAATTTATACTGTGTTTTCTCTGCATTATTAACATATTCATCATATATACAATATAAGGGCCACATGCTTTTTACAGGGAGACATAACAGACAGCCCAGTAGGATGAGGCTTCGTCAAGCGTCATTTTTAGCAAAGCTTTTCTTGCTTAAAATCCAGTCTGCAAAACATGGCAGGGCTTACACTTTGGCTTACACTTGACTCCTAGCTGTTGTGTCTTTGCTATGCGATATTAAACATATAAAACATCTTACTATTCATGTATGCGCCATGACTCATGTAATCTTTTCACAGCCAAGACGCTCCTAAGGTACTGGGAATGTGGGGAGTGCAGCAGCATCAGTGCAGCACCGATGGTCGGATGCAACGGCTGCGATAAATGGTACCACTTCCGTTGTGCGGGACTGACTAAGGAGCCAGGTAAGCGCAAATGTTTTCTGTCTCAGTATTTTTGTTGCAGCTATAGTGATCAATGAAATATTTTCCGCACTGTTCAGCCAAACATGTATTTCAAACAATCTGCTTCCCAACCAAGGGCGTCGCCACAGGGGGGGGGGGGGACAGAGGGGATCTCGTCCCCTCCACTTTTTAAAATTTTAACATTACGCCTATGGCGTTGCATGGAAAGAATCGACTTGAAATGGTCCTCGTCCCCTCCAAAATGGTCAATGTCCCCTCCAGTCGTCGCACCGTGGCGTCGCCCCTGTTCCCAACTACACAAATTTAGTCAAACAATGTGCCAATATGGAATTTTCAGGTTCAGTTAAATGAAATAGGAACTATGATAATTGTAGATTACGTATACCTGCAAGAGAGGAAAACAGAATACATTGTATTGCTTGTCCTTCACCGATACTGTTATTTTTCCATTTCTAGAAACACCGACATGGCGATGCAGGTGGTACTGCCTGGTGAGGCCGCGGTCTCCGGAATCGCCTGCAGACGAAGTCACCTGGCGTCCATCTGCACATCACTTGCAGCAGTGAGGCCTGCTGACAGCGTCTGGCAGTGTCGGCAACGTGCCAGACACCTATCTGGAATCCTGCTCACCGCAGGTCGCCGACAGGAGGGGCGACGCATCGTCTCCGAGGTCGCCTCAGCAGCAGTGAGACCCCACTGGCCGTCTTCTTAGGCTTCAACTAGATTGCGAACAACCTATGCTGAGACAACGCCCATGACGTGTGATCCGGTACCGCTACCGCACTGCGTGCCTGTGCCCGCCGTGAGCCGCTAGTGCATGGGTTCGACCATGAGAATATGTGTTTATGTTGCTTTTACTATTGTTTATACGTTGAAGTGACGAATTGTTTATTTTTCGCAAGCCTCCGCTGTCCGGTTGCCTGCAGCTCCATGCAACGCCAGCTGTACTGTTGTTTTAATGTTGTCTCTCCGCTCAGCTGTACTGTTGCCTCTCCGCTCATAAGTCATAACAACCTATGCTGAGACAACGCCCATGACGTGTGATCCGGTACCGCTACCGCACTGCGTGCCTGTGCCCGCCGTGAGCCGCTAGTGCATGGGTTCGACCATGAGAATATGTGTTTATGTTGCTTTTTATACTATTGTTTATACGTTAAAGTGACGAATTGTTTATTTTTCGCAAGCCTCCGCTGTCCGGTTGCCTGCAGCTCCATGCAACGCCAGCTGTACTGTTGTTTTAATGTTGTCTCTCCGCTCAGCTGTACTGTTGCCTCTCCGCTCATATATGACACCCTCTATATGAATGGCACTACTGATTGTCACACCCACTGTCCGTATTGTCCGTAGTGGTGTCTACGCCCATGTTAATACAGCGTGCAGAATCCAGATTCTATTGAGGAGAGTTGAGCCAAGTCACCATAGGCTCGGGAAGAGCAACGTGGAGGCCCACTGCCCCTTCCCCGGCCCCCACTGGGGGCGCCAGCCACTCCAACTTTTGACTGGATGTCAAGAGCGTCGCCACGAGGGGAACGAGTCGCCGGCCAGCCAAGGTAGCCAACGGCGTGTGAAGGTTGCCTGACCTCGAGGAAACTGAGATGGCACCAACGGAGGTTTTGTTAAGTAGGCGACCAAAATTCGAGCGGCAGCAACCTGGGCACCTTCACAGATAGCAGTGCCGCGTATCAGGGCGCCTTCGACGTTGAGCTGGGCGCCGATCATCAGGACGCCGGGGGAATATGACCCAATATCCCCCGTAAATAAGTGCCTCGGATGGGAGACCCACCCATAAAACTGAAAGCTCGCCGTATTTTATCCACTATTTTTCGAGCAGGTCCATAGATTTCCGTCCTCAAAAGTGCGGGGATATTCCCCAGTGTTTGAGTTGGATGGGTCATGGGACTATAGTGGCGTTTACACCGACAGGAGATTCCCATTGCCGGCTGTGAGAAACTACTGTCGGTGTAAACGCCATTCATATTTCCTGCGTCACCCCTGTGGGGACGCCCTTACTCCATAGTGCCGAGCTTATCAATTTGGATATCAATGGAATCAAAATATCTTATCGATCGATGAAGAACTAAACTACCCCGACCCGGAGAGCGTCTTTGGAATCAAAGCAGTAGCACATGACGCAAGACTTCAGGCAAATAAATCCTTCTTGTCTGAAATAAAACATTTGTGTATTGATAAGCACGTTTTATAAGCAATGGTAGCAAGATTCTCCATGTATTTGGTTAAAGTGATAATTTAGTAGCAGATACTTACCGTCGCATTTCGTTTTTTTTAAATTAATAATTTATATTGTCAGAACTAGCAACATGTCTCTTCACTCAACAATAATTACAAAAGTGAAAAAGAAATGATAAATTGCTTATATTTTGGTGAAACTAAAAATTAATTCACCACATATTTTTTTTACAGCGTTGAAGTCCAGCTCCAAAGGACAGCTGACGATCGTAGCCGAGCAGGCTGTTTGGTACTTCTTCACTACTTCTTAGAAGTACCCGTTAGTACCGATCATGTCTCACATTATAAGCTATTGGAACAAAAATATCCATGTTCTTCTAATTATTCTCCTTTCACACTTTAAATAAATTCTTTTGAAATGCATTTACTAATTAATTTCACAAAAACGGCTTGAAATTTTATAACGTCAAAATACTTATTCCAATTTCCACCATGAAACCACCACTATATTACTTGCTTACAGATCCGTGCGCACAGTGCGCGCAGTTTTATCGTGACGTCAGAGGGTGCTTCCTCAGTGGCGCCCCCTGGCGGGGAACGCGTGCAAAAAGTCCAGCTCTTAGGCATGTCCAGATCGTGGCTTAGTTGTTTACTTGTAAAATTTCACATAATTAGTACCCGCATTAATTTCGTTGGGCCAATTTTTAGCTCTACAACCTGGTATTATGTGCGGGATTCGTTTCATACTCCTTACGGATGCATCTGTGGATGTGAGTACCTATATTTCATTTTGTAGTCAACATCAGACAGGGCTGGGGATTTGGATTGGTCGTACCATATCTGTCTGTTATTTTGGAGACTGTTGAAATCATTGAAATCATTGAAATCGAAAAATCATGAAATTGAGGCTGGGAAATTCAGTGGTTCCTATTTTTTTCTGTTTGACAGCTCAAGCTTGCTTGATGCTACTTTCTGGCCTTTTTTGTTGGCAGGCCTTTGTGAGTGAACTTCTGGAGAGACGTGGGCCCGACTATCAGGCCTGCCACTCAGGATGGCTGTGTGGGCAACTGAAGTTTCTGGCACATGGGTATGTGCTATGGATGAGAGGGGATGATGCAACTCGTCAGCCAGCTGTCAACGAGAGTGGTGACCTGCTCCTGTGGAATGGGAACATCTTTGATGGAGTCAAGGTACATTGATCTGGCATGATGAATCAATCCATTTATTGATGCGTATTATTTTCTGTTATTTTTGAAAGGTCCCAGTTTGTTTCTGAGCAATTGTATCGTGATGACTATACATTTTCAGAGCATGTGTGTTGTTTTACAGGTTCCTGATGGTGTTTCTGACACCAGTCACCTGGCGGCTCTGCTGTCCGGTGCCTCAGAGTCTGCGGTGGTATCCACTCTGAGCTCAGTGTGCGGCCCGTGGGCGGTAGTGCTCTGGCAGTCGGCAGAGCGCCGGCTCTGGCTCGGCCGCGACCCGCTCGGCCGGCGCAGCCTCCTGTGGAACGGCTCCCCCGGCCGGCTGAACCCCGCCTCCGTAACGCTGACCTCGGTCGGTGGCCGGCACCGCGCCGACCTCACCGAGGTGCCGTGTCTGGGCCTGTTCTCCGTCCACATCCCACCTGACTGCGAGTCGATCGCCGACCTCCGGCTGCGGCTGCACCCCTGGAGTCACGTGACGGTCCCGGACGCGTGGCGGCCGTCTGTGGCGCCCGGCCCGCCGCTGGAGAGCCCCGCCGTGATGACTGTCAACCCAGCGGTGCCAGATGATGAACTCAGAACACTTCTCGACGCTGGTGGAGGCCTGGAAGAGGCGGAGCGTCTGCCTGGCATGGCGGCCGCCATGGAGCGGTTCGAGGCGGCCATGTTGGCGGCGGTGAGGCGCCGGGTGGGGAACATGCCGCCAGTATGTGCCAGCTGTCTGCAGTCCGCTGCCGCCGCGGGAAGCCGCCCCGCAGCCTGCCCCCACCCACGTCTGGCGGTGCTCTTCTCTGGCGGCGTGGACTCGATGTTAGTTGCGGCGATGGCCGATAGATGTCTCCCCGATGACCAGCCCGTGGATCTTCTCAATGTGGCGTTTGAACGGCCGAAACAGGCACAAACACCGAGCAAAGAGGGGAGAAGTAGAAAAGCTGGCCGTGGCCGGCCGACTGTCTCAGGGACGACAGAGACGGAGGCAGAGACGCCGTCCGAGTATGACGTGCCCGACCGAGTGACGGGACGGGACGGATGGCGGGAGCTGCAGACGATCAACCCGCGACGACGGTGGAACTTTGTTGAGGTAAGCCGTGTGGAACGGTGGAGTGGATTTATCTAGTGAGTAAACGCGTTGATTCCTTCTTATTTCGCTGAAAATCCTTCTTTTGTTATTGATCTAGGAGCTAGAGCTATAAATGTCACTGACAACTGCAGCTCACCCGCTCGGATAAGCAGTCTGACTAGTCTCGCCGATGGAAGAACTAAAGACATACATGTTGACGTTCTCGCCCTCACCACTGACCACTACCCGTTCCTCTCAGGTGAATGTGACCGCCGCGGAGCTGTCTCGGTGGCGGGCGGCGCGGGTCCGCCATCTCATCAGTCCCCTGCAGACCGTGCTGGACGACAGTATCGGCTGCGCGGTGTGGTTCGCTGCCAGAGGTGCCGGAGTACTGGCCGGGGACGGGCCCGGCCGCCGGCCGTACCAGACGCAGGCCAGAGTAAGTCAGAGGAGGGTGACATGGGACAGTCGGACGTGTTTTAGGATTTGGTTTAGTGTGCCTACTTTCAGGACGCGAAAGTTGAAGTTCGGTCATCAGCTTTTTGTTGATTTCGCAACAGCTTATTCTGTTAAAAGCTGCCATGTAAACAAACTGTGTAACAAACTGAAGTATATCTTCTTAACTGACTCGAATTCGTTATGGCAACGATCACAAGCTTTCGAAGTCAACACATTACCGCAGAGGTTCCTGTATCGTCCGCCAGGTGGTGCTGGTGGGTATGGGCGCCGACGAGCAGCTGGCCGGGTACGGGCGGCACCGCTCAGCCTTCCGAGACCGCTCCTGGCCTGGTCTGGTGGCAGAGATTCAGACTCAGCTGCTTGCCATCTGCGAGAGGAACCTCGGCAGGGACGACAGGGTCATCAGCGACCACGGCAGGGAGGCGAGGTCAGTGACGGAGAGGAAGGGCAGGGGGACCCTACGACCGGGTCATCAGCGACCACGGCCGGGAGGCGAGGTCAGTGGCGGGGAGGGGTACAGCTGGGGCGAGGAGGACTGTTATCAGCGACCACGGACGGGAGGCGAGGTCAGTGGCGGGGGGGGGGGGGCAGGGGACCCTGTGACCGGGTCATCAGCGACCACGGACGGGAGGCGAGGTCAGTGGCGGGGGGGGGGGGGCAGGGGACCCTGTGACCGGGTCATCAGCGACCACGGACGGGAGGCGAGGTCAGTGGCGGAGAGAGGGGTACAGCTGGGGCGAGGAGGACCGTGTCATCAGCGACCACGGCAGGGAGGCGAGGTCAGTGGCGGAGAGGGAAGAGGAAAAGGGGACCCTGTGACCGGGTCATCAGCGACCACGGACGGGAGGCGAGGTCAGTGGCGGAGAGAGGGGTACAGCTGGGGCGAGGAGGACCGTGTCATCAGCGACCACGGCAGGGAGGCGAGGTCAGTGGCGGAGAGGGAAGAGGAAAAGGGGACCCTATGGCCGGGTCATCAGCGACCACGGCAGGGAGGCGAGGTCAGCGGCGGAGAGGGGTACAGGGGCAGGGATGACCGGGTCATCAGCGACCACGGACGGGAGGCGAGGTCAGTGGCGGAGAGAGGGGTACAGCTGGGGCGAGGAGGACTGTTATCAGCGACCACGGCAGGGAGGCGAGGTCAGTGGCGGGGACGGGGTGCTGAAGGGGGTCATCAGGCTATCAGGATGTAAGAAGTGACCAGTGCCACAGTTTTCATGGATTGGGCGTCACGAGCTGAAAAGGTACTGAATCTCTTGAGACTATTTTCCGTTTGAGCTTATCATTTCAATCGTATCCGTCGTTTCATGTTTCTCCAGAGTCGGGTGATGTTGACCGGCTGACAACCCATTTGACCTTTCTCGTTTTGCCGTGTTGCAGCTCCCCGGCAGCCCCAGCTAACCCTCCCCCCTCCCGTCAGGTTTCCGTTCCTGGACGAGTCGGTGGTCAGTCTGCTCAGCTCCCTGCCCATCTGGCTGAAGGCGCAGCCGGGGCCCGGCTGGAGCGGCTGCGACAAACTGCCCATCCGCCTACTGACCGCCCGCTGCGGGGCCCCGGCCGCCGCGCGGCGCACCAAGCGCGCCATCCAGTTCGGCAGCCGCATCGCCAAGCTGGAGAGCAGGACGGAGAAGGCGGCCGACGTGTGCGACAGGCTGATGGAGGCGCCGGCGGACGGCGGAGACGGGACAGTACGGTCGGAGCGGGTGACAGTCGAGTCACACGGCGGTGAGATCCCAAACCATCCCACGCTTGCGGTAGTTGAGAAGTTCCTAGACCACACAGATCTCGCCAAACTATCTCTATCCGAACCCGGTGGCTGTGATTCCAATAGTACGGGGAAACCTCTCCCTGTGACGCATGTCACGATCATACAGAACAGAAATGACGGCATGTTGTAGTGTTTTGATTGCATGCTGTGCCTTCCGATCATGTTGTTATACGCTTATTTCATACATCATTTACGTGCTCAATATAACATGTTTTTGTGGTACTCGTACTTAATTCCATCATCATGCAAACGTATCATCCCACAAATAACAGTTATCATACCATGTCATATGTTTCCATATATTGACACGTACACGAAGGAGCTCACACGGACATTGATAACGCTCTGTCTCGCAGGAATGATTGTCCACATCGCCTGTCCTACTATGGACGTCAAACCGCTTGAGACCCCACTTTTTTGCGATTATTTTAAAATGCGTAAACTCTCGTTGACAATATTCTGGCAATGTGTGTTTCAGAACCTGCCGAAACTTTTATTACTAAGGTATTTTGACGCCAAACGATTATGAAAGGTACTTCTCATTCACTCGTAATGTTAAATTTCACGGAACGAATCTGCTGTTTGGGTAGAGGCTACGCGCTCATGGGGCGGAGCCACGTAATGACGTCAGCCCTAAGCTCCGCCCTACCCCTCCGGCGCTCCTTGCCCGGCGACCGGTCACTCGCGTCCCTCGCTCCATTCAGGCTTGATGGTGGTCGGTAGCTGGTAGCGGCAGCGGGCGCTGGTAGATGGCATTTAGAGCAGATGGCGCTGGTGGCGGGGCTCGAGTGTGGCCGAGTGCAAGCCTCTGCCCGGGCCTGAATTGACCTTAGCATTACGAGTGAATGAGAAGTACCTTCCATAATCGTTTGGCGTCAAAATACCTTAGCAATAAAAGTTTCGGCAGGTTCTGAAACATACATTGCCAGAATATTGTCAACGAAAGTTGACGCATTTAAAAATTATCGCAAAAAAGTGGGGTCTCAAGCGGTTTGACGTTCATAGTAGTGTATATTCAGATCACAGCACAATAACGTATAGCCTGCGGCGGGCCGGCTGGCGGCGCCGGCGCAACAGCTCGATCGGCGCAATCACTATCACAATCACTGCTGGCGCCGCCAATCACGTGCGTTTGTTCGCACCAGTCTGTCGGCAAGAAAATCGTTCAAACAAATCACGTGCGCTTGCGAGCAAGTGGCAGGGCATACTATAAAGCGCTCAATCATCGCACCTGACTGTCATGGCCGTCCAGATATGGTCCGAAACGATAAAATAAATTAACAAAACTCGGGCCGCGGGCCTCGAGTGTGTCAACGCGTAAAATGCTCGCATATAAACGTCATTCTCTAGCTGCAGCTGCCGCTGTGGAGGCGCGAGCCCGACCACACAGCAGTGATACTGGAGCCGGGCCCGCCTGCTGCTCCTGACAGCGCTGTCAAATCATTAAATTGGCGATCAATCATTCCCCAGCGACCCTATCTTCGAACATTGGCATTGACGGAGGGCAGAGGCTAAATATCGCAATACAATCAGCCCCCTAAAACGTGATACAATCCCCAACTCTCTCACACACATACACACATGACTACCCGACGCATTCTAACTGCCTTCGTTACCTAATTCACCTACTGAACAATTCAGCCCGGCGGCGGCCGCGGTCCACACTGCCGGACTGTGCGCAGTGCCATCTGTCGAGCGGGCCGATAATACTAGTGCGCTGCGCGACTGACAGGTGGCAGCGTAGGCGGCTGGCCAGCCGACGGAGGTTTGTACTGGTAGCTGGCGCGCCCGAGGCGGCAGCGGCGGCGGCGCGTGCAGCTTCCCTGATGGGCGCGGCCCTGGCTGATCAGTCTGAAACCGGCGGACTGTCGTTAGTCACAGTGCAAATCGGAGAAGAGCCGCACAGAGCTCCAGATCAGCCCTCGAGCAGAAAGAGAAACTGCAGCAATTGAAGCTCGTAGCTGCAGCTCGTAGGTGCAGCAATTGAATAAGGCAATAGGTAACAAAGTCCTCAAAGCGACTTAATCGTTACAAGCTGTAGGTAGTCCACAGTCTACACCGCCTCGCTTAACTAAAAACAAGTTAGGTTCGTAATCGTACATCCGGGGCAACTATCCAGGATACCTACCAGGCTATCCTGACAAGGCTTCCTTCAAACCACACATACCTCTCATCGTTTTGTCAGCGCACCTTTGGTTCGGAGGAGGGTGGGTGCCGCCGGCGGCCCGCTCAGGCGGCGTTGGTCTCTGGCCGGCTGTCGAGCCACTCTGTGTGGAGCTGATCGGTGCGGGCCGTCTGTTCGGCGTCCAGCCGCTGCCGCCAGCTCTGCCGGCGGTCCAGCGCCTGCTGACGCACCTGGGGGGAGAGGAGAGGGGGATGGGGAGGTCAGAGGAGTACTGTCTGACACTGCCGCCAGCTCTGTCGGCGGTCCAGCGCCTGCTGACGCACCTGGGGAGAGAGGTAGGTGGTAGGTCAGAGGGGTACTGTCTGCCGCTGCCGCCAGCTCTGGCGGCGGTCCAGCGCCTGCTGACGCACCTGGGGAAGAGGAGAGGGGGATGGGGAGGTCAGAGGAGTACTGTCTGACGCTGCCGCCAGCTCTGGCGGCGGTCCAGCGCCTGCTGACGCACCTGGGGGAGAGGGGGAGGTCAGAGGGGTACTGTCTGCCGCTGCCGGCGGTCCAGCGCCTGCTGACGCACCTGGGGAGAAGGAGAGGGATGTCAAAGGAGTCCGGTCACAGAGAAGGCTGATGTGCCAGTGAAGGAATTTCGGGCAAGCTGTAAGTACGCCATACATCACGGCGAGGACCACAGGGAGGTTCCGACGTAACCGTCCGATATGATGCGGCGAAACCTGTTATAGCGGGTGCTTTGACCTGATTGTGCTGCTGACTGAGCCGGCCTGATCATTGGCCTGCTGCAGGTGAGTAATATACTGCAGGTCATACACTGACCTCTGCAGTTGTCAGTACACCGACCTGGTTGTGCTGCTGACTGAGCGCCTGTTTGGCCTGCTGCACCTGCTCGTTGAGCCGCTCGTGGGTCAGTGATACACTGACCTGTGTCGTCAGTACACTGACCTGGTTGTGCTGCTGACTGAGCGCCTGTTTGGCCTGCTGCACCTGCTCGTTGAGCCGCTCGTGGGTCAGTGATATACTGAACTATGTTGTCAGTACACTGACCTGGTTGTGCTGCTGACTGAGCGCCTGTTTGGCCTGCTGCACCTGTTCGTTGAGCCGCTCGCGGTGCTGCACGCCATCCCTGACAATCACCTGCGACATCTCACGGCGCAACCTGGAAACAAACAACACATCAGCATCAGTACGCAGAAGCGTTCGGAACACCCTAACAGTGGAAATATCTCTTGTTGAACAAACCACGGCACGTGTGGCTAGCAGCACACCATTGACAACACATAATCGAAGTCGACGTTGCCAGCGAAAACACTAGCAACTATTTTTGAAAGCACCCACCTGGACCGTTCGTCTTTGGAGACGCTCTTCCGGTCGAGCCGCTTGCTGGCGTCCTTGAGCTCGCTCTCGATCTTCTTTTTACTCTCGGCCACCTTCTGGTCATAGTAGACCTCCAGCTTCTTCAGTTGCTGCGCCTGCGCACTGCGAACCACCTTATCCAGCGCGTCGTGAATCTGTGGCAAAAGAGCAGACGTGGTTATGGCATGGAAGACAGAACAGCATTTACGGTGCGGAAAGACGTATTTATAGCGAAGATGTTATCTGGACCTGCGTTAGCCATTACAGCCAAAATCCCACAGCCAAGCACAGGACTCACCATATCGATGTAGCGTTCGGTGAGCTCCCGCTCTGCTGCCGCCACCTGACGGCAGAACGTTTTCACAGCCTCCTGATCGGCCGGGTCGGGTGCCACCAGACTTAGACCCTCCCTGCAGAGACACGCGGACAGACGGGTCACGTCAGCGGGGTGTCGCATAGGAACGCAACGAGTTATCATGTGGAAGTTGAGCGACTGAGTGGTCAATCAGTGAATGACGTATATCACTGAAATGACTGGACATAAATTGTTATGGAACTCATGAATATAAAACTCATATGAACACCTAATCAACCTCATTCAATCACAACTACAGACCCTACGTCCTCAATTCTCTCTCACTCACACTTTGTTCGAGTTGGAGAACTTTTTCACCAGTTTGGAGTGGGTCCGCGAGAAGCTGTTCTTTTTCTCGGTGGTGGCCGGGCCGGGCGCGTCCTGCGGTCGCAGCCGCTCCCTGGCGAACTTTTTCCGCATGCTCTCCAGCTTTTTGTCGAGCTCCTGGCGCCGCTCCCGAACCAGTTTATCCTCCCAGAGTTTGTCCAGAGGGACGGCGTTCAGGAGACAATCTCAGAGAGGAAAAGGTGTCGGTCAGTCCATCGCACGAACATCAATTAGAAACATTGCTTTACGTTCGTATCTAGTAACATCTCATGGATTGTCAATTAATGATTATGTATTTCATAAACGTTTATAGGTACATCAACAAAGCCCCTGCTATGACACAAGCAAGTTGCCTAGGACAGAAAACGCAGCCGGCACGCCCTCAAATATACCAGCTCGCCACCACTGATCACTGAGCGGTGAGCGGTGAGCAGAATATGCGGTCCATCTCACCGGGTATGGCGGGTTCTTCCACCGAGTTGGGCTGACTGTGCTGGAGACGCAGAGGCTCCATCCGCTCTGCAGGGGCGGCAGGGAAGGGGCAGAGTTAGACGAGGGGTCAGGCGGGGAGGCGGTCAGGCGAGGGACAGAGAGTGGACAGAGGTGGTCACGAAGTAGAGCATAGACGACATAAAATGTCGGAAGTCAATGTAACGCAAAAATTAAATGGTATAAAGCTGTGATACCTATCTAATAAAATATGAGACTGATTCTGACGTTACAATTCATCAATATTTGAACAAAATTGGATTCATCTAAGAGTATGCAATGCCATCAAGCAATGTTGCACCCTAGAAAACATTCGTTATTAAAAAGCATAACGTAATGAATAAATTTAATGAAGTCGCCCGTCCCAGCCAACATGCGACGCCTTCCATAATTATGCTGCATACCGCTGCAACCATGCGAGCTGAATGAACATGCAATTAGGAGCCGGAAGGGGACGGCATGCACCGGACATTCCAGCCGGGACATGTATCGCGTGCCGACCGCGCCCATGGGCAGGCAGGACTGTAAGAAGAGTGCATCATATAGTTGATCTTGTAACCAAATCCCAGAGGTCAGTAACTCGGTATCGATATCAGTCCCACCGGTCATACGGTGACCGTTCGGTTACATCGAAAATTGTTAGGAGTTCGTAGAGCAGTGATTATTGTTCTTCCCGTCAGATAACATACCATTTACTTTCACTCCCACACACCACTCGAACCTGCTCCGTAATGAGAGAAAGAAAACAGAAACTCTCACCAACAGAATAAGAACAGAAGCTCACCAACAGTCAGAAGTAAGAAACTCTGACCAATAGAAGCCAGAAACTCTCACCAACAGTCAGAAAAAGGAGCACTCGAGACCATTTCGCACAACACAACACCAGACAGAAGGGAGAATAGCCAGAAATGTGTACAACAAAGACATAGTCTGACACCCGAGAGAGACAAAAGACAGGCGAAATAGAGAAGATAGACGAGACAGATAAGCGAGATTGGAGCTGACGGACAGGCCACAGCCGGGCAAGCTGAAAAGAGAGTCAGCCAGATATAACTGTGAAGAACTGAATTCGGTGGCACTGTCAGTGTATGGAATATGGATGATGGTCAGGTAATGTTCGGAAAGGCTGAGGCACAAAGTGGTTTTCAGTCAGAAGGTTTAGAAGGACAGTTTGCTCTTTCGGTAGGATGGTCCCCGGGAGATGATCGTAACTTTCTGGATTCTGGGGAAATGCCAAGCCTGTGAAGCCATGTCGGTAAGGTAAGAACTCGATCAGATTATGAAGGAGATCAGAACCGGTCAGCTCTCCTCCGATTAGATCCGCTCCGGGCCGGGTCGAGGTCACACCTGAGGCCGGCTGCCGGTGGTCCGGTCGGCTCGGCTGGTAGCCGCGCGACTGCAGGAACCGCTGCCAGAACACCAGCGGAAACACACCGAGCAGACCAGCAGAGGACGCCGACGGGTCACCTGTCGGCCGGTGACGTCACACACACACGGACCGGTGACGTCACACAAGGCGCTACCAGCTCCCGGCGGGGGATAGGGGAGAAGCGCGGGGTGGGGGTCGACACGACAAGGCGGGGGTGACGCTACAAATTATGTGACAACAGCTCCTAAAAGCGTGCAGTGAGTCTCGGTAAAGGTGATAAAAGGCTCATTTTACCTTGGAATGCGGAGCCGGAACCGCTAAAGGCCCGGTCCCGGAGCCAGCAAAAATAAATGGTTCCGGTCCCCATTGATGTAAAATTACGGAATTTATGTTTCAAAATCATAGACCATAAGCTGTTTATTACGAAAACTCATGACTCCGAATTCTAAAATTCCGCGCTATTTCGCATGTTTATAATGTAACCGTCGTAAGATATCGCATATCTATATCACAAACAACTCGAGACCAGTCGTATTTTCCGTCTCCGTCCCTCGGTTACTCTTTCGGAAAATGACGTCGGTCAAACTCACGCGCTGTGCCATGTTCAAAGCGGAGGTAATTGACATCAGCAACGGCGGGAGAATGTTTTCGTCCACCAATGACATGCTGAACTCATGTTGGTGAACAGCAAATCAACTATTTTACGAACGGTATCATGGGCAGGCGAGGGTAAACACTCCAGGCAAAACGCTATACGTGAAAACAGAAGCGAACATATAAAATATACACACAGTCAGGTGATAATCTACAGTTGGTAAGCAGGCACGTCACTCAGGGGTGTGTTGAGGGGGACACGCAGAGTGCTATTTTCACACACAAACGCAAAGCGGGTGATGCGATCAGCGATTCACACGCCAAGCTGCCTGGGAAGTGTTTGGAAGGCGATATGTTGGCCCGTGAGTGAATGAGTGAATGAGTGAGTGAAAGAGTGAGAGTGAGGCTAGGGGAATGAATATGGTGAAATTCGTGGCTATTCGTAAATCGACTTACAGTATTTGTACGTAATCCAATCAGTAAATAATCTCAAGAATTCGCTAATCAGTGTGTTCTCGTATCGGCGTGCCGGTGCATCTGTATTCGTGTATTTGTATCTGTGTCCAGGGTCGCTGCTCCACTGCCGGACTCACTGTTGGTCTGGCCGGGCGCGGCGGCCGGTCCCGTGTCTGTGTCTCTGTGGTCAGTGTACCCCGGTGTACTCACTGTTGGTCTGGCCGGGCGCGGCGGCCGGTCCCGTGTCTGTGTCTCTGTGGTGAGTGTACCCCGGTGTACCCACTGTTGGTCTGGCCGGGCGCGGCGGCCGGCCCCGTGTCTATGTATCACTGCGGTCCCTGCACCCCGGTGTACTCACTGTTGGTCTGGCCGGGCGCGGCGGCCGGCCCGCGCGCCGGCGGCGGCTGCCCGGGGCTCTGTACGTCCGGTCCGTCCCTCACCCCGCCGTCTCCGTCCCCGACCCCCGGCTCCTCGGTGGGCGGAGGTCGGGCCGGGGTCGGCAGAGAGGCGTTCTCCGGGTCGTCGTCCAGCAGACCCTAACCGAACGGCGGAGAGAAGGGGTGGGCGGGGGTCAGCAAGGTCATCAGAGAGGTGAAACTGATCACCAAAGGTCAGACACGGGTCACTAAAGATAAACAAAGGTTAACACAGTCAGCAGCAGAGATCCACACAGTGGTCAATGCTCAGACACCCATCCCAGGTCACCCAGGTCACCAGAGGGCAGCCATGGGATTCTTGGGCCACCACAAGTTGGCAGACAGGTCACCCACAGGGCGCTCAGACTAGTTTTTTACCGGATGGAACGTAAGGGGTCGGTAGGATACCCAAACTATGCCAAAGTAATAGCCTTCTTCCCCAGAGCCACCGGCCGGCCGACCCACCCCATGGCGAGACTGTCTGCGTCGCACAACTACTGTGTAGTAACTGGACACAGCGAGATACACGACACATGACACACAAACACATGGACAACTCGGTTCTTACCCGGAGTCGGGGTCCTTCCGCAGTATGAGGAAAAAATGGCTCGCTCGCACAGCTGTTTCATTTGAATAGTAAATTACTCCAGCAATTATTATAACTAAGCCATTAACCAACTTGGACACGCTTAGCAAGAAATATGAGAACTTTCCGGCATAAAAATGGCACGATATCTGGCGCTGGACCATTTTCATTTTTCAAAGAGAGAATATTTAGCTGGAAAGTTTTAGATCAAACTGCAATAATGGACGTCATATCTCATCAGAGTTTCCCACTTTGGAACAGCGGCCATTGAGATTATACTTGAGCCGGAAATGACGCCCACAAAAAGTCTCCGAACAAAGGCTCCCGGTCGTCTGCGGCTCTCTCTCTCTCTCTCTCTCTCTCTCTCCTCCCCCTCACCTCCCCATCAGGTTCGTCGGTCAGCACTCGCAGCTGCTGCGCTCGCTTCTCCCGGTATTTGATCGGGTTGGCCAGAGCCTCGGCAAAGTCCGACAGACCGTCAGGCACGTAGTCGCCCACCGTCACCTGCGCAGAGGCTAGCACGTTAGGTCATCGGCGCAGAGACTAGCACGCCAGGTCACAGAGGCAAGCCGGCCAAGTCACCTTCGCAGAGGCTAGTACGTCAGGTCACACGGGCTAGCCTGTCAGGTCACTTGTGCAGAGGCTAGGACGACATTCTTCACAGCCTACTCTCTCTCTCCCCCACCTACTCTCTCTTTGGCTATCTGTGACAGTCCCCTGTGGCCGGCTCCGGGAGACGAGGGCCGAATATAGCCCGCCGCCGGTCCCCGGTAGCTCAGTCCGCCGATAGCATATTGAGAGACAGCACACGATGGGGACTATAGTTCGTTTTTCTTAAGTTTGCCCCTCACTGTAAACGTCTTTTTGAACATAGCACGAGAATTGCTAGCTGAATTACTGAAAAAACTGGTAAGCGCACATTGTATGGTAGATATGAATAATATTTTCAAAGATAAGTTTTCAACGCCGACGATTAAACGTTATGTTAAGCGCCGTGCAATTTATTTATTAGTTCAGATATAATTCCTGAGGAGTCGTCTATCCCTGTGGGGCTGTAGGTATTGGCAAATACGAGCTAAGAGTCTGTGAAATAGTAAATAAATTTGATGAAATTGATCGTCTGTGAAATCTGGTCAAATCAATGTGCGCCAACCAGTTTTCTCAGTAGTTCAGCTAGCAATTCTCGTGCTATGTTCAAAAAGACGTTTACAGTGAGGGGCAAACTTAAGAAAAACGAACTATAGTACGACACAACACCCCAGCCAGCAGCCTCGTCTCTGTCCCCGGGGCCCGGAGCATAGCGTCGCAACACAGGGCAATCAAAACCACTTCAAATGCCTGTGAAACTCGCTGTCCCACGTATACAAGCGCATAGTGCGGGATTGTAAAATTACAGCCAACTGGATAAGGCAAGCACAACTAAACACGGACTTAATCGTTACCAAACACAGGGATGACAGGACTCATGACTCACAACTTCTAGTCTATACATATGGGTAAACTAACATTTGGGGTCGAGTGAACCAAGCTTGAGACCAAGCAGCGACCCAGCTAACCATAAACCTCTGATTACGATCATCACACCGTCGAACTGCACAATAACATCCATCAGTGAGCTGTTTACGTCTCTCGCTACATAACTGTTGTCTCGAACGAACCTGGCTATTGTCAAGTAGCCTGCTGAGTCTTCGACAAGAGACAAGTAGGCGTCATATTTCTCTAAAAAGCAAGTTTACTCAGTAACACAATCGCGCCATACCTCGACAACCCACTAACACAGCTAGGTGTCCATACCTTGACGAACAGTGTGCTGAGTCCCTGCGGCTGTCCGGACTCGTTCCTCAGACTGATGTGCCGGTAGCCGGGCCGCAGACCGACCACCGGCAACACGCGGTGTCCCAGCAGCCGGCCCGACTCTTCGTAGGCGGCCACTCGGAGCACGGCCAGTTCCGGCAGCACCACCTGGACAGGGGGGAGAGGGAGGGGGAGGTTAGATGGTGGGGGCAGAACATGACCGGGCACGAGACAATGATGGGGTTACGATAAAACTCAATATCATGAGTTACATGAAACCATTTATTGTTATTGAACAAAACCTATACATCCCGGCAGAGGGTAACAAACGCACAAAAGCATTAACATACGAATATGCTGCAAGCACTTACCAATAACAGAGCAAGAATGCTACGTGGCAACCACCGTAATTGCTTTTAGGAACCAAACTTATCAATAATGTCACCGGCAGTGAGGCTCCTAATAAATCGTCAGAACCAGCATATTCTGTCCCAAAGTATTACAAAGACCGTAATTTTTTGCCCAGTACACCGATTAACGCACATCAGTGGATCATATCCACCACCCCAGTACTTGTCCTTCCCTCCCGCCCCCTCCCTCCCTCCCTCTCTCTCTCTCTCTCTCTCTCTCTCTCTCTCTCCTCTCTCTCTCTCTCTCTCTCTCTCTCTCTCTCTTTCTCTCTCTCTCTCCCTCTCCCATTCACCTTTTTGAAGACGAACGTCTCGTCATCCCAGACGGGGTTGATGGCGTTGTTCTGGATGACGCGCGTCTTGAAGCGCCGCCGCACGGTGTCGGCCGGCAGACCGTACATGTCCACCTCCACCCACACATTGACGCGCTTTTCAGAGAGGAACTGGCCAGAGATCACCTGTGGGAAGTGGAGGCGGCGTGAGGATACGCGGACAGCTCAGGTGCTTGTTGAGTGCACAGGTGCACATCTCAGAACAGAGTGAACGGAGAAAAGATTTGAGATAAACGAATACCTATACTAGGTTTGTATTGCTTGCACGTCTACATGAGTAATATGCCGGTAATGCATATCAATTTACCAAGAATCCTCAATACGTATGTACAATAACGGATTACGTTTAGAACTGATCAAGTGAACTGGGGTAGCCAAGGTAACAAATCACAACATAGGCATCACTTTCCATCCATCTGGAGGTTTCAGTCGGGCTAATGAAGCTACACAAACTACGCGTTTCCTTGGAACCATCGACCTCGCCTGCTCGCCACTCCTGCCTGAATGTCCTCAGCTCCCACTGAAGCAGCGCCTCACCTTGACGGAGACGGTGCCGGCGATGATGCCGTCCACGGTCGACTCGGCGAACGGGTCGAAGCGCCGGTCCGGCCGCCGCATTATGTCCGGCTTCAGCAGGTACCCGGACCGGTTGTTGTACTCGAAGATGCCCATGTTGAGCTGCATCGCCAGGTCTGGAAACAGGGACGTGGTGTCACGTAAAAGGCGACAATGGGCCCGCGATGGCGGTGCGAACGAAAAAAAAAAACAACAAGCAGGAGTTTGGCACAATTTTGTTAGAAAGTCACAACTTTGGGACAAAAAAAAAAGGAATATCCCGCCGGCATCTTACGAGTAACACTTTATTGATGCCCAAAAGTGCCATGTCTGGCGGCTGATCAGCTCGTAGAATGTTCGAACTACCAAGACCTCATCCCTATATTCCTCCACAGTCTCATTATGAGACATGAGCCGTGACTGCTCAGTCCTTCCACTGCTCCGACGGTATGTGAAGCTGCCCACAGCAGAGTTTGTCACGTGACGTCGTCACCCCATCAGCAGAAAGTCCGCTCTCAGGGTCAGCCTGGTCGTCCATCTCCGGACACGCGAGTCCCCAGCCCCTCCCCAGCCCCGGAACGGCGCCTGCAGCGCGTGGCGGAAGTCATCACCATATTTAAAACGCCATCTCTGCTGACAGGCCATTTGCAGAGGCCGTGGACACACTGCCGTGCCGTGCTCATATTCCCCATGGCACTGCTCCCTCCGCCGTCTCCGTCGCCGTTGCGTCGGGAATGCAGTGGGAGGCGTGGATAAATGCTGATATAGTGACAAGTGAGCGGTAGGACACTGGTAACTGGCGAGTGATGCAGGTTTGATGAACGCCAGAAAGATGCACAATGGGAAGGTCCAGTGAAAGAGGAAGATGCGCCAGCGTTTGGGCAGACATGAGACGGGGAGCGAGAGCAGTCACGGGAAAGAACAATAATTGAATGGAGATGGAGCGAGACACAGCGGAATTGATGTGCGGGAAAAACGTATACTTCTACGGGGTGATGGTGCAAACGAGAGGCGGGGAAGCACTAGTGTTTGATGATGATGTCAGCGGCATTGCGATAAACAATCACATCAAACGTACAGCCCAACAGAAGGAAAACCACTGGTGGAGATAATCGATAAGGCGTTTCAAGCCTAACAAGCAGCTCCGAACGACACACACAACCATCCCATTTTGAAATCTGGGACGTACAATCATCCTTCTCCCATGATGGGCCTTGCCACGAGCTGGTCCACTCTGTCTGGTCGACGGCGAGCCAACGCGCGACTATTGTCTACGTACGTGCCCGGGGGCGACAGCTGAGTGTGTTCAAGGCCGGCTATCACTCAGAACCAGCCGTAATGAAATGTCAGCGGACCAGCGGCTAGCGAGCCGCGCTGGCACGCTCGCCGGGCACGTGCTCTAGCGGGGGAGGACGGTGGATCAGCTGGCTGCACCGGGGACTATCGGGAACTCCCGCTGATTGACCGTGTCAGATCATCTGCTGGACATAGCCACAGCTCAGGCCTGAGCAGATCACAGAATAAGTACAATTGGCTGCGAGGGCTCACACAGAAGGAGACAGTTGTGAAAATAAATGATCCCAAAAGAACAAACGGCTCGGTGCGACAGTCCCGCTATGCATGCGCCATGCGGAAATTGACCTGTCTTTCTGGGAAGCAGTGGTACGTGTGTTACTATCTCCGCGTATTATACGGTAACGATATTATCTGCTTCTACGTGATGAGCTATGGATGATAACTGCACAAATAAACAACCAAAAGGGTTCAGCAGAAACGCTCAAGATTGCCTATAAGTACCACCTATTGCCTAAGTGAGACAGCTGATACTCGATTCAACTGAAATACAACTGATGAAAGGTGAGGTAGCGAGGCCCGTAGGCCGTACGTACGACATTATCAACTCGGTTTATCGCTACCGTGGCGAGCTGACCTCGTCATCATCGGAACAAATTAACACCTTGCAGATCATTGGTACACATATAAGGCCAAGGAAGCCATCGTGGTCTTAGCACGTACCACGCATCAACTCGTGGGTTCATTAGAAAACCGCATTAGACGCGGCGAAATATTGAGCTGCTGTAGCCAGTGGCATCCACACCCACGAACGTGATTTTGTTTCTGGGAAGCGCTACGCCACGACTAGCCAGTCCACGCCACACCGGCCCGTGGTGAGCAGTAGCCTCGTACATACGAGGGGAGATAGCATCATCCAACAAAAGGCGTCCCACGACAGGCCGTCATCACGGGACAAAGTGGCCGGCCCGATCCGTCACCGACCGGCCACGGGCCACCTCTCCGCCATTAGCTCGTGATGAGAACTAATGAAAATCAGCGCGGCCGGCGGCGGCCAGAGATGCGGCGCACGTTCCTTCCATCAGGTATTCGGCGCGGCTGCCGCCACGCTGAGCACCAATGAACGAGTGATTCATTACCGCGATAGCGGTGCCCAGAGAAAGCGACCGGCTTTGGTCAGCGTGGCAACGCGGTGGCAATATCCGCACCGCGGTCTGCGCGGCAGTCAGCAGTAATGGAGTCGATATTAAATTCGTGTCTGACACAGCCACAAGCTGTGAAATCATTGATCCAGGTGGTGCATGAAGTGGAAAAGACTCACTTCACTACTTTCAGGGCCAGAACCGACCTCATACGATAAATTTCCGACGAGTTTACTGTGCACATCACGTATTCAGCAGAGGTGTTCATTGGGCTGTATCTGTCGACTCCACATTCATAATGGCATACCTACATCGGTCTGGTAAGGCGAAACTCTTAATGATTCAGGAAAATGTGCTTATGAACCACCAGTTATCTAAGCCTTGTAATTGCACGCATGCTAAGATATTAGCAGTCTGGGATTGAAATAAATAACGAATTAAAACCATAATAGCGAGGAACTTCTAAGGGGGTACATAAGCTCGCGCGCGAGTCATCTACGATTAACCAACAATACATCCGCCCACCCCCTCAAACCCATCATCTAATTGCGTCGTCTACATCACAAATAGACACCTCTAAATACCTCCGTCTACCCAGTACCGAAGTTCACAAACTTCCCTCGCTCCCCGGCTGTGAAGTTCCGCGCCACTGCTCACCGAGTGTCTGAAAGTTGAGCGCCACCAGTTGGCAGCCGGCGTTCCAGTAGACCTGCGGCATGAAGTTTGAGCTCTCCAGGCGCGTGCCCTTGGGGTAGACGCGGCTCAGCTGCCGCTTGTTGTAGTTGACAAAGTCCACCGGGAAGGCCTTCAGCAGTGTGGTGGCCTGGGTCTCCACCATGGACGACATCTCGTAACTGCGGTTACGGCCTGACGGAAGGACCCGGGGGACGGTTAGACGTGTCGGCGCTGGCGGCGCTACCGGAGATTAGTTCACACATGGGAGCAGTACAGTGTGTGGACAGACAGTCCCACGAGATGACCCTTCTCGTAGTGACATCATTTCCACGAACAGAATCGCGAGAGCATGCATTTTACAACAGAGCGGACGTAGTCAAGCGCATAACAAAAGACATTCCTCCCCGTCATCGCTACCCTTACAGCTCCCCTATGTCCTCACGTTCTGCCTCGGCGAAGCTGTGAAAGTGTCCGGGCTGGACGTAGTTGACCAGCGCCGATATCTCGGCGCCGGCCTCCGACTCCTTGCCGGCGGTGCCCGAGTCTTTCTGTGTGTTCTCGCGCAGTCGGCGCTCCTCGGGACTGAGGCTGTCCTCGTCCGAGTCCGAGCTGCTGCTGCCGGCGTCGTCAGAGTCCTCGTCGTCCGCCTGGCTGGGCTGCTTCTCCAGCGGCGGAGGGGCCGGGCGGGATACGTCGCCGTTACCCTGTACCTGCTGGTGATTGAGAGCGGAAGGAAGACAGGGGGATGAGTTGTCAGCAGCGGCGGATGGATAATTACGGCTATTATTTTAAGAAAACCTGTACGGGGTTATTGGGCGGATACGTCGTTGAATATACGCTATGAAGCGTTCGATTTTCACAAACCACCGCTTATACTTACATGATCACAACTGATAATTCAGCCAAGTCAGGTACCGCATCTGATTGCCATTACAATCCAAGTGTACCACCAACAGCACACTCCCAGCCCATATAACACACAGCCCCCAGTCTCTACAACACCCCGTACCTCCTGCGGTGATCCCGACTCGAGCGGCAGGTGGAACGTCGTGTCCGACGTCTGCTTCGTCACCAGCTTCTGCTTGTGGTGCTTCTTCTTGTTCTTGATGAGGATCTTTCGCCTCAGGGCCGTCGGCGGCGGCAGAGGAGAGCCCGCCTCCAGCTGCGCGGAAAAACCAGTGTGAAAACTCAGGCAATTTGACGTTCTAAAAAATTTACCAACTACTTTAGATGCCAACAAACTGTGTATCTTCGCTTAAGAGCCATGGAGTCGAGTCAAATGCAAAAACACAATACAATCATATGAAGATATATTCGAATCCAACAAAAGTGGCCGAAAGACGTAACGGTAAAAACCAACAGCATCCGACTGACATACCAAGTACAAACATTTCGCATCGCCAACCTATCGAATTCCCATCCCGAGTGACACATTCCAACATTGCAGCTGAAGGCCACACCACTCTAACTGGCCTTACAAACACAGAGCCGTCGCCCGCAGTCGCGCCAAATTACGTCCGATCAAACACAGTCAGTCGCTCGAAAGTCACCGAACGGCGCTCGACAGTCACCGAACGCACGGATCAATGGTCGGTCACGCCCGTCGACCGGCCGCGCCCGCATGATCCTCCGGCTCAGCGCAACTAGTGGACTCGACAGAGAGACAC
This sequence comes from Amphibalanus amphitrite, assembly GCF_019059575.1. Classification (NCBI taxonomy): domain Eukaryota; kingdom Metazoa; phylum Arthropoda; class Thecostraca; order Balanomorpha; family Balanidae; genus Amphibalanus; species Amphibalanus amphitrite. Next base: position 611,133 of record NW_024881610.1, on the reverse strand, counting down.
ACCCGCGGCCGGACACACTGCAGCGCTGCCAGGCCGAGACAGACCACCCCGCGTCCCTGCGTGTCTCCCCGGCTCGGCGCACCCGGCGTAGCCCGCCCGTGAGAGGGAGAAACGTCTATCGCAGGTCACACTCTAGACAATATACAAACGGTCACACTACAGTCATGATACCAGTTTGCCCAGCACATCCCGTTGTTGCGCCGATACGCTGCGGTCTGATCGGGCATGTGTTGTGGGCATACCATGGCACCGACTCAAGAGCAGATGCGGCTAGATGCTAGAACGACCATATAGTATGTTGAAAAGACATTTAGCCCGGTACCGGGCACGATATATATTCGTTGGATCAGGGCGCGTGATGCTGTTCCAAAATAGTTACGTAAATATCTGGTCCGTTCCGACTCTACCATTCCCGTTTCCGTTCGTCTAATCGACGCCCCTCGTATAGTGCACTGTTAGCGAGCCCGCGGTGTTGATGTCACAGGTGTCAGTATCGACACAGTGTCAGTCGTGTCAGACCTCCATCGACCGGATGACACCGCGCTGTGACGCGGGGCGGGGCGCCATTCGCTAATTGGGCGCGGACGGACGGCGGTGTCACCTTTCTGCCGACACCGCCGGCCATCAGCCAGACGACACCGCCGCCAGGAGGTGCCGCTAAGTGACGAGCGGTGAGACGACCGGATGGACGGGCGGGTCAGGCAGTAGGCACGGGAGGGGAGTGCACGGTGTGGCTTGTGGTATCAGAGCTGCGTGCGATAGTGTACAGGTGTTCTCAAGAATAAATGTTGTGCGTTCACCTTTTCTATTGCATTACTGGACCTATGCCAACAGCCGCACATGGAAAGATTTTTGGAACAAATTAAACATGGACTTAAATGGCAACATGTAAAAAACTCTTACCGGGTAGTTTTCCAGTGGACAGTCGAGCAGGAGGTCGCCGAAGCTGTCCCGGCAGTACTGGGCGATCTTGGCCTGCTGTTTGGGATTGCAGTGGTTCTCGAACGACAGAATCACCGGCCACTCGGATGTCTTGAACGCCGACTCGGCGATAGCCTCTATCACGTCCTGTAGAAAACATCAACAATCAGAACTGAAAGCACAAACTGCATCCAAACGACAGTGAATCGCAAATCAGGGCGACAAACACACGCGGTTGCATTAGAGCCACAGGATCGAACGCCGCGCCACAGTCGGATTTGGTAATTTGTTCATTATCTAATTGCTAGCTATTTCGTTAAGCGCCGGGCTCAATCAGCTAATGGCAATTAACGCCTCCGCAGTTCGCATCGTTGTTGGTAATTAAATTTGCAAACGTGGAAATGCCAGCCAAAGATTGCGGCAAACACGGTCCCAGGGCAATACTGCAGACATTGAATGTCGTAAATCACTACATAAATCACGATTATTTGGGTCGGCATGGAAATTCCCTCTCGTTAATTGCTATAAAAATATCCAACCAGCAACTGTGAATAAAAAAAAAATGCACTCCTGTAGCCTGTGCTGGACGGACTATTCCCAAGGACTGAAAACCAGCGATCCGTGAATAGCTGTAAAGCTGACAATGATAAACATGAGTTTGACTTGGAGCCAGTTGACGCCGTCCGCCATCCCCACCTTGGCCGGAATCTCGGTGACCATGGTGTAGCCGTGGCACACTATGGGCTCCTCGGTGCGGCCATTCCAGAAGTCGAGCTCCACGCAGCGGCAGCCGGTCAGTAGGCACTGGCGGTAGATCTCCACTGACGACTTGCCCGTGAACTGGTGACCTGGCAGGACACACAGGGTCACCGTCAGGTCGGGCTGGGTCACGGCTTGAGCTGGACTGAGCCGGACGGGGCGGGAAGGAATTTATCAGGGCAAGATGGTGTACGACAGGAGAACGCAGACTTGCGAAGAGCGGGGCGGGGCATGGGACATAACGGGCGTCCTAGGTCAAGGATGGTTATAGCCCAGTCTGGGCTCACGATTAATTGAGCGTGCTCATGGGACTGACATCCAGTACCGAAATCAACGTTAAAGTGGAAATTGTCAGCTGACAGATACCCTGCTCTTATTCGAAATGGCAAGTCAATGTGGCGTTCACTGATTGGCCTCACGGAGACCATTTCCCCTCGAAATGAAATGAAATACATCTTACACCAGTCCAGTCGAAAAATCCACGGTGAACTGTGGGGAAGCCCAGACTTAGCGGACGCCAGCCATTTCTCTAATTGAAGACGCTCTTGGACTTTTACAAGGTGGTTTAACCCCACACCAGGTCAACTCACCGGTAAGGTAGGTGTTGTGTGACGAATTGATAAAGTAGTGTGACAGAGGCTGGTCCATGTCGTCACTAAGGTCGAACTTCTCGGGCGCCACCACCGCGTTGTCGTCGCTCATGAGGTACGCCATGAAACCCTCCACACTGAGGAGCCCTGCAAATCGCCGAAAAATCCAATTAGAAACATGATCTTTCTGGATTTTATCGGTGCTGTAAATATCATCCCTGATCTTACCCGCACACCCCTTTGGTTTCCATGGTTACACATACAGCGGTCGACCAGCACCGTGGGCCACGACACACTTACGCGCCAGTTGTACAAAACAAACCCGTTCCACCGAGTTTGCGTGGGGAGGCTGCCAAAGTTTTGCTCGGTACACGTCTGAGATGCCATCTCCGCCTGACGCCTAAAGTGATTGACTCGGTAAAGCATTGGTTTAGACTGGCACCGGCCGAAGCCCGGCGAAGAATGACGGCCGAAATCGCCGACAAAGCAGCTTTGAGCATTGTTCTCAAACCACGCGGCGATAACTTCTGAAAATTCCACAAAGTCCAGCAGTTCAAATAAAATCAAAAACAGCGAATAGGCAGACACAGTGATGCATTTTACGAGAAGCCTTGCAGCAGCCTCCCGGCACGGGGTGGCACCGGCCTCCCCAGAAACCCAACCCTGCGGCCTGAACAGCCACGTCCTCGGACTCAGCAAACAGTTTACAGCCACCCCGAGCTGTACCCAGGTACGTACCAGAGCCCCGCGGCGGGCACGCGCGGCGCCCCCGCGGTGGTCCACTCACCTTTCTGCACGTTGGCCCGGTTCGGCTCGTACTGGGCGATAATTTCTCGCGCCTTCTGCGTGTCGGCGTACGGGTAGAGGATCTCGTTGAGCCGCGGGTCGCGCTGCTCGTGGTTGAGAAACTCAACCACCTGAGGGACGGTCATCTGGCCCTTCTTCCGGCCGCCGCCGCCGCACCTACCGGTGACGCGGGAGGGAGGGGCGGGTTAGAGGGAGGTGGGGCGATACAAGGAGGAGAAGTGCGGGACAGAGTGTGTGTGGAACAGAAAACGGTTACAATTGGGAATGTTATCCACGCATGTGGATAGCATCACTATGTGGATCTATGTAAATAGACCTACAAGTATGTAAGGAAAACGGAGAAAACAGGTTCATGAAACATCAACAATAACACGAAATATGGGACGCATTCTAAACACAACACAGAGGAAATGCAATGTGTGAAGACACCTAACGCCTTAGTAGACGCTTTAGCTTCGGCAGATCAGTGGTATTTGGGTCAAATAAAAGTTCTACCTCCTTTTTACGGCGCACAAATTTGCCACCAATCAGGTTATCCTCTGACCAACTATCGAACTCGTCAATTAGGAGCAAATGAGCTGTAATTCACGAGTTAAGCCGAAATAAGCCAATTCACGAGACGCCAAGTTTTCGCTGAACTACTGAATAGAGCGTTCCGTCGTCTATGAGCTTTGGGGGCCCGTGGGACGCTTCTGAGCAGGGAACTGAATGGAACCACCCGAAATAGAACACCTCCAAAGAAAGCTGGGACACTCCATTTCGCTATATGACATTGAGGGAGACAAAACAGTCCCCGGTCCACCATATTTCATGGCGCCAAAAAGAGTGCCTTTACTGATGACGCATGTAACGACTAACGAGACTGGTGCTTATGACAGTGTCATAGGGTCACTGTGCCAATTGATAGCACAGGGGCTCATTTTTCTGTGAAAGAGACCGCCCAAAAGCTACGAACTATTTCACTTTTCACGTCGTTTCTGGCTACGAAATCGCCTTTGAGCGTCTACTTAGACTTTAGAGCTTCAACCGTCGGTATCAAAAACCCTTCTGTTGGGGAAACCACAGAACAGAACAAAGTAATCTTGCATAGAGGACACCCATTATCCAGCACCGCTCCGTCCCGTGCCGCCATTGTCGCTGATCTCATTACTGTTCGGCGCTGACAGATTAGCCGAGTCGCTGCCACGGACGCTATCAGAGTCGGGCGACGCTCCCCCCCCCCCCCCCTGCTGCTGTCGCTGCGCCCCAACCACCGCTGCCGTCGGCCCCTCCCTCGCTCACAGGGACACCGCAGTCGACCCTGACCAGAATCCAGAGTCCGAGTCCGTCTGTTTTACCGTTGCCATGACAACGCCAACGGCGTGTCTCCCGCAGAGAGTAACCAGTGACCGGCGGAATGTCCGAGCCCCAGCGAGCGACATCGATTGCGGGGGCAATAAGATACGAGCGTCAGCACACGGCACACGGGGCGACCGCAAAAACACAGACGAATCTGTACTGACGACACTGGACAGATGCACAAAGTAGTACCATTTCAAACGTGGTGGACTGGACATTAATCACGGTTCGCAGGACAGTCGATCGCTGCTCCAAAACCACACCTATACCTAGCCCCATGTTGACTTCACGTGCAATTCAGCAGCCCGTGCTGCTGAAGTGTGCCACTGCCCGAGTCGGTCATATTCCGTGCACGCGATGGCCCCACACGAGGCGCGTTCCAGCAGACCTCCCAGCCTAACAAGCGCAACATCCCGCCCGCAGGGTAGCGTACCTTCGGGTAGCTCCAATCGGTAAGCCGTCAGTGGCCAGCCTGCCAGCCTGTCACAGACATCTAAACGCAATACGATTACGATGTCATTAAGCTTAAGTTATATCAAATAAACTGTACTATACGCACTGGAAACCCACTCAAAACGGATCACCGGGGTTTTACGGTCCCCAACTGCGCTGTCGTCAAAGTGGTGGCCGGAGGAATCTAGTAGCGAAACTCACAGCTCGTCGAAGATTTTCTCAATCTCTCGCCGGCCGGTGAGGTGCATGTAGAACGCCAGAAAGTGTTTCATGGTGAACTTGTCTTGCTCTATGGTGTCACTCTGCGGGAAAACGAGATACGTTTCTGTGAACAATTCGTAACGGTTTGGCAGGTCACTGGCGGTATCACTTGCACGTAAAAGTTCTATGAAACCTAATGCATTTGGTAACCATCGGTAGAAAAAACGACAGTAGGTACTCATATAATTAATTACCGAGCCCAATGTTTTCTAGCCACAAGCAAAATACCAACAAAGCAACCATAAAGTGGCGGATAACAATTATAATAAACGTCGGCTATCAAACTGACCAAAGGAGGCGTAAACATGCCTGCGGATTGCCGTATCGGAAACAGACTGCCGCGTTCCTTTAGGCCGTTTTAGCTCGCTTACCTTGACACAAGGGAGGCCACTGGACTCGAGGGCCTTTTCCACACGTTTCCTGTCCTCCTTGTTACTGGCGAAGGACTTCACGATGCTGAAACGCAGGAGAGACAAGTGTTAGACGGGCTAGACGGTAGGCAGGCTCGCAGTCAAAACGGTGGTGCGGGTGATAGACCGAAATTTTAAGACCGCATCTCTTATAAGATGCAGCCTCTAAATTCCGTGCTGAATTCACTAGCTACAGACGTTCGGTATTTATCGTCTTGGACGTGTTTTGCAAAGCATAGCAACGTAATATTCTCCCAAGGCATTGCAAATGCTTCTATTTCCCGCAGAGAACCAACGCGGGCGACTAAACAATGCCATTCGAAGAGGGAACCCGAGCGATCGAGGTTATTAGGAATCAACAAATAATTAACACATCGACCAAACAAACTTCACCACATAAATGCATCGACACAGGTGTTTGTAAACCGCGCCGGCTTGGGGATCGAGGAATAGCTGTCGGGTGAAAGTAATTAGCACACACGCCACACAAAACCCAATACGCCACTGCCTCAGTCCCGGTCCATTTATAATCTGTACACGGATTGCCCCCTACCAATGCCGACATAGATCATTACAGCATCAATAGCGCATAGAGAATGGGCGTCTAAGCCTAATGCGCACACCGTTCACCACACGCACGGTGTAACAAACGGTGTCGCAGCGTACGCGGCGAACAGGATTGACAAATGCGAGCCCACATTGCGGCTGCATGGTCGTTTGTTCGATGTGTCAGGGTACCTTTTGTATACCGGATGCTTGTTTCTAGTCATCAAAAGCAGAGGCACATGGTGCACATAAAGCGTCGCCGATTTGTAAATACAGCGTAACAGCGTTACGAGCGGAGCTGATGGACAACGGGGTGATTTGTTACACAGGAGCAACGAAATATGTCAATAACCAACATATTTTATCGCCTCGAGAACATAACAATCGCTACAATTGGCTACAATGTTATAATCGCTACCCGAATACAAGCTACCACCGTGCTCGTGAGCCCCGACCGACTGCCGAGTGCCGAGAGTCTCTGAGCAGCCGGGCCCTCTGTCAACCCCAACTCGAGTGACTGAGCGTGACCCATCCGCCACATACCGGGGACACTTCCCAGGACAGGTCGGCCTGTCTCTCCGGGCCGGAGCGGGCCGGTGTCGGACGGATGGCCGAGCCAGCCACAGCTGGCAGGGGGCCAGGGCGGGCGACCCGCGCAAGACGCCGGCCACGGTGGCCGTCTCAGTCACTAAGACTGGCCCCTAGCTCGGACACCCAAACAGCGGGCCGGGATCAGCACTGCAGGGCTGCCAGCCGCCGAGGGGCAGACGGGAGCGCCGCGTCCCCGGTCCCACTGCACTGCAGCATCAACAACAACACAGCTGGAACGGACTGCGCGCTCTTACACGACCCATTTGCCGCCGCCTCGCTCCTTCCGTATGGATCACAGTGCAAATGTCTGCAGTAAATATCGAACATCGAGCTATACGGAAAGGAAATACCGGAAAAATACGTCCGAAAAAGTAAACAGCCGAAGCGGGAGGGTTCGAGGCGCTTCCGAAAACAGATCGCCGAGATTTCACTAGAGTCGCTGCTTCCCGAATGTCATCGTTAGTTACCGGCGAAAGAGGAAATACAAGTGAAAAACATCCAGGAAAAGAGCCAACGGGACAGAACTGCAAACATAAACAGAGAGCGATAACAAACTACTAAATTTGAAAATGTCAGTAGCCCGGGAACTTGGTGCTCACGTTCGTGATGTTGTTTACCCGATGACGTTTCGTGAAAATCCACCAGGCTCTATGTTGCAGCAAAATACGAACTCCAACAGAGACCCGGCCCACCGCGGGGCGACGGAGAACTGACAGAACCCGCCCCCAGCAATGTCAACCTTATTCCATATCTGGCTGCAGGTAATCAACATTCACCAAGTCAAAACATAATCATCAGGTGTCCACTTATCTTGCAAAAAAGAAACACCAATCGGCACGGCACGCCAAACGTCCAGCTTTCATATAAAAACGGTCCAATGCGAGCTGCCTCGGTGACGCGGGGGTACAACAACCACCGTCATACTGCACCCGAATTTCGTGCACGTGTTGCATGTTGGTGGCCGGCGCGCTCGGAGCTGGCGCACATCCGTGTCAGAGCGCTGGGCAATTCGAGCAGCGCCGTCTTGTCGTGTCAGCTCGCCGTGTCTCGGTAGATTTCACCGACGCTAAATATAGCCGTCATCCATACCGTTCAGCCATCTACGCCACCCCTTGACAGCGAGCGGAATGGACAGAACGAACAGAACGAACGGAACAGAGAAAATGAACGTTAGTCGGATCGATGGAACACCGCCGTTCCCCCAACTGCACTGCGGAAACCTCACCTAGTCATCTCTCGATGACTCGTCTGGCGACCCACCGCGGCCCGATCGGACCGAATGACAAAGTTCCAGGCGGGGGCGGCCGTGTGACCGTCTGACTCATGGTCTCTCGGCTGGACAGTAACAGCGGCACATCTGTCTTCACCGGGGAGCCCGGGTCACACGAGACGGACGTCCTCTGGCGCCCTTCCAGGCCCGGCGCGCGACGGCCGCGCCCGCGAGCCGTGACGACTGCAGGTGATGTCCCAGCCATGACACATAGCAGCGGGTCCTTCCCGACTCGCTCTCATATTTGTCCTCCCAGATGTCAGCGCGATCCTCAATTAACCAGTCTCGCCGAAAGCAGTTCACACCCAACACTCAAGTCCCTCGCCTACGCAGGCAGTGATACCGCTCAAAGGCCGTAGCCGCCTTCGATCCTGGACAGGCACGGCATTAAGCGTGGCCAAATCAGATGGGAGGCCGCCCCCGGCCGACGTCAGAGGTCACCCGTGTGATGTGACCCGTGTCAAAGGTCACGGAGAGACCGCAGGACGCACCGCCTCCTGTCCGCTCGAAGGGACGGAGACCGGCGATGATTACTAAGGCAAAAACTCCTGCTACAGAGCTCACCGAAATTCATTTCTCAAATGTAGTGGAGCTCAGTACCAGGGGCGGATCCAAGGGGGGGGGGGTCACATGGGTCATGGCCCCCCCCCCTTGAGGCCCGGGGGCCCAAAGACCTTCCAGGGGCACCACCGGCCTATCAGGGGTATCACAGTCCTGACAGGGGCACCACAGGACCGCCAGGGGCACCACAGGCCTAGCAGGGACACCACGGGCCTGGTGCCCCTGGGCCCTGACAGGACTGTAACGCCCCTGACAAGCCTGAAGTGTCCCCGGCAGGCACGTGGTGCCCCTGACAGGCCTGAGGCGCCCCTGCAAGGCCGGTGGTGCCCCTGGCAGGCCTGTGGTGTCCATGGCAGGCCTGTGGTGCCCTTGCTAGGCCTCTGGTGCCCCTGACAGGCTTGTAATGCCCCTGGAAGGACTGTGGTGCCCCTGGGCCCTGACAAGCCTGAGGTGCCCCTGACAGGCCAGAGGTGCCCTTGCTAGGCCTGTGGTGCCCTTGGCAGGCCTCTGGTGCCCCTGACAGGCTTGCGGTGCCCTTGAAAGGACTGTGGTGTTCCTGGGCCCTGACAAGCCTGAGGTGCCCCTGACAGGCCCGTGGTGCCCTTGTTAGGCCTGTGGTGCCCCTGGCAGGCCTCTGGTGCCCTTGCTAGACCGCTGGTGCCCCTGGCAGGCCTCTGGTGCCCTTGCTAGGCCGCTGGTGCCCCTGGCAGACCTCTGGTGCCCCTGCGCCCGGAGAGGACTGGTGCCCCTGAAAAGTCTGAAGTGCCCCTCGGCAGGCCCGTCGTGCCCCTGACAGGCCCAAGGTGCCCCTGCGAGGCCGGTGGTGCCCCTGGCAGGCCTCTGGTGCCCCTGGCAGGTCTGTGGTGCCCCTGGCAGGTCTGTGGCGCCCCTGGCAGACCTGTGTTGACTGGTGCCCCTGCTAGGTCGCTGGTGCCCCTCACAGACCTGTGGTGCCCCTGGGCCTTGACAAGCTTGAGATGCCTGGCTATGACAGGCTCGTGGTGCCCCTGATAGACCAGTGGTGCCCTTGCTAGGCCTGTAGTGCCCCTGGCAGGCCTCTGGTGCCCCTGCTACCCCTGCGCCCTGAGAGGACTATGGTGCCCCTGAAAAGCCTGAAGTGCCTCTCGACAGGCCCGTGGTGCCCCTGGGCCCTGACAGGCCCAAGTTACCCCTGCGAGGTCGGTGGTGCTCCTGGCAGGCCTCTGGTGCCCCTGGCAAGTCTGTGGTGCCCCTGGCAGGCCTGTGTTGACTGGTGCCCCTGCTAGGCCGCTGGTGCCCCTCACAGGCCTGCGGTGCCCCTGGAAGGACTGTGGTGCCCCTGCCCCTAGGGGTGCTCATGGGCCCAACAGGCCCGTTGTGCCCCTGACAGGCCTGTCGTGTATACTTGCTAGACCTGTGGTGCCCCTGCTTCCTGGCAGGCCTGTGGTGCCCCTGGCGGGCCTGTGGCGCCCCTACAAGGCCGTAGGTGCCCCTGACAGGTTTGTGGTGTCCCTGGAAGGACTTTGGTGCCCCTGACAAGCCTGAAGTGTCAAGGACAGACCCTTTAGACGCCAGGGTCAAGTTCGTCGGACTGACAACGATTTGCTTACCTGATAACGTTCCTGGTAAGTACTCATTACTCAGCGTCCACAACATACCGGGTGGCCCAGAAAAAACGTTCCCAATTTTAAATCAATATTTCTCAGAAAGTGATAAAGATACAACATTGAAACTTCCAATAGTCAATGCGACATATATTTTCAGTGAATGGTACGATTTTTATGTTATTCGGTTAATTACTGTTTAAACGGTTCGTGTTTCTAGCATGCCATGTAAAAATCACTTTTTTGCTCTGATGTTTACCAAAAATGTGAGTGAACGGGCCACTTCCATCTCGGCACCACGGCCTACAGCCATGACTGCTACTGGCAACTATACTATAAATTGGTGGTTCAGGCCTCAGGGTGACACATTCCTTCTAGCTTTTTTCCTTATTCGGTCGATTTACTACTTGATCTTCTTGAAGGGAGGGCGATCAGCAGTAACCCATACACCGTGCCACTAGGCTTCGCCTCGAAACAGGACCTGTGTTGAAACGAATGGCATCCATTAACACAACTTTGGCTTAGTATTTGAATATTTGGCATATAAGTGTGACAAAAATATATAAAATAGCAACACACGTGCTGGTATCATTCAAGCCGTTCTATTTTTTTTTTGTATTTTTTCTAACATGGTACATCTAAGCCAATCATTACTTCCGTTCAACAACGGCAAAAAAAGCAAAAACGTCTTACTTGATTCAACATAAGATTGCTGGCTTGAAAATGATGGTACAGTGTTATAATTTGGCATACTAATGCGCAAAGAAGTGACGCAAACTTGATGAAAATTTTGGCTCGTTATTTGCACTCGAATTTGAGATATAGGCCTCCAAAGTTCGGAACGTTTTTTTTGGGCCACCCGGTATATACACATAGCACATTCATATATACTTGCTTACAATTGGTAAATGTGGTTGTGGCTAAGAGGTAAGATACTGACTAAAAATAAAAAATAAAAATAAAAAACTGAAAATGGGGGCACCACCAAAATGAAGTGGACGAAATCCGTTGAGTTTTTAATTTTGGGTATAGGTAGGGGCACC